>NC_057798.1:311365099-311716062 GCF_018294505.1 Triticum aestivum
TAGTTATGGGTAGGAAACATAAAATACCAAATAAATAGTTCTACTTGCTAACCCAATGGTTGAAGAACCACCCAAAATCTATCATATACTGTTGAAGCTTTTTATTTGGATCATCTTTGATCCATTTGTGCTCGTGCTAAAAACCCAACTAGCTTAGTTGAGGGAAAATCATTAGATGAGGCCGATTATTTTGTGTGATGCCGCTTGTCTCAAAAAGGAGAACTTTTATGGCATCAAATTAATAGTTTGCATTGCTATCCTTGAATTTATGCGATATACATGATTTTACTTCTTGTTTTGGAAACCCTAAAAACACCTTTCCTTCCAATGAGAATTTAAGGATAATGGAATCTTATCTTCTTATGCCAAGGGTGTTTATAATTACTTTGATATTGAAAAAATGAAGAATTTGTTTCTTTTAAGGGTGCCTGTGCAATTTCTTATTTGATTGAAAAGTATGATTCTACTCTTTACAAATCTGAAAAATTTGCCATACTTAAATATTGCTATGAAAACTATGCTTCTAATGCTTATGTTAAAGTATATATTGAGGATGTCTCCACTGTCCAAGAGGAGATTAACATTTTGCAGGAATGTATGGAAGAAGAAATTGATGAAACTGTGAGCTCATTAGATGAAAAAGATGAGGATGAGAGAGAAGAACAAAAGGAGGAAGAGCGGATTAGCTACCTGTGCCCACCTTCTGATGGGAGTAAACCTTCAACTCATACACTATTTAATTTCCCTTTGTGCTTACCGAAGGATGAATGCTATGATAATTGCTATGACCCCTTGGATTCATTTGAAGTATTCCTTTTTGATGAACTTGATGCTTGCTATGCTTGTGGCCAAGATGCCAATTTGAATTATGCTTATGGAGATGAACTTGGAATAGTTCCTTATGGTAAGAATGGAATTGTTGCTATTGCATCCACACATGATAGTCCTATTATCTTTTCGAATTCTCCCAATCACACTATATCGGAGAAGTTTGCGCTTATTAAGGATCATATTGATGGTTGTGTTTTACCGTTACACATGATAATTTTTCTAAATATAATATGCATGTGCTTGCTTCTCGTACTTGCAATTATTATGAGATAGGAACTACATCTTCACCTCTCTATGTTTCCAACACAATAAAATTGCAGAAACTACTTATGATATGTATCGACCTTTATGTGTGCATGAATTGTTCTTTAATGACATGCCGATGCATGGGAAGAGAGTTAGACTCCATTGTTACATGATATATGTTCCTTTATGCTCACTACTAAATTACAAATCATTATTAATTAAAATTGGCTTTGATATCCTTGGGATCCGGGTGGATCAATTACTTGAGCACTTTATGTCTGGCTTAATGGCTTTAAAGAAAGTGCTACCAGGGAGACAACCTAGAAGTTTTAGAGAGTCATTTTATTTTTTTGTGTGCTTTTAAAAAGTTTAAAAACAAAAAGAATATAGAGGGGAACTTAAAACTTTAAAAAAGAAAAGTGAAATTGAGACGGATGAGCAATGTGGAAGTGGGGGCTAGCCTTGAACTTTGTTCATGCCCATGGAAACTTTGTGAACCTTGATTATCGAGACTTTTCAACAAAAATAATTATCCCCTTGTAAAAATCCATCGTATTATAAAAATAATGTGTCAACATTTACCTTTAGGATGTTTAAATTGCTTGTTTGGTATGTGCAGTGCAAAAATAGGAAATTTTTGTAGTAGTGCTTGAATTTTCATATTTTACTGGACCGTACAACAGTTCTGAAATTTTTACACAGTACTTCTATGCACATTTTTTCTTGTCCTAATTTTTTAGAAATTTTTGAGTTAGAGAAGTATGTGTACCATCTACACCTCTACATACTATCATGTTTTCATAGATTGCTGTTATAGTTCTTTATTTGCTTATGTTTGAAATCTTGTTGAGCCCCACTGACTTGGGAGCCATAGAATTGTGATAGCATAAAGTGGGTAATGTTTGATTATAATTATACAATAATGTTACAACAGAACATGATGGGATTTGATGTTATATGTACTAACCCTTCTAATAAAAAGTTCGGATAAGTTTTGTGTGGTTTAATTGTTAGAAGATCAAGGAGGTATCGATATGAGGAGAATAAGGAGAGGCAAGAGTCAAATCTTGGGGATGCACAAGGCACCCAAAGTAAATATTCAAGGATACTCAAGCGTCTAAGCTTGGGGATGCCCCGGAAGGCATCCCATCTTTCTTTCACAATTATCGGTATGTTTTGGTTTTTGTTTTGTGTTGGGGAACGCGGTAATTTCAAAAAAATTCCTACGATCATGCAAGATCTATCTCTAGCTGATGCATATCAACGAGAGGGGTGAGTGTTGTCGACGTACCCTCGTAGACCAAAAGCGGAAGCGTTATGACAACGCGGTTGATGTAGTCGTACGTCTTCACAATCCGACCGATCCTAGCACCGAAGGTACAGCACCTCCGCGATCTGCACACGTTCAGCTCAGTGACGTCCCATGAACTCTAGATCTAGTTGAGGTCAAGGGAGAGTTTCATCAGCATGACGACATGGTGATGGTGATGATGAAGTTACCAGCGCAGGGCTTCGCATAAGCACTACGACGATATGACCGAGGTGTGTAACTGTGGAGGGGGGCACCGCACACGGCTAAAACAATTGTCAACTTGTGTGTTCTAGGGTGCCCCCTGCCCACGTATATAAAGGAGCAAGGGGGAGGCCGGACAGCCCTCCAAGGGCGCGCCCCTAATAAGGGAATCCTACTAGGACTCCAAGTCCTAGTAGGTTTCCACCTAAAGGGAGAGAGGGGGAAGGAAGAAGAGGGAGAGGGGGAAGGCAAGGGGGGCACCGCCCCCCTTCCTTGTCCTATTCGGTCTCAAGTGGAGGGGGCACGCGGCCTGCCCTGGCCGGCCCCTCTCTCTCTCCACTAGGGCCCATCGAGGCCCATTATTTCCCAGGGGGTTCCGGTAACCCTTCGGCACTCCGGTTTTATCCGAAACTTCTCCGGAACACTTCTGGTGTCCGAATATAGTCGTCCAATATATCAATCTTTATGTCTCGACCATTTCGAGACACCTCGTCATGTCCGTGATCACATCCGGGACTCCGAACAATCTTCAGTACATCATATCACATAAACACATAATACCAATCGTCATCGAACGTTAAGCGTGCGGAGCCTACGGGTTTGAGAACTATGTAGACATGACCGAGACACATCTCCGGTCACTAACCAATAGCAGAACCTGGATGCTCATATTGGTTCCTACATATTTGATGAAGATCTTTATCGGTCAAACTGCATAACAACATACATTGTTCCCTTTGTCATCGGTATGTTACTTGCCCGAGATTCGATCGTCGGTATCTCAATACCTAGTTCAAAATCGTTACTGGCAAGTCTCTTTACTCGTTCCATAATACCTCATCCCGCAACTAACTCATTAGTCATAATGCTTTCAAGGCTTATAGTGATGAGTATTACCGAGAGGGCCCAGAGATACCTGTCCAAAACACGGAGTGACAAATCCTAATCTCGATCTATGCCAACCCAACAAACACCTTCGAAGACACCTGTAGAGCACCTTTTATAATCACCCATTTACGTTGTGACGTTTGGTAGCACACAAAGTGTTCCTCTGGTATTTGGGAGTTCATAATCTCATATTCTGAGGAACTTGTATAAGTCATGAAGAAAGCAATAGCAATGAAACTGACACGATCATAATGCTAAGCTAACGGATGGGTCATGTCCATCATATCATTCTCCTAATGATGTGATCCCGTTCATCAAATGACAACACATGTCTATGGTTAGGAAACATAAGCATCTTTGATTAATGAGCTAGTCAAGTAGAGGCATACTAGGGACTATATGTTTTGTCTATGTATTCACACATGTACTAAGTTTTCGGTTAATACAATTCTAGCATGAATAATAAACATTCATCATGAATTAAGGAAATAAATAATAACTTTATTATTGCCTCTAGGGCATATTTCCTTTAGTCTCCCACTTTCACTAGAGTCAATAATCTAGATTACATAGTAATGATTCTAACACCCATGGAGCTTTGGTGCTGATCATGTTTTGCTCATGGAAGAGGCTTAGTCAATGGGTCTGTAACATTCAGATCCGTGTGTATCTTGCAAATCTCTATTTCCCCCTCCGACACTTGATGACAGATGGAATTGAAGCGTCTCTTGATGTGCTTGGTTCTCTTGTGAAATCTAGATTCCTTTGCCAAGACAATTGCACCAGTATTGTGACACAAGATTTTCATTGGACCTGATGCACTAGGTATGACGACTAGATAGGATATGAACTCGTTCATCCCAGCTCCTTCATTTATTTCTTCCGAAGTAGCAATGCACTCCGCTTCACACGTAGATCCCGCCACGACGCTCTGCTTGGAATTGCACCAACTGGCATCTCCTCCATTCTATAAAAATACGTATCCGGTTTGCGACTTAGAGTCATCCGGATCAGTGTGAATGCTTGCATCAACGTAAACGTTTATGACGAGCTCTTTTTCACCTCCATAAATGAGAAACATATCCTTAGTCCTTTTCAGGTATTTCAGGATGTTCTTGACCACTGTCCAGTGCTCCACTCTGGGATTACTTTGGTACCTCCCCGCTATGCTTATAGCAAGACATACATCAGGTCTGGTACACAACATTGCATACATGATAGAACCTAAGGCTGAAGCATAGGGAATGACTTTCATTTTCTCTCTATCTTCTGCAGTGGTCGGGCATTGACTCTGACTCAACTTCACACCTTGTAACACAGGCATGAACCCTTTCTTTGACTGATCCATTTTGAACTTCTTCAAAACTTTATCAAGGTGTGTGCTTTGTGAAAGTCCAATTAAGCGCCTTGATCTATCTCTATAGATCTTGATGCCCAATATGTAAGCAGCTTCTCTGAGGTCTTTCATAGAAAAACTCTTATTTAGGTATCCCTTTATGCTATCCAGAAATTCTATATCATTTCCAATCAACAATATGTCATCTACATATAAGATTAGAAATGCTACAGAGCTCCCACTCACTTTCTTGTAAATACATGCTTCTCCAAAAGTCTATATAAAACCATATGCTTTTATCGCACTATCAAAGCGTTTATTCCAACTCCGAGAGGCTTGCACCAGTCTATAAATTGATCGCTGGAGCTTGCACACTTTGTTAGCACCCTTTGGATCGACAAAACCTTCCGGTTGCATCATATACAACTCTTCTTCCAGAAATCCATTCAGCAATGCAGTTTTGATATCCATTTGCCAAATTTCATAATCATAAAATGCAACAATTGCTAACATGATTCGAACAGACTTAAGCATGGCAATGGGTGAGAGAGTCTCATCATAGTAAACTCCTTGAACTTGTCGAAAACCTTTCACAAGAAGTCAAGCTTTGTAGACAGTAACATTACTGTCTGCGTCGGTCTTCTTCTTAAAGATCCATTTATTTTCTATGGCTTGCTGATCATCGGGCAAGTCCACCAAATTCCACAATTTGTTCTCATACATGGATCCCATCTCAGATTTCATGGCCTCTAGCCATTTCGCAGAATCTGGGCTCATCATCACTTCCTCATAGTTCGTAGGTTCATCATGGTCTAGTAACATGACTTCCAGAACAGGATTACCGCACCACTCTGGTGCGGATCTTACTCTGGAAGACCTATGAGGTTCGGTAGTAACTTGAGCTGAAGCTTCATGATCATCATCATTAGCTCCCTCACTAATTGGTGTCGGAATCATGGGAACTGATTTCTGTGATGAACTGCTTTCCAATAAGGGAGAAGGTACAACTACCTCATCAAGTTCTACTTTCCTCCAACTCACTTCTTTCGAGAGAAACTCCTTCTCTAGAAGGATCCATTCTTAGCAACAAAGATTTTTCCTTCGGATCTGTGATAGAAGGTGTACCCAACAGTTTCCTTTGGGTATCCTATGAAGACGCACTTCTCCGATTTGGGTTCGAGCTTATCAGGTTGAATCTTTTTCACATAAGCATCACAACCCCAAACTTTAAGAAACGACAACTTTCGTTTCTTGCCAAACCATAGTTCATAAGGCGTCGTCTCAACGGATTTTGATGGTGCCCTATTAAAAGTGAATGCAGCCGTCTCTAAAGCATAACCCCAAAATGATAGCGGCAAATCAGTAAGAGACATCATATATCGCACCATATCTAATAAAGTACGGTTACGACATTCGGACACACCATTTCGCTGTGGTGTTCCAGGTGGCGTTAATTGTGAAACTATCCCATGTTGTTTCAAATGAAGACCAAACTCGTAACTCAAATATTCTCCTCCATGATCAGATCGTAGAAACTTTATTTTCTTGTTACGATGATTTTCCACTTCACTCTGAAATTCTTTGAACTTTTCAAATGTTTCAGGCGTATGCTTCATTAAGTAGATATAATCATATCTGCTCAAATCATCTGTGAAGGTAAGAAAATAACGATACTCACCACGAGCATCAATACTCATTGGACCGCATACATCGGTATGTATTATTTCCAACAAGTAGTAGCTCGTTCCATTGTTCCGGAGAATGGAGTTTTAGTCATCTTGCCCATAACGCCCGGTTTGTAAGCACCAAGTGATTCATAATCAAGTGATTCCAAAAGTCCATCAGCATGGAGTTTCTTCATGCGCAATACATCGATATGACCCAAATGGCAGTGCCACAAATAAGTTGCACTATCATTATTAAACTTCAATCTTTTGGTTTCAGTACTATGAATATGTGTATCACTACTATCGAGATTCAACAAAAATAGACCACTTAGCAGGGGTGCATGACCATAAAAGATATTACTCATATAAATATAACAACCATTATTCTGTGATTTAAATGAATAACCGTCTCGCATTAAACAAGATCCAGATATAATGTTCATGCTTAACGCTGGCACCAAATAACAATTATTCAGGTCCAAAACTAATCCCGATGGTAGATGTAGAGGTAGCGTGCCGACCGCAATCACATCGACTTTGGAACCATTTCCCATGTGCATCGTCACCTCGTCCTTAGCCAATCTTTGCTTAATCCGTAGCCCTTGTTTCGAGTTGCAAATATGAGCAATAGAACCAGTATCAAATACCCAGGCGCTACTGCGAGCATTAGTTAAGTACACATCAATAACATGTATATCAAATATACCTTTCACTTTGCCATCCTTCTTATCCACAAAATACTTGGGGCTATTCCGCTTCTAGTGACCAGTCCCTTTGCAGTAGAAGCACTCAGTTTCAGGATTAGGTCCAGACTTGGGTTTCTTCTCTCGAGCAACAACCTTTTTGCCGTTCTTATTGAAGTTCCCTTTCTTCCCTTTGCCCTTTTTCTTGAAACTAGTGGTCTTATTGACCATCATCACTTGATGCTCCTTTTTGATTTCTACCTCCACGACCTTTAGCATCGCGAAGAGCTCGGGAATAGTCTTTTTCATCCCTTGCATATTATAGTTCATCATGAAGCCTTTATAGCTTGGTGGCAGTGATTGAAGAACTCTGTCAATGACACAATCAACTGGAAGATCAACTCCCAGCTGAGTCAAGTGATTATGATACCCAGACATTTTGAGTATGTGTTCACTGACAGAACTATTCTCCTCCATTTTGCAGCTGTAGAACTTGTTGGAGGCTTCATATCTCTCAACTCGGGCATTTGCTTGAAATATTAACTTCAACTCTTGGAACATCTCATATGCTCCATGACGTTCAAAACGTCTTTGAAGTCCCGATTCTAAGCTGTAAAGCATGGCACACTGAACTATCGAGTAGTCATCAGCTTTGCTCTGCCAGACGTTCTTAACGTCATCGGTAGCATCTGCAGCAGGCCTGGCACCTAGCGGTGCTTCCAGGACGTAATTATTCTGTGCAACAATGAGGATAATCCTCAAGTTACGGACCCAGTCCGTGTAGTTGCTGCCATCATCTTTCAACTTAGCTTTCTCTAGGAACGCATTAAAATTCAAAGGAACGGTAGCATGAGCCATTGATCTACAACAACATAGACATGCAAAATACTATCAGGTACTAAGTTCATGATAAATTAAAGTTCAATTAATCATATTGCTTAAGAACTCCCACTTAGATAGACATCCCTCTAATCATCTAAGTGATCACGTGATCCAAATCAACTAAACCATGTCCGATCATCACGTGAGATGGAGTAGTTTTCAATGGTGAACATCACTATGTTGATCATATCTACTATATGATTCACGCTCGACCTTTCGGTCTCAATGTTCCGAGGCCATATCTGCATATGCTAGGCTCGTCAAGTTTAACCCGAGTATTCTGCATGTGCAAAAATGGATTGCACCCTTTGTATGTGAACGTAGAGCTTATCACATCCGATCATCACGTGGTGTCTCGGCACGATGAACTGTAGCAATGGTGCATACTCAGGGAGAACACTTGTACCTTGAAATTTAGTAAGGGATCATCTTATAATGCTACCGACGTTCTAAGCAAAATAAGATGCATAAAGGATAAACATCACATGCAATCAAAATTTGTGACATGATATGGCCATCATCATCTTGTGCTCATGATCTCCATCACCGAAGCATCACCGACGCGACACCTTGATCTCCATCGTAGCGTCGTTGTCGTCTCGCCAACTATTGTTACTACGACTATCACTACCGCATAGTGATAAAGTAAAACAATTACATGGCGATTGCATTGCATACAATAAAGCGACAACCATATGGCTCCTGCCAGTTGCCGATAACTTTGTTACAAAACATGATCATCTCATACAATAATTTATATCACATCATGCCTTGACCATATCACATCACAGCAAGCCCTGCAAAAACAAGTTAGACGTCCTCTACTTTGTTGTTGCAAGTTTTACGTGGCTGCTACGGGCTTCTAGAAAAAACCGTTCTTACCTACACATCAAAACCACAACGATTTTTTTGTCAAGTGTGCTGTTTTAACCATCAACAAGGACCGGGCGTAGCCTCACTCGATTCAACTAAAGTTGGAGAAACAGACACTCACCAACCACATATGTTCAAAGCACGTCGGTAGAACCAGTCTCGTGTAAGCGTACGCGTAATGTCGGTCTGAGCCGCTTCATCCAACAATACCACCGAATCAAAGTATGACATGCTGGTAAGCAGTATGACTATTATCGCCCACAACTCTTTGTGTTCTACTTGTGCATATAACATCTACACATAGACCTGGCTCGTATGCCACTTTTGGGGAACGTGGTAATTTCAAAAAAGTTCCTATGATCACGCAAGATCTATCTCCAGCTGATGCATAGCAATGAGAGGGGAGACTGTTGTCTACAGACCCTCGTAGACCGAAAGACAAAGCGTTATGACAACGCGGTTGATGAAGTCGCACGTCTTCATGATCCGACTGATCCTAGCACCGAAGGTACGGCACCTCCGCGATCTGCACACTTCAGCTCGGTGACGTCCCATGAAATCTAGATCCAGTTGAGGTCCAGGGAGAGTTTTGTCAGCACGATGGCGTGGTGACGGTGATGATGAAGTTACCGGTGCAGGGCTTCACCTAAGCACTACGATGATATGACTGAGGTGTGTAACTGTGGAGGGGGGCACCACACACGGCTAAAACAATTGTCAACTTGTGTGTTCTAGGGTGCCCCCTGCCCCCGTATATAAAGGAGCAAGGGGGAGGCTGGCCGGCCCTCCAAGGGCGCGCCCCCAATAGGGGAATCCTACTTGGACTCCAAGTCCTAGTAGATTTCCACCTAAAGGGAGAGAGGGGGAAGGAAGGAGAGGGAGAGGGGGAAGGCAAGGGGGGGCCCCTTCCTTGTCCTATTCGGACTCAAGGGGAGGGGGCGCGCGGCCTGCCCTGGCCGGCCCCTCTCTCTCTCCACTAGGGCCCATCGAGGCCCATTAGTTCCCCCCCGGGGGGGGGGGGGGTTCCTGTAACCCTCCGGCACTCTGGTTTTATCCGAACTTCTCCAGAACACTTCTGGTGTCCGAATATAGTCGTCCAATATATCAATCTTTATGTGTTGACCATTTCGAGACTCCTCGTCATGTCCGTGATCACATCCGGGACTCCGAACAATCTTTGGTACATCATATCACATAAACTCGTAATACCAATCGTCATCGAATGTTAAGCTGTGGACCCTACGGGTTCGAGAATTATGTAGACATGACCGAGACACGTCTCCGGTCAATAACCAATAGCGGAACTTGGATGCTCATATTGTTTCCTACATATTCTACGCAGATCTTTATCAGTCAAACCACATAACAACATACATTGTTCCCTTTTTCACTGGTATGTTACTTGCCCGAGATTCAATCATCAGTATCTCAATACCTAGTTCAATCTCATTACCGGCAAGTCTCTTTACTCGTTCTGTAATACTTCATCCCGCAACTAACTCGTTAGTCACAATGCTTGCAAGGCTTATAGTGATGAGTATTAAACACAGAGTGACAAATCCTAATCTCGATCTATGCCAACCCAACAAACACCTTCGGAGACACCTGTAGAGCACCTTTATAATCACCCATTTACGTTGTGACGTTTGGTAGCACACAAAGTGTTCCTCTGGTATATGGGAGTTGCATAATCTCATAGTCCGAGGAACTTGTATAAGTCATGAAGAAAGTAGTAGCAATGAAACTGACACGATCATAATGCTGAGCTAACGGATGGGTCATGTCCATCACATCATTCTCCTAATGATGTGATCCCGTTCATCAAATGACAACACATGTCTATGGTTAGGAAACATAAGCATCTTTGATTAATGAGCTAGTCAAGTAGAGGCATACCAGGGACTATATGTTTTTTCTATGTATTCACACATGTACTAAGTTTCCGGTTAATACAATTCTAGCATGAATAATAAACATTTATCATGAATTAAGGAAATAAATAATAACTTTATTATTGCCTCTAGGGCATATTTCCTTCATTTTGTTCACATGATATGCGTAAATTCTTGGAGCATCATGCGCTTTTTATTTTTATTTTAGTAAGCACCATGCTGGTATAAGATAGTCCTTGATTGATTTATAGAATGCTCTTTGCACTTCACTTATATCTTTTGATATGGCTTTATAGAATGCTTTGTGTACTTCACTTATATCATTTGAAGCTTGGATGCATGTTTCTCTACATATAGAAAATCGTTATTTGTAGAAAACTCCCATGCTTCACTTATATCTATTCACATAGTTAAAAAGGAATTGGTCATTCACATGGTTAGTCATAAAATCCAACATAAACTTGTCGATCACTGAATATGATATGTTTGATTCCTTGCAATAGGTTTGTGATATAGAGATGGTAATATGTGGGAGGTACTAGTGAATTGTTGTCATCTAGTAAGAATATTGATGTTAAGGTTTGTGATTCCCGAAGCATGCACGTATAGTCTCTCGTTATGCTAAGAAGTTGGAGCATGATTTATTATTGAGTGTCTTCCTATGCGTGGAGGTCGGGGGTGCACGATGGTTAAGTCCTACCAACCTCCCCCTAGGGGCATGCATAGTAGTACTTTGCTTTGAGGGCTAATAAACTTTTGCAATAAGTATGTGAGTTCTTTAAGTAACACCCTGGATTTTGCCCTTTTCTTTTTTCCTTTGATTTTCTTGAATTTATTGATTTGAATTGCTTTTCTGTTGCTATGTGGTTCCAAAACTTGGGAAGATCATGTCTTCCTCGGTTTTAGAATGGCTTGTCATCCCCAAAACCATCCCTAGACCCTGTCATTTTCATCCTAGCCCAAATCCCAGTATTCTTCTTATTGGGAATATTCCTTTTCTATTAAAGGAATTATCTTGTTTGCCCTAGGTTGTGAAGTAACCCATCTTTCTGTCACTCCAAAAATTCCCAAATAATTCTCATAAACTATTTGGGTCATATCTTGCTCAAATATGGCAAAACATTTCATTGCCATGTTAAAAAATAATCCTCCAATAATTCTTTTTATATTCTGCCCTAAATGGCACTTTTCAAAGCAAGTGCTATTTATCTTTGCCCAATTGACCCCAAACTTCTTGGACATCTTTTCCTGTCCATATCGTTGCACCATGCCAAAATTAAACTCAATTTGCTTAGTAAATATTCCCGAGCAAATTTTCAAAGTTCCTGTCTAAGGGAAGACATTGTGAAGGAAGTACTAGCTAGGCATATACAAAGGAGTTGAAATTTTGCGAGATCCTTCATATGATCAAATCATCAATCTCCACCAAACGTGAGCTCATGTAACTCATCTATGTGAGCTCAGCTCCAAATCTTAGTTTCTGGTCAGATTTTTAGTTTGTGAAGCAACCATATTTTATCTTGCTTCATTTAAGTTGAAACTTTTCCGGGGCGTTTTACTATCCATACCAACACTCTCCCAGCAAGTTTTGGCTCAATCCATTACTCCAATTGCCCTGTGCAATTTTTCCAAGTTTCTAGCCAGAGAGATGCTTTGTGAAGCAAGTGCTATTTTGGTTCATCCAAATGGCATGAAACTTTTTGGGCATCTTCAAATCCTCAAATAATTGGGCCATGCCCAATTTCAGCTCAACTTGCCTCTTCATGTGAGTGCAACTTCATCATCCCCAAATCTGGCCATTTTGGCACTTTCTACAACAACCACCCTCTAAACTCATCCTCTTAAGCTGATTTTTGGTGATCAAAGTCACCTTAGTGTGTGATAAGCACCAGACAAAATAGTTCCTTCGTTGCCAAGTGTGTGTCCCCTCTATGCAGCAGAAGCAGGTTGTTGCTGATATGTTTTGGCTGTTCCTGCTTTTCTCTTCTTTGCCCTGAACTGACTTGTTGCTTCGTTTAGACACAGGGCACTAAGGTAAATGCACTGGACATTATCGGTTTGGCCAGAACGCTCTGCGTATGCCAGCTCATGCGGTGACCACGAGGTGCATCAACCAAAACCGTTCTCTGGCACATTGTCGCCCCGGTTCCCGTTGTTTCCCTCCTCGTCTCGATGCCAAACATTGTCTCGTAGCTCGCCTGTGCTCGACTGCATTGACCTGCATCGCTGCCCTGCCCTGAGATGCCGCGGTGTGGTCGCCGTTGCCGTGCCCATGATGCTAGCTTCCCCTGTCCTCCATTGGAGCTTAGTTGGAGCTCTCTATAGCGTCTCCGAGGCCTCCCCGGGCCTATAAATAGGGCCCCATGCTCCTCCCGCATCTCATCACTCCATCCCCCGCCTCATTTGATCACTGGAGCGACCGCATCTTGCCGGAGTTTGTCGTTCTTGTCTCGGCCATCGCCGGAGTTTGGTCCACCCCGACATGCCTAGCCCCTCTCCCCTCATCCCAACCTGTCCACGAGCTCCCCCTCATCCCCGCGCGTCGCCCCACCCACTTGCCCGTCGCCGGAGTTGGTCATAGCTCCGAAAACCATCACCACCACCGCCGCCTCTGTAGCCTCCTAGCACCGCCCCTCCCCTCTGTTCCACCCCTCCCAAGTGCCCCCTTGGCCTCTAAACGGGTGCGCCTCGACGCCCCGCACCCTCTGGTGGTCTCTGTTCGTCCGTTTGTGGCCGGAGTTGGCTGTGCTCGTCACCGGAGCCCGGCACTGCCGCTTGCTGGCACGATTGCCTCGTCCTGTCCCCACCTCTCCTTTGGCTACCACTGGCCGCGCCGCTCCACGACGAGCTCACCGGTGGCCGCGCCCTCGCCAGAGACGGCTGGAGCCGGCCAGGCCAGTCGCCGAGCCCCTCCCCTCCTCCTCCTCTGTCTTGATCGATACAGAGGGAGGAGGAAGAAGACGAGCGCCAGCCTGGCCCCCTGCCCCCTGGACCTACGCGTAAGTGACCCTAGCCCCGGGCCCGCTCGCCGGGCCCGCTCGTTTTTGGAAATACGTTTTCTCTTTGTGAAAGCGTATTCTCTCATTTTCTTATCCAAAATGCGCTTTCCCTTCTGGAAAGCGTATTTCCTATAACTACAACTCAAAATGCGTTTTCCTTTTCAGAAAACGTATTTGGCTGAAGGCGCTTTCTGTTTTTCAGCCCAGGGACCCGTTGGTGATAATTTTTTCACACGTTAGTCCCTGAACTTCAACCCCTCACAGCTTTTTGCCCGTAACTCCGATCGAGGTGAAACCAACTCTCACGTCTTCATATCATCGAGCTCTTTCTGTTGGTTAAATTTTCACAAGGTGGTCCCATAGTGAAAATGACCATTTTTCCCTTGCCTCTAATCAGCCCCCTCCGAGAGAGAACCGTCTGGCGTTTCATTTCCGCGGCTTAACTACAATTCTTCCCGGAGTCTCTGTCACCCCCAGGCAAGCCACAACCACCATTTGCATGATAGCCATGCAGTACCATTGGTTTTCAACTTGAATCTTTAATAATTGTGTGTTTGTTTTGCTACCGCTGTCGTTATTTTGGGTATGCTTATGGATCGATGTTTACCGGCATGCTATGTTTTCTTGCACTCTATTATCATGTTCTACATGCTAGTATTAATTTCATATTGATATGATTGGTAGTATTACATGTGGGTTGATTATGTTCTTCGGTGCATGACTAGTGTCGGTTATCGAGTACCGCTGATATGCATTGTTCCTTTGCTGTTAGTTGGGTAAGTGCTTACTTGGTATTGTTCTTGCTATGTCTTGCATGGTATTTATTCATGATGCTAGTGGTCATGCTATGCTTATAGTAGAGTTATGCTTGTGTTATTCATGCTCGTTAGTATGCAATGCTCATTTGGATATATGCTTCATTGTGGTTATGCTCGATGATTATGTTGCACCTCCATGCTTATGATATCATGGTCATACAATGTAGTTGCATCATGTTATTTTAATATGACTCGGCTTATTGCATTCAAGTTTAACCAAAATTAGTTGAACTTGAACATCTGTTGGCTGAGTCATGGTGCCACTGAATCGAGCCGACCAGTGCAACCACATTTGCCTTTTGTGGGAAAGGTCCTAACTGGGTCTATTGTCATGCCTCTCGCCGGTGCCTCCAACGAGGGAAGTTTATGCGCGGGCGCTACCTTGGCCGGGTAAGACGGCATAAACCTTGTGTGCCCATGTTTGGTTTTGAGCTCATGTCCCCGTTTGGGACCGTTTATTTTTTCACGACGGTGGCCGTTGATGCCTTTGGTTGGGACGGGGCCACCCAAGACTTAGCCTAGAGGGGAGTTGGTCGGAGTGGCTGGGAGAGTGTCATAGCAGTAGAATGCCATTGGTCCACCTAAATGGGAGTGCGAGGCCATGGGTTCCGTGGTGTGGGTATAGTGTGCTAACGTTTGTAGAGTGTGCGTTTAAATTTATCGATAGCCGCACCCGCGGATATGGGCCCAGTTCAAAGTTGGTCACACTATGGGTCAACAGCAATAATAATGATGTGTTTAATAACAACCCTGGTTCGATGGTAAGAGAAGTTGGTTGATCTTTATGTGGTCGTGAGAGGATCACCGTGGTATCAAGGATACCGAGTTGCTGGATATTTGTGGTGTTATGCGTGAATCACGGGTAAAGGTCAAGCTCCTTGTGGTCATGTAATGATTACTACGATATTGTTATACTAAGCTTGATTTGATCCGGAGATGATCATGTGATGTCCATGATGGTAAGTAATGCATGTTTTGGTTACAAGGTAACCCGAGCAGAGTAAGTTGGTGCATGATTATGTCAACCTGTTGCATGTAGTATCATCATGTTCATATGATCGTGCCATGTTAAAATTGTATCATGTTCAGTGTGCATGCCATGTTGTTTTACTAGTATCATGTTCATGATTGTTTTAACCTGCTAATGCCATGCTGTTGTTTGTCTTGACAACTTTTGGTTATTGTGAGGTTGCAAGTACATTCAATGTACTGACTTGGCATGTCATGCCAGTTTGCAGGTCGTGCCCGGATTGCTTGCTTGTTTGGTGTGGTTCCTGTGTTCGCGAGCTAGGATAAACGTTCCAGCCAGAGTCCCTGCGGATTGGAGTCCATCATCGCCGTTCGTTGTTCCGCTGCCAATAGTTCTTCTGATGCCAGTAGAGATTCCGCTGCCTCTAGTTGTTATGCTGCTTGCATAGAGCAACTGTGGTTGGCGTAGTGTTGCCGTGCCGGTGTTATTCACCGTAATATCGGATACCTTGTATTCATATTCGTGGTGTAATAGAGAGCTGGTTTGTTCAATACTAAGAAGTGTCGTATTCCTGAAGACTTCATCTCGATCTCTGGGCTGGAATACGGGGCGTTCCGGTTTCTCTGAGCCGGGATGCCACACTTTATGACTAATATGAGTCCATGGATTATACGCACTCTCACCTTTCCACAATTTGGTAGCCTCTTCGGTACCGTGCATTATCCTTTCTCACCTTGAGAGTTGGTGCAAACTTCGCCAGTGCATCCAAACCCCATGATATGATATGCTCTATCACACATAAGCCTCCTTATATCTTCCTCAAAACAGCCACCATACCTACCTATTATGGCATTTCCATAGCCATTCCGAGATTTATTGCCATGCAACATCCATCATTCCTTATTATGACATACACCTTCATTGTCATATTGCTTTGCATGATCATATAGCTGACATAGTATTTGTGCCTCACCCACCGTTCATCATTATCATACATGTTATGATAGTATCATTGCACATCCTGGTACACTACCAGAGGCATTCATATAGAGTCATACGTTTCAGTTTTATCGAGTTGTAAAATTGACTTGTAAGTAAATAGAAGTGTGATGATCATCATTATTAGACCATTGTCCAAGTGAGGAAATAAAATAAAATAAAAAGAGGTCAAAAGTAGACCAATAAAAAAGAGACAAAAAAGAGCCAGACAAAAAAAGAGAAAACAAAAAATAAGAGAAAAAGAGAGAAGGGTAATGTTACTATCCTTTTCCACACACGTGCTTCAAAGTAGCAACATCTTTTTCATATGGAGAGTCTCCTATGTTGTCACTTTCATATACTAGTGGGGATTTTTCATTATAGAACTTGGATTGTATATTGTGATGATGGGCTTCCTCAAATGCCTGAGGTCTTCTAGAGCAAGCAAGTTGGATGCACACCCACTTAGTTCTCAGTTTGAGATTTCATACACTTATAGCTCTTAGTGCATCCGTTGCATGGCGATCCCTACTCCTCGCATTGACATCAATTGATGGGCATCTTGATAGCCCGTTGACTAGTTATGTTGATGTGAGACGTTCTTTCTTTTTTTCTTCTCCATATTAATCTCTACCACCGCATTCTATTCCACCCACATAGTGCTATATCCATGGCTTGCACTCATGTATTGCGTGGGGGTTCACTACAAAAAAGGCACATACGTGACATTATGGCCCTAATGAAAACTTTTACCATCATGGTTATGACACTTCTATGATGATAATTGTGACAAAAACATGTATCATCATATATGTGGTGAGCTCCTACTTCTATGAGAAAAAATCATGACAGAAAATGGGATTTTCATCTTGGGCAGTCCAGAGACGCACCCGCATGACATTCTTTGGGTTGTCCGTGACGTAAAAAATTGTGGTAGAAGTGAGGGCGAGGAAAATTTCAGGGAGTTTCTGGTTACGGTGGGTGGTCTGGGCCGAACGATGTAGTGTGGTTTGCGCATTTCTCACTCGTACACGCGTGTGTGCGAGGCATTCGCTAACTGAACCCGAGTGAGGCATTGGCTTACTGAACCCGAGCAATCACACTAGTTACGTACTCAAGCTGATCGATCCCTTCGCTGCTAACTGAACTAGAGAGATTCCTTCACTGCTAACTGAACCGACTCCTTCGCTACTGTTGGTGTACTGGGTTCGGGGGTACCTAGCCTTGCCTGGCTGTGGGCCAGTGTGTGGGCCCGTCGACAGCCTGGTGCGGCCCAGCTGCAAGACCCTCCAAGACAAGACCCTCATGGGGGCACCCAGCCTTGCAAGGAGGGTGGCATCAAGACCTACAGAGGGGTGGCCTCTCCAAGTTGCATCCCGAGGGGTGGAGATTTCTATGCAGGTACCCATCCTCATGAGGCTGCAATGACGTGAGCCATGGTGACCATGGCCAAGAGGGCGCCAGCGGACGCAAAGGAGACAGTTTCCCTTTCGGTGCTAAGGGGGCAAGGATGGGTGCAGGTTCCCGAGGAAGGCCCTAAAGGTTTCCATTCTAGTGCAACAGGATCAAGACCACGAGCTTGGTAGGACATATGCCATCACCGATCCCACCATCGCGTCATGGACAGAAGCTTTGCAGGCAAAGATCACCGTTCATCAGGATTAGATGTACTTCTTGTCCCCTTTCAAACTGGCCGTTGTGGGATCCCTTCCCGGCTAAGTTTTGAGGGAAGAGGACCAAGGCCACTATAAATATAGGTTAGCCACCACCGTAGAAAGGGATTGGATCGATTCCATCCTCACCACCAGAGCCCTCGCGAGGCAGCTCATCCACTTTACTAGCTCATCCTCAGCCTCCTCGTGAGGCCAATCCACCACAAAGCAGGAGTAGGGTCTTACACTGCAAGGTGGCCCGAACCTGGGTAAACTGCCGTGTTCTTCTCCTTCCCCGCTCGCACAAACTCGACGTAGCTAGGATGTGGGGTGGCAAGCTTGGGACTTGAGCTGGTTGAGATCTTCGCACACGCCCCAGAGTTGGAACCTTCTAGGGTCTACGGAGCCCTGAATCCGACATTTGGCATGCCAGGTAGGGGCGTGTCGGAATCCTCATTCCAGATTTGCTTCATCTCCACTTCGTCGCTCCCAGGGCCGACGCCCACAGAGTACGCACCGAGGGCTGGGCTGCTTGCATTGCCCAAACGGGGCCCGTTGGCTGCGGCACCCCACGCCGCTCCGCCTCCCATGCGGCTAGCACTGACACCGACCCTGCTGCTCATGAGCAGTAGGACTCGTCGCTGCCACCATCCATGCGGCGCGATGGCCACACCGCTACTCCGTCCCTCACTCCCGCCATGACGTCATCCTCCCATGCTCGTCGCGGGCCGCAGAACATGCAGGCTGTGCTGCTCATGACATGCGAGCTGCTGTGCTACCGTCCCGCCATCGATCGCTACGGCGACTGGCTTGGTTGCATCGCCGAGCTCGTCAATGCCGCCGAACAGGTCCCGACGCCCTCCCACTCGCTCCAGCCCTCGCCCTCCCAGGTGGGCGACGTGGCTCATGCTGCGCCTCCTCCTCCTCTCCGTGGTGTCGACCTCGAGCCCAGGCGTGAAACGCCCCCATGCCACCCGCCATAGGTAGCGCTGGCGCCGTCACGGGATGAGGCGAGCTACCAGGTGGTGTAGCAAACACAAGGTGATGCATGCGCGCTCCCCGCACCACCACGCCAACATCAAGACCAGGCTCCGCTAGAGGCAATGGTGCGCGGATGTCAAGATCGAGTTCCCCATGCGCGTGTTGTGCACATTAGTGTGGCGGGCTGCCGTGCCTTCACCCCGGAGCTGTGCACGTCATCTGGCCTGACAAGTTCAAACCGGACCTACCTCCATGCTAGGGCGGCACCCCCGACCACGCGGAGTTCCTCTAGCTCTACACACTGAGCATCGAGGCGGCGAATGGTGACGACAAGGTCATGGTCGACTGGTTCCCCATGGCCCTCAAGGATGGCGCACGCTCCTAGCTCCTTAACCTCCCAGAGGGATCTATCTCCTCTTGGGACGAGCTTCGCAAGCGCTTCATTGCCAACTTCCAAGGCACCCGTGACCGTGCTCCAGCTGTGAATGACCTGTGGCGCGTAAAGTAGTAGCCAGGTGAGACCCTGCACAACTACATACAATGCTTCACGAGCGTACGCCTCAAGATCCCGGAGGCATCGGATGAGGCCATCATCTCGGCGTTCACTGACGGTGTCAGGGACGTCAAGATGAAAGACGAGCTTGCCATCCATGATGACTTGTGTTCGTCCCTAGAGATGTTTAACCGAGCGAACAAGTGCGCAAGGGCTGAGGAGGGTCGCCTCTCCCTCCTCGAGTTTCCAGAGGCTGACCTCGAAGACAAGAAGGCCAAGGCTAAGGAGGCGAAGTGCAAGGGCCCCGCCGTGCTGGCGGCGGAGCCCGAGCTGAAGCGCGACTGCGACCATGATGAGCCTCCCTGGGGCAACCGCACATTCGGTGTCTACCACAACACTCACACCCACAACACCAACGACTGGCAGGAGCTTAGGGCGCTCCACGGCGGGTGCATCGACCATCACCCCGAGCGCGGCAACGTGACTACGGCCATGGAGGTGGCCTTGGCAGAGGCCACTATGATGACTGCAACTCTCGCCAGGGCCGGCGCGACCAGCCTCATGATGATCGCTGACATGATGAGACTTGTGACGGCCCTTGGCGCGACCAACCTCGCGAGGCTCGTCCTCAGGGAAACATCGACGTTCCACCGCTGTCGCCACTGCCAAGGAGGAATGACGACAACCACCAGGACGAGGGGGCTGGGGGCTTCAAGGAACCCTGTGCGATTGCATGCATCTTGGGCGAAGCTCAGGCCCGTGCCTCCAACCACATCTTCAAGCAGTTCTCACGCGAGGTGAACGCGGCCCAAGCTCGAGGCCGCGCGTCCCATCAGGTGGTCGCAGTACGCCATTACCTTCGACTCCAAGGATCACCTCAAGTGCGTGGCCACTGCTGGCGTGCTCCCCATGCTCTACACGCCCACCATCAGCAATGTCCTTGTCACCAAGACCCTCATCGACGGTGGCGCTGGGCTGAATGTCCTCTCTGTTGAGACGTTCGAGATGCTTCAAGTGCCCTATGATCAACTCATGCCAACCAAGCCTTTCTCTGGGGTGGCCGACGGCTCCACTGTCCCCCTGGGGCAGGTACGCCTCCCAGTCACCTTCGGCAAGCGTGACAACTACCACATTCAGCTCATCGACTTCGACATCGCCCACATCGGCCTCCCGTACAATGCCATCCTCGGGTATCCGGCCCTCGCCAAGTTCATGGCGGTGACTCACCATGGCTACAACGTCCTCAAGATGCCAGGTGCATCAACATCATCACGGTCGCCTGCGATGAGAAGGACACAGTCTGCTCTCTGGAGCGCACCTACCAGGCTACGGCAGCTGAAAACTCGGATGACGAGGGCAGCATCCTGCCTCCCGAGGCCACCCCCAAGAAGAACAAGAAGCTCCTCCCCAAGAGTCGTCAGGAGGCCGGGACGCCCGTTGGCGGGGCCTGAGGTTCCGCGCCCGCTACTGGGGCACCTCTCCCCCCTGCATAGGAAGGCGCACCCGACGCCTCCCCCAGGACGGGCTCGGGGGCTTCCATTTGGAGAGCCTATGACCTGACCAGCACCACGAGCGAGGCTATCAGGCACCACTTGGAGGCGTGCTTCGACGCGCGCCCCCACAAGCAAGGAGCAAGGCGCCACGCGCATGAGAGTTCATCATCAAGGCGACTGAGGAGCTTCAGGAGGCGCGAGCCATGCATGGCGAGCGTCGCCCTGCACTAGCCGGTGCAGCTGCACCCCCTGATGTAGGCGACGAGCTACGCGTCCGCGTCAACATCTCGGTCCTCAACAGGGACGCTTTGCATGACCTCTTGTGGCCGTCCCATGTCGTTCGGAGTGGGGGCTACCCCTGCAACTATGTCCGCATGCCGTTTGGCCTGCTAAACATGGGCGCCTTGTAACAGCACCTCGCACAACGTGCTATGGCGTTCCACGAGGCCAGGCACTTGACGATCATGTCTCTGGAGGTCCCGGATCCTCGCGAGCCCCTCGGGCCTCGTAAGCTTCCCAGGCCTCCGGAGCTGCCCAGCTCATGAGGAGCAATGTCCACGACACACGTCTTCAGCTACCTCGACGCTTCTATAACACCAGTGCCAGGTGACTTTTTGGGTTTTTTTAGTTGAGGGCGCCCCTTGGGCTGCATTATCCTCGAGCTGTTAGGGCATGCCTTTGCAGCTGTATCGTTTTGCGCATGTATCAGAACTGGCTCTGCCATCTATGAATTTCCTAAGTATTTCAGACTGCATGCCCAGTGCTTCGTCACCATGAATGTCTTTGCGCCCTCACAACTCTGCCCGTGACCGCCTCATGATTAAGGACTGGCATGATGTCTGTGCTCGGGTCCGTCCCTGCAGCGTTGTTAAGTCCAAGTGATCAAGCTCTGTCTCGCGGGCCAACTCCCATGCACGTCACCTCCCGGGCTCCTTGGCGCCTTGTTCTCGCATGAGCTAATCATGAGTAGATGAGTAAGGGCGTGCATCACGGTTCATACCAACCGTAGTTTGGCGTTTCGCCATCGCGGGAGTCGTGCGCCGGGTGCTTTTCCTCAGGATTGTTGCATGAGAAGACTGGGAATGGTGTCTGTGCTCGGGTCCGTCCCTGCAGTGTCGATAAACCCAATGGCTGAGCTCTGTTTGGCGGCCCGGCCCCATTCACGTCACCTCCTAGGGACCTTAGTGTTTGGCCTTCTCATGCGATGGCCTCCGGATATCCATTTGGTGCATGTTACTCCCCCATCACACAAGTTTTGGTAAATGCGCCCCACAACAGAAAATTCAGGCGCTACCTGCCTTGAGGTAGGGCCCCGTGCGTCCCGCGCTGGCTCAAGGGTGCCCAGATACACCTCCTCCAGTTTTGCCATGCCAGTCACGCATATGAACGAAATTGGGCTGTACACGCCCGGAGACTCTAACACAGAGCTCCCTTCCCACGCCCCAGTGGAAGCCCCATGCTCCATGCTAGCGAACGACACGGTCGAGGAGCGACTATTCCCACACTCAAGTGGGAGCCCCATGCTCCACGCTGGCGGACGACACGGTCGAGGAGCGGCTATGCCCACGCCTAGTGGAAGCCCCATGCTCTGTGCTAGTGGATAAACAACTGAGGGCACCTCAGGGGGCTGCACCAACCTTAGGATAGCCTTTCAACTCTTCAATCGGCCACGTCACGCAGCTTTCCCCTGCGAGGTGGGCGCGAGGGGGCTACACACGGGGGCTACACTCAGGCCAGGCCTGGCACATGCCACCTCACCAGGACCCTAGTATCTGGTCTTCTCGCATCCCTCCTAGACGAAAGCTGGCGCGGAAAGGTATGGAGGACTCTGGATTAACCTTGCTGCCACCCACGTTCCTTTCACAAGGGCTGCTCATACGTTAAGGGGGACCCCTAAGCACCGTGACTTAGGGGCCTCACTAGTCACGTAGCCTCTCCCCCCTTGGTGTCATCCCAACAATCCGAACGCCTCAACAGCGATCGAGGTATGCGCGGGGCTGGGCCCTGTCGATGCAGAGTATGAAGGGGTACGCCCTAGCATCCACGTTTCCTTCATGAGGGCTGCTTGCACGTCAAGGGGAACCCCTGATCACCGCGACTTAGGGGACTTGCTAGTCATGTAGCCCCTCGCCCCTTGGTGTTGTCCTGGTGATTCGGACACCCCAACGGCGGTCAAGGTACACGCGGGGCTGGGCCCTGCCGGCGCAGAGCACAAAAGCAAACAAGAAGGAAACCAGGCACAAAAAGGAAATCGCGGAGTCCGAACAGTTATTACAGGCACCAAATGTTAGGAAATTCCAAACAAAGTCTTACGCCTCCACGAGGCATGATAAAATGTCGCAGGGTAAAATCTAGGAGGAAGGGCCATTGCCACCATGGCCGTCGTGGCTGCCTGTCCCGGTCATGGGAAGCTCGTCGTCAACATTGCTACCACCGTCGTTGCTTCCGCCGGCCTCCACTGCCGGAGGCTCAGTGTCGGTGATGGAGGAGAACTTCTTCAGCAGCGCATCCGTGTGACTCTTCACAGCCTCCGCTGCAGCAGGGTGGGACTCAGGAGCAATTGGACGGATCATCATGTCGAAGCTAAAGCCCGGATCCTGGAGGTAGAGATGGCTGAAGACGCACCTTGCAGCTGCAGTAAAGAGCAGGCGGCACTCCTCCAAGATGGAGTCCACCTCAGCGGCAGCGCCCTCGAGCATTTCGACAAGCTTGGAGGAGAGCCCTGCAAAGTGATGTCTACTACAAAACCTTCTTCTTGTAGACAATGTTGGGCCTGCAAGTGCACATGTTTGTAGGACAGTAGCAAATTTCCCTCAAGTGGATGACCTAAGGTTTATCAATCCGTGGGAGGCGTAGGATGAAGATGGTCTCTCTCAAACAACCCTGCAACCAAATAACAAAGAGTCTCTTGTGTCCCCAACACACCCAATACAATGGTAAATTGTATAGATGCACTAGTTCGGCGAAGAGATGGTGATACAAGTGCAATATGGATGGTATATAAAGGTATTTGTAATCTAAAATTATAAAAACAGCAAGGTAACTAATGATAAAAGTGAGCGCAAACGGTATTGCAATGATAGGAAACAAGGCCTAGGTTTCATACTTTCACTAGTACAAGTCCTCTCAACAATAATAACATAGATAGATCATATAACAATCCCTCAACATGCAACAAAGAGTCACTCCAAAGCCACTAATAACGGAGAACAAACATAGAGATTCTGGTAGGGTACGAAACCACCTCAAAGTTATTCTTTAGGATCGATCTATTAAAGAGTTCGTACTAGAATAACACCTTAAGACACAAATCAACCAAAACCCTAATGTCACATAGATACTCCATTGTCACCTCAAGTATCCGTGGGCATGATTATACGATATGCATCACGCAATCTCAAATTCATCCAACCAACACAAAGTACTTCAAAGAGTGCCCCAAAGTTTCTACCGGAGAGTCAAGAAAACGTATGCCAACCCCTATGCATAGGTTCACGGGCGGAACCCGCAAGTTGGTCACCAAAACATACATCAAGTGGCACGTGATATCCCATTGTCACCACAGATAAACACGGCAAGAGATACATCAAGTGTTCTCAAATAAAGACTCAATCCAATAAGATAACTTCAAGAGGGAAACTCAATTCATCACAAGAGAGTAGAGGGGGAGAAACATCATAAGATCCAACTATAATAGCAAAGCTCGCGATACATCAAGATCGTGCCATAGAGAGAACACGAGAGAGAGAGAGATCAAAAACATAGCTACTGGTACATACCCTCAGCCCTGAGGGTGAACTACTCCCTCCTCGTCATGGAGAGCGCCGAGATGATGAAGATGGCCACCGGTGATGGGTTCCCCCTCCGGCAGGGTGCCGGAATGGACTCCCGAGAGGTTTTTGGTGGCTATAGAGGCTTGCGGTGGCGGAACTCCCGATCTATATTGATATTCGATGGTTTTAGGGTACGTAGGCATATATAGGCAAAAGAAGTCGGTCGGGGGGTACTCGAGGGGTCCACGAGACAGGGGGCGTGCCCTATAGGGGGGGGGGGCGCCCCCCTATCTCCTGGGCTCCTAGAGTATCTTCTGACATGGAATCCAAGTCTCCAGGATGATAATCTTCCAAAAAATCACGTTGCCGAAGGTTTCATTCCTTTTGGACTCCGTTTGATATTCCTTTTCTTCGAAATACTGAAACAGGCAATAAAACAACAATATGGGCTGGGCCTCCGATTAGTAGGTTAGTCCCAAAAATGATATAAATGTGTAAAATAAAGCCCATAAACATCCAAAAGGGGTAATATAATAACATGGAACAATAAAAAATTATAGATACGTTGGAGACATATCAAGCATCCCCAGCTTAATTCCTGCTCGTCCTCGAGTAGGTAAATGATAAAAACAGAATTTTTGATGTGGAATGCTACCTAGCATAATTCTCAATGTAATTTTCTTTATTGTGGCATGAATGTTCAGATCCAAATGATTCAAAATAAAAGCTTATAAAACATAAAAATAATAATGATTCAAAGCATACTAACAAATAATCATGCCCTATCAAAATAGCATAGCCAAAGAAAGCTTATCCCTACAAAATCATATAGTTAGGCCATGCTTCATTTTCATTACACAAAATACTCCCATCATGCACAACCCCGATGATGAGCCAAGCAATTGTTTCATTCTTCTTAACGTGCTTCAGCTTTTTCAACTCTTATGCAATACATGAGCGCAAGCCATGGACATAGCACTATGGTGGTATATGGTGGTCGTTGTGAGGACAAAAAGGGAGAATATAGTCTCACATCAACTAGGCATATTAACAGGCTATATAGAGATGCCCATTAATTGATATCAATGTGAGTGAGTAGGGATTGCCATGCAATGGATGCACTAGAGCTATAAATATATGAAAGCTCAACAAAAGAAACTAAGTGGGTGTGCATCCAACTTGCTTGCTCAGGAAGACCTAGGGCATTTTGAGGAAGCCCATCATTGGAATATACAAGCCAAGTTCTATAATGAAAAATTCCCACTTAGTATATGAAGGTGACAACATAGGAGACTCTCTATCCTGAAGATCATGGTGCTACTTTGAAGCACAAGTGTGGAAAAAGAGATAGTAGCATTGTCCCTTCTCTCTTTTTCTCTCATTTTATTTTTTTCCTTTTTTTTCTTTTTTTTCTTTTTCTCTCTTTTTTTTTCTTTGGCCTTTCTTTTTTTTTTTTTTTGGCCTTTTTCTTTTTTTTTTCTTTTCTCATTTTTTTCTTTTTGTAAAGTCCGAAGTCTCATCCCGACTTGTGGGGGAATCATAGCCTTCATCATCCTTTCCTCACTAGGACAATGCTTTAATAATGAAGATCATCACACTTTTATGGATTTACAACTCAAGAATTACAACTCAAAGCTAGAATAAGATATGACTCTATATGAATGCCTCCGGCGGTGTACCGGGATATGCAATGAATCAAGAGCGACATGTATGAAAATTATGAAGGTGGCCTTGCCACAAATACAATGTCAACTACATGATCATGCAAAGAGCAATATGACAATGATGGAACATGTCATAATAAACGGAACGGTGGAAAGTTGCATGGAAATATATCTCGGAATGGCTATGGGAATGCCATAATAGGTAGGTATGGTGGCTATTTTTAGGAAGGTAAATAATGGGTGCAATACCGGCGAAAGTTACATGATATAATAGAGGCTAGGAAAGTGGAAGGGTGAGTGTGCGTATATCCATGGACTCACATTAGTCATAAAGAACTCATATACTTATTGCAAAAGTCTACTTAGCCCTCGAAGCAAAGTACTACTACGCATGCCCCAAGAGGGATAGATCGGTAGGAAAAGACCATCGCTCGTCCCCGACTGCCACTCATAAGGAAGACAATCAAAAGAGCACCTCATGCAACAAATTTGTCACACAACTTTTACCATACGTGCATGCTACGGGACTTGACAACTTCAACAAAAGTATTTCTCAATTTCATAATTATCCACTAGAATGACCCTAACATTACTACCTTTATATATCAAAACAATTATTAAGCATCAAATTGATCATAGCATCCAATTCACTTCCTATGATAGTTTTTATTATACCCAACTTGGATGCTCACCATTCTAGGACCAATTTTATAACCATAGCAAATACCATGCTATTCTAAAAGACTCTCAAGAATATATAAGTGAAGCATGATAGACTAGCAATTTCTACAAAATATAACCACCGCCGTGCTCTAAAAGATATAAATGATGCACTAGAGCAAATGGCAAACTACTCCGAAAGGTATAAGTGAAGATCAATGAGTAGTTGAATAATTGTGCAACTAAGTGAAGACTCTCTAACATTAAGGAATTTCAGATCTTGGTATTGTATTCAAACAGCAAGCAAAACAAAACAAAATGACATTTCAAGGATAGCACAACTCATGTGAAGAAGCAAAAACTTAGGCTCAACCTATACTAACTGATAGTTGTTGAAGAAGAAAGGTGGGATGCCTACCGGGGCATTCCCAAGCTTATATGCTTGAGACTTCTTGGAATATTATCTTGGGGTGCCTTGGGCATCCCCAAGCTTGAACTTTTGTGTCTCCTTAGTTCCTCTCATATCATGGTGTCTCTTTGTCTTAAAGGCTTCATCCACAACAAACTCAACAAGAACTTGTGAGATAGGTTAGTATAAACCAATGCAAAACCTTATCATTTCCTACTGTAACAAATCACTAAAATTATTATTCAACATTGAATACTAAATTCCTCTGCATATTTAATACTCCTATCCTCAAATAGAATCATTAAACAAGCAAACATATGCAAACAATGCAAACAGAACAGCAATCTGCCAAAACAGTACAGTCTGTAAAGAATGCAAGATTCATCATACTTCCGTAACTCCAAGAATTATGAAATAAAATTCCCACTGTAGTAAATTTATCAGATCTCATTATGCAAAAGGTTTCAACATTATACCATTCTCTGGCTTTTCTAGGGAATTTTTGCAACAGCGGTAAACTTTCTGTTTTCAAACAGCAACATGTATACTAGCAAAATAAGCATGGCAAAGGCTATCCTTGACATTTTTGTTGAAAATAAAGATGCAAAACATTAATCTAAACAACATCAAGCAAATACAAACAAAATAAAATGACACTCCAAGCAAAACACATATCATGTGGTGAATAAAAATATAGCTCCAAGTAAAGTTACCGATGAACGAAGACGAAAGAGGGGATGTCATCCGGGGCATCCCCAAGCTTAGGCTCTTGGTTGTCCTTGAATATTAACTTGGGGTGCCTTGGGAATCCCCAATCTTAGGCTCTTGCCACTCCTTATTCCATAATCCATCGAATCTTTACCCAAAACTTGAAAACTCCACAACACAAAACTCAACAGAAAACTCGTAAGCTCCTTTAGTATAAGAAAATAAAACCACCACTTAGGTATTGTAATGAACTCATTCTAAATTCATATTGGTGTAATATCTACTGTACTCCAACTTATCTATGGTTCAAACCCTCCGATACTACTCATAGATTCATCAAAATAAGCAAACAACACATAGAAAACAGAATCTGTCAAAAACAGAACAGTCTGTAGTAATCTGTATTAAACGTATACTTCTGGAACTCCAAAAATCGTACCAAATTAGGAAGTCCTACGAAATTTGTGTACCAATCCATAGCAAAAAGAATCAGATCAATATCACGTTTCTGTGAATTTATAAAACGAATTTACTCGGTGCAAAAGTTTCTGATTCTCAGCAGGATCAACACAACTATCACCGTAAGCTATCCTAAAGGTCTTACTTGACACTTTATTGAAACAAAAGCTATAAAACGTGATTAATACAGTAGCATAATCATGTTTTCACACAAAAACAGTAAGTATAAATATTGAGTTGTCTGCCAACAAGCGCTTTTCTTTGATGCCTTTCTAGCTAGGCATGATGATGACAATGATGCTCACATAAAAGATAAGAATTGAAACACAACAGGAGCATAATGAAGCATATGACTAGCACATTTAACTCTATCCCACTTCCTATGCATAGGGATTTTGTGAGCAAATAACTTATGGGAACAATAATCAACTAGCATAGGATGGTAAAACAAGCATAGCTTCAAAATTTTCAACACATAGAGGGGAAACTTGACATTATTGCAATTCCTACAAGCATATATTACTCCCTCATAATAATTTTCCGTAGCATCATGAATGAATTCAACAATATAACCAAAACCTAAAGCATTCTTTTCATGATCTACAAGCATAGAAAATTTACTACTCTCCACATAAGCAAAGTTCTTCTCATTCGGAATAGTGGGAGTATCATAAGAGACTTGAACACTAAAAATTGTTTCCACATTAAAAGAGTAATGTTCAGAAAAAGGGTAATCATGACAAGATTTGTAAATATAATCATCACTACTTTTGATAGCATAAGTTTCATCACAATAATCATCATAAGTAGCAACTTCGTTCTCATCATAGTCGATTGAAACCTCTCCCAAGATAGTGGAATCACGAAATAAAGTTGACACTCTTCAAAATCCACTTTCATATTCATCACAATAAGATTCAACATCCTCCAA
This sequence comes from Triticum aestivum, assembly GCF_018294505.1. Taxonomy (NCBI): domain Eukaryota; kingdom Viridiplantae; phylum Streptophyta; class Magnoliopsida; order Poales; family Poaceae; genus Triticum; species Triticum aestivum. The sequence continues at coordinate 311,394,899 of NC_057798.1, forward strand.
AATAATGGGATCACTAATTCCTAAAGTTGACACTCTTCCAAACCCACTTTCATCAATATAATCATCATAAATAGGAGGCATGCTATCATCAAAATAAATTTGCTCATCAAAGCTTGGGGGACAAAATATATCATATTCATCAAACATAGCTTCCCCAAGCTTGTGGCTTTGCATATCATTAGCATCATGGATATTCAAGGAATTCATACTAACAACATTGCAATCATGCTCATCACACAAAGATCTAGTACCAAACATTTGAATGCATTCTTCTTCAAGCACTTGAGCACAATTTTCCTTTCCATCATTCTCACGAAATATGTTAAAAAGATGAAGCGTATGAGACAAACTCAATTCCATTTTTTGGAAGTTTTCTTTTATAAACTAAACTAGTGATAAAACAAGAAACAAAAAGATTCAATTGCAAGATCTAAAGATATACCTTCAAGCACTCACCTCCCCGGCAACGGCGCCAAAAAAGAGCTTGATGTCTACTACACAACCTTCTTCTTGTAGACATTGTTGGGCCTGCAAGTGCACAGGTTTGTAGGACAGTAGCAAATTTCCCTCAAGTGGATGACCTAAGGTTTATCAATCCGTGGGAGGCGTAGGATGAAGATGGTCTCTCTCAAACAACGCTGCAACCAAATAACAAAGGGTCTCTTGTGTCCCCAACACACCCAATACAATGGTAAATTGTATAGATGCACTAGTTCGGCGAAGAGATGGTGATACAAGTGCAATATGGATGGTAGATAATGGTATTTGTAATATGAAATTATAAAAACAGCAAGGTAACTAATGATAAAAGTGAACGTAAACGGTATTGCAATGATAGGAAACAAGGCCTAGGGTTCATACTTTCACTAGTGCAAGTTCTCTCAACAATAATAACATAGATATATCATATAACAATCCCTCAACATGCAACAAAGAGTCACTCCAAAGCCACTAATAGCGGAGAACAAACATAGAGATTATGGTAGGGTACGAAACCACCTCAAAGTTATTCTTTCGGATCGATCTATTAAAGACTTCGTACTAGAATAACACCTTAAGACACAAATCAACCAAAATCCTAATGTCACCTAGATACTCCATTGTCACCTCAAGTATCCGTGGGCATGATTATACGATATGCGTCACACAATCTCAAATTCATCCAACCAACACAAAGTACTTCAAAGAGTGCCCCAAAGTTTCTACCAGAGAGTCAAGAAAACGTGTGCCAACCCCTATGCATAGGTTCATGGGCGGAACCCGCAGGTTGGTCACCAAAACATACATCAAGTGGCACGTGATATCCCATTGTCACCACAGATAAACACGGCAAGACATACATCAAGTGTTCTCTAATAAAGACTCAATCCAATAAGATAACTTCAAGAGGGAAACTCAATTCATCACAAGAGAGTAGAGGGGGAGAAACATCATAAGATCCAACTATAATAGCAAAGCTCGCGATACATCAAGATCGTGCCATAGAGAGAACACGAGAGAGAGAGAGAGATCAAACACATAGCTACTGGTACATACCCTCAGCCCCGAGGGTGAACTACTCCATCGTCATCACGGAGAGCACCGGGATGATGAAGATGGCCACCGGTGATGGGTTCCCCCTCCGGCAGGGTGCCGGAATGGACTTCCGAGAGGTTTTTGGTGGCTACAGAGGCTTGCAGTGGCGGAACTCCCGATCTATCTTGATATTCGATGGTTTTAGGGTACGTAGGCATATATAGGCAAAAGAAGTCGGTCGGGGGGTGCTCGAGGGGTCCAGGAGACAGGGGGCGCTCCCTATAGGGGGGGCGCCCCTATATCTTGGGCTCCTCGAGTATCTTCTGACGTGGACTCCAAGTCTCCAGGATGATAATCTTCCAAAAAATCACGTTGCCGAAGGTTTTATTCCGTTTGGACTCCGTTTGATATTCCTTTTCTTCGAAATACTAAAACATGCAATAAAACAACAATATGGGCTGGGCCTCCAGTTAGTAGGTTAGTCCCAAAAATGATATAAATGTGTAAAATAAAGCCCATAAACATCCAAAAGGGGTAATATAATAGCATGGAACAATCAAAAATTATAGATACGTTGGAGACGTATCACAAAGCCGCCCTCAGGGGTCGCCAACGACTCCTTGAATCCTCCCCAGCATATGGAACGTAACGCCTCACGAGACCCGAGTTCAAGAGAGGGGAAGGCATCACGCTCCACGACTGCCTTCTTCTCGGCGGCAACGAGGGACTTCTCCTTGGCGTCCAGCAGGGCTGCCACCTCGGAGATGCGCCGGGTGTGGGACGCCTGGGCTTTGTCCACCTCTTCCTTCAGCTTGGCCAGGAAATCGCGTTCCGCGGCTTGGTTGGCAGTCACCTGGGACAGCTCGGAGTCGCGATTGGCGAGCCTTGCCTCGCAGGCCCAGAGGTTCTCCTCCCGTTGGTGGAGCCAATGTGCAGCCGCGACCAGCTCCTCCTGAAGGGCCTCCAGGCTAGCCTCTACCTCATCGCAATACTTCATTGCAGATGCTGCCTCAGCTTGTGCCGCATCGCGAGCCGCCTTGGCGTCGGCGGCCTCCTTCTTGCTCTCCATGGTGGCAGCTTCGGCTCGGCCCCAGGCCGTCTCGATGGCGGTGTTGGCCTGAAGCCACCCTGAGATGAGCCCCATGCGCTCCCTCCCAAGGCACCTGTCAGCGTCCTCAAGGTTGGCCCGAACCAGACCAAGCACGACGTAGGCCTCATCCAGGGCCCCCGGGCCTGATCAGGGGGCTGCAGTTTGCAAGCGCAAGGGCTTGACGAGGAGGCGGCGCTGGCACGACGGCTGGCTCTGCGGCCAAGGAAGCATTGACAGGGTCGACTTGGGCCGCTAGAGGCTCCAGGCTCCCCTCAAGCACGGCAAGCGCGGACGGCTGCACAACTTGCTGGCCCATGGGGGTTGTATCCTCCGGAGGCTGCATCACCACATCCTCAGGAGCAGACTCCGCCAGGGGGGAGCGAGTAGGCGCCTCCTCCACTAGCACTAGTGTTGCATTGGGATGACACGACACAGTTCCGTGCTCCCCGCGTCCACGACCGGAGGCGGAGAGTGCCCTTAGGACATGGGGCTCCTTCAGCTCGACGCTCGCCTTCTTCTTCTTCGACGCGTCGCCACACCTGGTCATCAAGAAAGGGGTGCTGTGAGCACAATTACAGTCTATGCTTGATACGTCCCCAACGTATCTATAATTTATGAAGCATTCATGCTATATTACTATGTGTTTTGAATGATTATGGGCTTTATTATACACTTTTATATTACTTTTGGGACTAACCTACTAACCGGAGGCCCAGCCCATATGCTGTTTTTTTGCCTGTTTCAGTATTTCGAAGAAAAGGAATATCAAACGGAGTCCAAATGGAATGAAACCTTTGGCAGTGTGATTTTTTGGAAGAATATGATCCTGGAGACTTGGAGTCCACGTCAAAAGATCCTCGAGGAGGCCACGAGATAGGAGGCCGCGCCCCCCTTATGTGGTGGTGGCCCCCTGTCTCGTGGGCCCCTCGATCACCTCCCGACCGACTTCTTTCGCCTATATATCCCTAAGTACCCTAAAAACATCAAAAATCAAGATAGAATGGGAGTTCTGCCGCCACAAGCCTCTGTAGCCACCAAAAACCTCTCGGGAGCCCGTTCTGGCACCCTGGCGGAGGGGGAATCCATCACAGGTGGCCTTCTTCATCATCCCGGCGCTCTCCATGACGAGGAGGGAGTAGTTCACCCTCGGGGCTGAGGGTATGTACCAGTAGCTATGTGTTTGATCTCTCTCTCTCTCGTGTTCCCTCTATGGCATGATTTTGATGTATCTCGAGCTTTGCTATTGTAGTTGGATCTTATGATGTTTCTCCCCTCTACTCTCTTGTGATGAATTGAGTTTCCCCTTTGAAGTTATCTTATCGGATTGAGTCTTTTATGAGAACACTTGATGTATGTCTTGCCATGTTTATCTGTGGTGACAATGGGATATCATGTGCCTCTTGATGTATGTTTTGGTGACCAACTTGCGGGTTCCGCCCATGAACCTATGCATAGGGGTTGGCACACGTTCTTGACTCTCTGGTAGAAACTTTGGGGCACCCTTTGAAGTACTTTGTGTTGGTTGGATGAATCTGAGATTGTGTGATGCATATCGTATAATCATGCCCATGGATACTTGAAGTGACAATGGAGTATCTTGGTGACATTAGGGTTTTGGTTGATTTGTGTCTTAAGGTGTTATTCTACTACGAACTCTTGAATAGATCGATTCGAAAGAATAACTTTGAGGTGGTTTCGTACCCTACCATAATCTCTACGTTTGTTCTCCGCTATTAGTGGCTTTGGAGTGACTCTTTGTTGCATGTTGAGGGCTTCTTATATGATCTATTTATGTTATTATTGTTGAGAGAACTTGCACTAGTGAAAGTATGAACCCTATGCCTTGTTTCCTATCATTGCAATACCGTTTATGCTCACTTTTATCATTAGTTACCTTGCTGTTTTTCTATTTTTAGATTACAAATACCCATATCTACCATCCATATTGCACTTGTATCACCATCTCTTCGCCGAACTAGTGCACCTATAGAATTTACCATTGTATTGGGTGTGTTGGGGACACAAGAGACTCTTTGTTATTTGGTTGCAGGGTTGTTTGAGAGTGACCATCTTCATCCTACGCCTCCCACGGATTGATAAACCTTAGGTCATCCACTTGAGGGAAATTTGCTACTGTCCTACAAACCTGTGCACTTGCAGGCCCAACAACGTCTACAAGAAGAAGGTTGTGTAGTAGACATCAAACTCTTTTCTAGTGCCGTTGCCGGGGAGGCTAGGTAAAGGGCACTCACTCACACCCCGTCAACTAAGCTCTTTTTTGGCGCCGTTGCCGGGGAGGTGAGTTCTTGAAGGTATATCTTTAGATCTTGCAATCGAAACTTTTTGTTTCTTGTTTTATCACTAGTTTAGTTTATAAAAGAAAACTATAAAAAATGGAATTGAGTTTATCTCATACGCTTCATCTTATTAATATCTTTTGTGAGTATGATGAAAAGGAAAATTGTGCTCAAGTGCTAGAAGAAGAATTACATAGAATGCTTGGCATGAAATATGTGAATGATGAGCATGATTGCAATGTTGTTAGTATGAACTCCTTGAATATCCATGATGCTAATGATATGCAAAGCCACAAGCTTGGGGATTCTATGTTTGATGAAGATGATATTTTTTGTCCCCCAAGTTTTGATGAGCAAAGTAGTTATGATGATAGCATGCCTCCTACTTCTGATGATTATATTGATGAAAGTGGGTTCGGAAGGGTGTCAACTTTAGGAAGTAGTGATCCCACTATTTTGGAGGATGTTGAATTTTATTATGATTAATACAAAAGTGGATTTGGAAGAGTGTCAACTTTATTTAGTGATTCCACTATCTTGGGAGAGGTTTCAATCGATTATGATGAGAATGAAGTTGCTACTTATGATGATTATTGTGATGAAACTTATGCTATAAAAAGTAGTGATGATTATATTTACAAATCTTGTCATGATTATGATTACCCTTTTTCTGAACATTACTCTTTTAATGTGGAAACAATTTTTAGTGTTCAAGTCTCTTATGATACTCCCACTATTCCGAATGAGAAGAACTTTGCTTATGTGGAGAGTAGTAAATTTTCTATGCTTGTAGATCATGAAAAGAATGCTTTAGGTGATGGTTATATTGTTTAATTCATTCATGATGCTACTTAAAATTATTATGAGGGAGGAATATATGCTTGTAGGAATTGCAATAATGTCAAGTTTCCTCCCTATGTGCTTAAATTCTTGAAGCTATGCTTGTGTTACCTTCTTATGCTAGTTGATTATTGTTCCCATAAGTTGTTTGCTCACAAAATCCCTATGCATAGGAAGTGTGTTAGAATTAAATGTGCTAGTCATATGCTTCATGATGCTCCCGTTATGTTTCAATTCTTATCTTTTATGTGAGCATCATTGTCATCATCATGCCTGGTTAAAGTGCATTAAAGAAAAGCGCTTGTTGGGAGACAACCCAATATTTATCCTTACTGTTTTTGTGTGTTCACATGATTATGCTACTGTAGTAATCATGTTTTATAGCTTTTGTTTCAATAAAGTGCCAAGTAAGACCTTTAGGATAGCTTACGGTGATAGTTGTGTTGATCCTGCTGAAAATCAGAAACTTTTGCACCCAGTAAATTAGTTCTGTTAATTCACAGAAGCGTGATATTGATCTGATTCTTTTTGCTCTGGATTGGTACACAAATTTCTTCGGACTTCCTAATTTGGTAGAATTGTTGGAGTTCCATAAGTATATGTTTGATACAGATTACTATAGACTGTTCTGTTTTTGACAGATTCTGTTTTCTATGTGTTGTTTGCTTATTTTGATGAATCTATGAGTAGTACCGGAGGTTATGAACCATAGATAAGTTGGAGTACAGTAGATATTACACAAATATTAATTTATAATGAGTTCATTACAGTACCTAATTGGTGGTTTTATTTTCTTATACTAACGGAGCTTATGAGTTTTCTGTTGAGTTTTGTGTTGTGGAGTTTTCAAGTTTTGGGTAAAGATTCGATGGACTATGGAATAAGGAGTGGCAAGAGCCTAAGCTTGGGGATTCCCAAGGTACCCCAAGGTAATATTCAAGGACAACCAAGAGCCTAAGCTTGGGGATGCCCCGGAAGGCATCCCCTCTTTCGTCTTCGTTCATCGGTAACTTTACTTGGAGCTATATTTTTATTCACCACATGATATGTGTTTTGCTTGGAGCGTCATTTTATTTTGTTAGTATTTGCTTGCCATTATTTATATTAATGTCTTGCATCTTTAGTTTCAATAAAAAGTCAAGGATAGCCTTTGCCATGCTTATTTTGCTAGTAAACATGTTGCTGTTTGAAAACAGAAAGTTTACCGCTGTTGAACAAATTCCCTAGAAAAGTCAGAGAATGGTATATTGTTGAAACCTTTTGCATAATGAGCTCTGATAAATTTACTACAGTGTAAATTTTATATCATAATTTTTGGAGTTAGGGAAGTATTGATACTCTTGCATTCTTTACAGACTGTACTGTTTTGGCAGATTGCTGTTATGTTTGCATTGTTTGCATTGTTTGCATATATTTGCTTGTTTAATGATTCTATTCGAGGATAGGAGTATTAAATATGCAGAGGCATTTAGTATGCAATGTTGAATAATAATCTTAGTGATTTGTTACAGTAGGAAATGATAAGGTTTTGCATTGGTTTATACTAACCTATCTCACGAGTTCTTGTTGAGTTTGTTGTGAATGAAGCTTTTGATAAAAAGAAGAGAAACCATGATATGAGAGGAATTAAGGAGACATAAAAGTTCAAGATTGGGGATGCCCAAGGCACCCCAATATAATATTTCAAGAAGTCTCAAGCATCTAAGCTTGGGGATGCCCCTTTAGGCATCCCACCTTTCTTCTTCAACAACTATCGGTTAGTATCGGTTGAGCCTAAGTTTTTGCTTCTTCACATGAGTTGTGCTATCCTTGCAATGTCATTTTGTTTTGTTTTGCTTGCTGTTTGAATAAGATACCAAGATCTGAAATTCTTTAATGAGAGAGAGTCTTCACATTAGGTACATAATTGTTTAGCTACTCATTGATCTTCACTTATATCTTTTTGGAGTAGTTTGTCATTTACTCGTGTGCTTCACTTATATCTTTTGATAAATGGTTGAATGAGTTTATTGTCATAAATCTGAATTTATATATGTCTCATTTGCTTATCCCATGGGGAGTAATGACTTCAGATCTAAGAAGTAGAGGTTGTAAATTTATTGAAGGTTAGCAAGCATTGTATTGGTCATTTGAACAATTCATGAAAGAGTATTGAAGGAAGAGAGATTTCACATATAAATATACTATTGTAGACATCTTTTATAGTTGGGAGCACTGATTAAGTATGACATGGTAAAGAGTTGATGTTGGACAAGGAAGACAACGTAATGGGTTATGTTTTCCGACATCTCAGTTAAAGTATATTGTCATGGATCATTCAAACATGTTGAGATTGCCTTTCCCCCTCATGCTAGCCAAAATTCCTTGCACCAAGTAGAGATACTACTTGTGCTTCCAAATATCCTTAAACCCAACTTTTCCATGAGAGTCCTCCATACCTACCTATGGATTGAGTAAGATCCTTCAAGTAAGTTGTCATCGGTGCAAGCAATAAAAATTGCTCTCTAAATATGCATGACTTATTAGTGCGGAGAAAATAAGCTTTGTACAAACTTGTTATGGAAGCAATAAAAGCGACAGACTGCATAATAAATGTCCATATACAAGGGGCAATATAAAGTGACGTTCTTTCGCATTAAGATTTTGTGTATCCAATCCTAAAAGCGCATGACAACCTCTGCTTCCCTCTGTGAAGGGCCTATCTTTTACTTTATGTCTTTTACTTCATGCAAGAGTCAAGGTGATCTTCACCTTTCGCTTTTTCATTTTATCCTTTGGCAAGCACTTTGTGTTGGGGTGATCCTGATATATATATCCAATTGGATGTAAGTTAGCATGAACTATTATTGTTGACATCACCCAAAGGTGATTACGTTTGGGGGCAACATTATAAGCCCCAATCTTTCTCTGTGTCTGATTAAAACTTCATAACCATTAGTATTGCGTGAGTGTTAGCAATTGTAGAAGACTATATGATAGTTGAGTATGTGGAGTTTGATATTCCTGAAAATAAGATGGATTGCAATTGTTTGAATGACTGAGAATGAAGTTTGCTAGTTTTCAAGAAAGTTTATGGTCTATGCTTTGACATGTGAATTGCTTGTTACTTTATCGTGAGAAGTTTTATGAGATGAACTACTGTTATGACATATTATCATGCTAGAAAAGGTGATTGAAATTATCATTGATCAAACTTGTGCACCTTCTAGCATTCACACTTCATAAATACTTTCTTTATCATTTACCTACTCGAGGACGAGTAGGAATTAAGCTTGGGGATGCTTGATACGTCCCCAACGTATCTATAATTTATGAAGCATTCATGCTATATTACTATGTGTTTTGAATGATTATGGTGTTTATTATACACTTTTATATTACTTTTGGAACTAACCTACTAACCGGAGGCCCAGCCCATATTGCTGTTCTTTTTGCCTGTTTCAGTATTTCGAAAAAAAGGAATATCAAACGGAGTCCAAACGGAATGAAACCTTCGGCAGCGTGATTTTTTGGAAGAATATGATCCTGGAGACTTGGAGTCCACGTCAGAAGATCCTCGAGGAGGCCACAACATAGGAGGCCGCGCCCCCCTTACAGGGTGGTGCCCCCCTGTCTCGTGGGCCCCTCAAGCACCTCCCGACCGACTTCTTTCGCCTATATATCCCTACGTACCCTAAAAACATCAAAAATCAAGATAGATCTGGAGTTTCGCTGCCGCAAGCCTCTGTAGCCACCAAAAACCTCTCGGGAGCCCGTTTCGGCACCCTGCCGAAGGGGGAATCCATCATAGGTGGCCTTCTTCATCATCCCCGGCGCTCTCCACGACGAGGAGGGAGTAGTTCACCCTCGGGGCTGAGGGTATGTACCAGTAGCTATGTGTTTGATCTCTCTCTCTCTCGTGTTCTCTCTCGTGTTCCCTCTATGGCACGATCTTGATGTATCCCGAGCTTTGCTATTGTAGTTGGATCTTATGATGTTTCTCCCCCTCTACGCTCTTGTGATGAATTGAGTTTCCCCTTTGAAGTTATCTTATCGGATTTGTCTTTTATGAGAACACTTGATGTATGTCTTGCCATGTTTATATGTGGTGACAATGGGATATCATGTGCCTCTTGATGTATGTTTTGGTGACCAACTTGCGGGTTCCGCCCATGAACCTATCCATAGGGGTTGGCACATGTTCTTGACTCTCCGGTAGAAACTTTGGGGCACCCTTTGTAGTACTTTGTGTTGGTTGGATGAATCTGAGATTGTGTGATGCATATCGTATAATCATGCCCATGGATACTTGAAATGACAATGGAGTATCTAGGTGACATTAGGGTTTTGGTTGATTTGTGTCTTAAGGTGTTATTCTAGTACAAACTCTTGAATAGATCGACCCGAAAGAATAACTTTGAGGTGGTTTCGTACCCTACCATAATCTCTAAGTTTGTTCTCCGCTATTAGTGGCTTTGGAGTGACTCTTTGTTGCATGTTGAGGGCTTGTTATATGATCTATTTATGTTATTATTGTTGAGAGAACTTGCACTAGTGAAAGTATGAACCCTATGCCTTGTTTCCTATCATTGCAATACCGTTTACGCTCACTTTTATCATTAGTTACCTTGATGTTTTTATATTTTCAGATTACAAATACCCATATCTACCATCCATATTGCACTTGTATCACCATCTCTTCGCCAAACTAGTTCACCTATAAAATTTACCATTGTATTGGGTGTGTTGGGGACACAAGAGACTCTTTGTTATTTGGTTGCAGGGTTGTTTGAGAGAGACCATCTTCATCCTACGCCTCCCACGGATTGATAAACCTTAGGTCATCCACTTGAGGGAAATTTGCTACTGTCCTACAAACCTGTGCACTTGCAGGCCCAACAACGTCTACAAGCAGAAGGTTGTGTAGTAGACATCAATGCTTCACCCAAGGGCAAGGTAGGTTAATTACTCCTCAGGGTCGACCCACTTCCTCTTCTTCTCCTTCTCGGCGAGAGACGGGGCGCCCCTGCCTTTGTTTGGCGTGGCCTTGGTCACGTCCAGGGAGTGGGTGGGGTGCTCCTCGACAGGAGCTTGGCAATCCGGATATGTAGATCTCCTTCTCTGTAACCGACTCTGTGTAACCCTATCCCCCTCCGGTGTCTATATAAACCAGAAGGTTTAGTCCGTAGGACAAAAAACAATCATAATCATAGGCTACCTTCTAGGGTTTAGCCTCTACGATATCGTGGTAGATCAACTCTTGTAATACTCATATCATCAAGATAAATCAAGAAGGAAGTAGGGTATTACCTCCATCGAGAGGGCCTGAACCTGGGTAAACATTGTGTCCCCCGCCTCCTGTTACCATTAGCCTTAGACGCACAGTTCGGGACCCCCTACCCGAGATCCGCCGGTTTTGACACCAACATTGGTGCTTTCATTGAGAGTTCCACTATGCCGTCATGACAAGGCTTGATGGATCCTTCGATCATCTGCAACGATGCGATCCAGGGTGAGGTTTTTCTCCCCGGACAGATCTTTGTATTCGGCGGCTTCGTACTGCGGGCCAACTCGCTTGGCCATCTGGAGCAGATCGATAGCTACGCCCATGGCCATCAGGTCAGGTTTGGAAGCTTGAACTATACTGCCGACATCCGGGAGACTTGATCTTCGACGGATTCGAGCCCATGTCAGGTGCGCCGAACAGTCACAATGAGCATGACATAGATCTGCCATCAGACGATGTTCGGGAGATCACACCTGCGGCTGTCCCGGCCCTCAATCTGGAGCAGATTGTGCCATCCGCGGACGGGTGGATGGACCCTGCCATGGAGGACGCACACTCAACGACGATAGAGCCGAACACAGACCTCACCTCCTATGAGGCCTGTGTCATCGGACCCTCAGACTCATCTCGGGCCACAGGCTTCGAACCGCGTGCATCTGTGCCTATCGAATTTGATTGGGCACCGATCATGGAGTTTACCTCTGTGGATATCTTTCAGCACTCGCCCTTGGGCGACATGCTAAATTCATTGAAGTCTCTCTCCTTGTCAGGAGACTCTTGGCTAAACTATGTACGGCTGGAGTGGGAAGCGGACGACAAAGAAATTTGTTCCCCACCCACGACACACTTGGTAGCCACTGTCGATGACTTAACCGACATGCTTGATTTCGACTCCGAAGATATCGACGGTATGGACGACGGTGCTGGAGAGGAACAGGAACCACCGCCCACGGGGTGCTGGACAACCACCTCATCATATGATATATACATGGTGGATACACCCAAAGAAAACAACGACGAAGAACTGGAGGATGCAACGGATGGTAACCCCCTTGAGAAGCAACCAAAGCGACTACATCGGCGCCGCTCCAAATCCCGCCTCAACAAAAACAATGATACCAGCGCAAGAAAAAATAATACCCCAGTCGATTCCAAAGGAAACGACGACCCCATGGACCCAGCGATGGAGCAGGATGAGCCAGGAGACGGCGAACATAGTCCGGAGCCACTGTCCGATCACGGCAATGCCGAGGGTAAAACTCGTCAACATGTCTGCCGAGAGCAGAACAGTCCGGACGATGACGCACACATCATCCCGAAAAGACACTTGGAACAAGAGAACCTTCATAGAAGGCTTATTGCCACCACGAGGAGCTTGAAGAAGCAGAAGCAAAGGCTTAAGGCCGCGCAGGTGTGGGGACCCCGACTCATGAGTCGTGATCACCGAGTGCACGTGTACAGTGATCCCAGAGATCAATGCTCACTGAACACACAGAAGCTGAATAAAAAGAGTCTTACATCCATACATACCGTCTTACACAAATTGTGACCATTATGGTCAAGTCTTACATAGATAAGCCTTAAGGGGTGAACATCAAATGAAACATAAGCAACGGAAATCTTCGCCGATAAGTAGAACCCATGCCATCTGCCTTAACCCTACAAGCATTCTGACTGGGAAGCATCCTAGTTCGCATGTTCATCACCAATGAACTCTTCCTCAAACTTCTGTTCTTCAATGCCTGGTCAATTAAATAACCAGTGGCAAGCCAATGAGTACTTTGAATGTACTCGCAAGCAACCCATGTTTTGGTTCAAGATACAACAATGCATGACATAGGTAAATTTTTGTAGAAAGCTAATTTTATTATGCTATGACATGTTCAACAATTGGTAAATCATGTATCATATGAATTCACGTAACCACATGGACTGGTCAAACACATATTGACATAAAGGGAGTGGGCATCAACCCAACTCGATCATGTCAAGTCCTTTGACTTGACCCAAGTAGTTTTCCCCATTTATCCAAACACACACACACAATGGTTTGTAAACAAGTGGACGTAGCCTAAGAGCGGTTACCGAACTGTCCTTGACCGTGGACATGGCTATTCAAATAGTTTTAAACTATGCAGAGGTTGCACACTTTACCCACAAGATCCGGGGAACTTCCGTGTCATCCACGACCCGCGGTACCTCAAGTACCCGGGGTAAGCACCCGATCACTATCTTTCCCTAGACGACACTAACAAGGAGTCCACTCGTTGTTCCGTATCCTCATGATGTACATCATACGAGACTCACTCGAGATCGTAACATCCGAGACGGGATGCAACGGTGTATCCGGTGCTCTGTAAAAACAGTCATGGCCGCCCTACCTGGAACGACCCCATCCCGAGGGAGAGCACCAACTCTCCCCCGTCACTAGTAATGCGGGCTCCAAGCTAGTATTGGCCTAGGTAATCAATAATGCCCTTTCCCATATAAGGGTAGAGTGGTTGCGCATGTAAGGTTGGAATAACGGTCACAACTTAAACCAATCCATTTTGAAAATAACACACACACACTTGCCTCGGTACATCACTTCATCATCAAGTGGTTACCCAACTCATTATATCCCTCGGGCATAAGTGGCACCCGATGGGGTTTTCAAAAAGTTTTTGAAAATAATCTTGCTTCCATCACCATGCATATTGCGCAGCATCTACTTTAGCATCCTATCTACTCCCACCGACATAACCCTCATAGGAAGGTAGGGTCATGCACATTGCCAGTATCAACAAGGAAGTAATGAAGGCAACCCATCAAAGTGGTTACCATCTCATCATGATTCCAATGCAACATTAATAAAGTGCTATATGACATGCATAAAAAGGGTTCCCAAACATGGTCAAAGGGCTGCTTGCCTGGTTCATCAAAGTCTTCAAGTCTTCAGGTCCTTCTCCAAGTACTCCGTCTACTTCGTGAACTAACCTCGGAAACAATCACAATAAGCAACACAACAAGGCAAAAATAAAAGTGCTCTAAAAATTTGAGTTGGACTTTTCTAGGATACCTTTGGTCATATGAGGAATGACCAAAGTGGTTTCATTGGGGTTTGGTCTATCGATATCTCTGAACATTTCAATATGATGGAATCAATGGTTTTTTGGATTTGCAATAAGTGTACAGAAATATTATTTTGAAAAATGAGCAAATACACCCATTTAACAAGGAATGATTTTTGAAGCACCTAGGAGTTGATTTCACTCGATTTGGAGTTCAAATGATTTTTCTATACATTTACAAAGTTGGCTATACATGAAGAAATAGACCATTATTTGAGGTGGCATAGAAAGTATTAGTAAAAATGTTCAAAAACTAAGTTTTGAACTTATAACCATCTAGGAATTTGAATCATGGAATTTGGATAAAAAATCGGCTCTCGGTGATTTTCTAAAGTTCATTACAAAAATGGAAAAACTAGATTTGATAAATGTTTGTGAAGAAAAAGTTTCTGGAAAAATGTGCAAATTGCTCCATGAGATAGATCATGATTTTATGAGCTACTAGAAATTTGAATCCTCAAATTTGGAGTCTGTTTGAATTGTTTATGGATTTTACAAATTATACCCAAACGGGCTGGATCTGGGCGGCAACAACGTGCATTGGGCGAGGCTTAACGGCAGGGCGCCACTGGGCTAGCCCAGCAGCTCAGCCACACGGACGATAGGGCGTCATCGAAGGCGCCTTCACGGAGTACGCCTCCACTTAAACGGATGGGCCCGCCTGCTGGATCACTGACGTGCGGGCCCCAGTAGCAGGTCGTCTTCCACCTCTCGCGCTGGTGCGACATGAAGCAGAGGAGGCGCTCGACGCCGGTCGCCGGCGCTACAGGGCATCTCCGGTAATGTTCTGCCCACCGGCGTGCTCAAGGGACCCGGCCGCGTCCATCCGTGGGTGGCATGGTCGCCCAGGGGCACCGGGTGGAGCAGGGTGCTGGCCGCGGCGGACGAGACCGGTGGTGAGTTTTGGGCACGGCGAGGCAGGCACGGGGAGGAAGGAATGATGTGCAGGGAGAGTTGGCGGTGGTGCTGTTGCTGCTTTGGAACAAAGAGGCCGCAGGAGGGCTCTCAGTGGCGCGAATTTAGGTGGAGGCCGGCGGCATTGCTCCGGCCATGGATATGCATGGAGGGCACGAGGAGGGAAGTGGGTTGGTCCAGGGGGTGCACGGGAGGGAGAGAGAGGCGAAGGAGTAGAGAGGAGGATCGGGGGTGGCCTTAAATAGAAGGGGGCGAGGCTGTAGTCGTTGCTGGAGGACACGGGAGGGCTTGGCTTCGAGTCGGGGGTCTTCCTGGGCGTGTTCTATGGCCAGGGAAAGAGAGAGGGGGAGAGGAGATAGCGCGAGGCGAGCGAGGGAAACGGGCAGCGATTGGCGGACATGGGCGGCGCTCGGGCACGCGCCGCAGGGGCGAGAGGAGGCCATGGGAGCAAGTGGGAGGCCTGCTGGCGTGATGCGGACGCCGAGGCGCATCGGCAGGCGTGTGGGGGAGGGCCGAGGTGGTCGGAGGCATCGGGCAGAGGGCAGCTACAGTGCTAGGGCACACTATAGCGCGCTCCAGAGCATGCATATGGCCGGCATGGCCGTTTTAAAAGGTCAGGGGCATGTCCACTTGTGTCCTGGTGCTTCCTTGGATGCTCTAGAGTGGTGAGGAGCTAGGTGTGGCGCTGAATATAGAAACGAGAGAGAGGGGAGGAGTTGCCATCGGTAAACAGAGAGAGAAAGAGATGGGTTTTACCCCCAAATAATTGAGCTGTTGAAGGAGGAGAGTTACTGGAGGTAGGAGGTGACCTGGGGCAGCTGTGGTAAAAAGATAGGGTTATGGAGATTAGTGGAACTGGTCAAAAAGGTGGTTTTGGAAATTTTGCAGAAGGTGTTTGTAGTTGATTTGGGCAAGAAGATGAACTCCTCTTGTCATAAGTCTTGACAGGGCCAAATGGCATGAGAAAACAAGTGGTTCCACCAAGATTGAGTCCATTTGGGCAAAGTTGCCAATGCAACTTTTGTAAACCCTAGAAATCAATAGAAATAGACTTTCCAAGATTTAGTAATGCAAATCTATTCTCCTTGATGCACCACTCGGTGTAGTGTCATCATTAGAGATTCTGAACATGTCCACAAAAGGAGAAACTTTCCAATGTAGAGTTGTTCAAATTTGGTTCTGGACAGGAAGGGTTTTGGGGCACTTTGATCAAGTTAACTTGTTCTCCAACTTGTTCCACTTGGTCTAGATGATTTATTAGACCATTTTAGCATGTGCACCAAGTTTGAGAGAATTTGGGCTAGTTTGATAATGTAAAGTTGTTCAAACTTGAAAAAGGGCAGAAATGGTTTTGAGAGGGTTTCATGGGGTTATACTATTCTCCATGACATGAGACTTGGCAAGATCATCAAACATGCCATATGTGACATGCTAGAATTTTCTTGGAATTTTTAGAGAATATTTCCTTTGTAAATATTTCAAAATCTTGAAATATTTAGAAAGGGTTTTTGAGGGATTTGACCAATATTTTGAACATGACCATGTGTTGAAACTCACATATATGGACAACATATGTCCACTGAGTTTTCCTAAATTTTCCCAAATATTTTTAAAACATTAAAATAATTTTAACCTATTAAAGACCATTTCTGGCCTAAAGAACAAGCCTTTAAATGAAATAAGAAAATAAGTTTTAAAATTATATTTTTCTGGTTTATGGGAGTCCTATACCTAATGGGAGTCAAAAATACTCTTTGAAATACTTTTCTTATCCTAAATCAAGTACTTGCAGTGCAACCTCAATTCAGGGGGTTTTAGAAAACCAAATTTATAAAAAAACCTTTCGGCCAAATTATTTTTGTAGGAAAATTCTATAATGTACTATACACATGGCATGATCATTGGTTCAAGAGTTTGGAGCAAGGAGATGAAGTATAGGAGTTGGAGGATTTATTTTGATTTTTAGAGCACTTGCAAACAACAGACAAAATCCAATCAAGGCAAAGTCCAAAACACTCAAAAGTTTTTGTCAAACCACATTTTATCATGAATCATCTTAAGTGTTGTGCCATGAAAATCAGGGTGTGACAGACCTTCCCCCCTTACAAGAATCTTGTCCCCAAGATTCCCAAACTAGGCGCGGAAAGGAGTATGGAAACTTGGGTCTGGGGTAGTCTTCACGTCCTCATACTGCTTCTGCTTCCGAGTGGTGCTCCCTTGAACCTTGAGGTACTTGATGATGTGGCTTCGTGTATGATGTTCGGCTTGATCCAGGTCGCTAAGGGGTTTCTCGCATATGCCAGGTTGGGCTGGAGGTCGGTGGCTTGACGATCGATGTTCTTGCAGAGGTCGGGCTAGTTAGGAAGTTGGAAACACTTCCGGAGTTGTGACGCATGGAAAATGTTGTGCAGCATGGGTAACTCGGGTGGTAACTCTAGCTGGTAGCCGTCTATTTCTCGTCTTGCAGTGGTCTTGGAGAGGGGCGATAAATCTTGGTGTGAGCTTCCCTTGGACATGGAAATGCTTGGTTCCTTTGAGAGAAGTGGCTTGTAGATACACCTGGTCTTCGACGATAAAGTTCACTCCTTGACGATGGTGGTTGGCATAGTTCTTTCTCCTTGGCATGGCGGTCTTCAAATGTTCCTTGACCAGCTGAACGACCCTTCTTCCGTCTTCGATAGACAAGTAGGTTACCAAATAATGATGACAACTATCTTGTCTAATTACTCCATGAAGACTTTGTTCACGGGGTACATAAAGTAGGCTGGGGGATTGGCAGTGGTCATGGTTGAGTGTTGGCCAGGGTCTACTTGACCTAGAGCCAAAGCCGATGGTCATGATCTGAACATGTTGGGGCTTGGTAGGGCTTAAGGGTTTCAAGGATTCTAGTGTGGGAGTGAACATTCACCATCTTATCTTTAAGAATGATTTCTGAGATGCCAATTGTTCTATCTAGCCTCCAAACAAATCACCTTACACCACTGAAAGTTTCCTTTCATATATACCAACTCTAATCATTACTCATGCTATTCATATCCACATGACTCCCTAGAGGAGGTGTCAGGACCCCGACTCGATGCCACATCGATCTAGCATGTAACACATCATATCACTTTGCGGCCTCACGCACGGTATTCCCACGGGTGCCACCTTACCTGGCCCGGGACCGTTTGCGCCTTTTGGCTCACGGATATGATAGTGCCGCTAGCATCCATATGACAAAGAACCCGGGCTGACATGGCTAGTCGTAAACCCAAAGTGGCACAGACTTACAGGGACAGGCATCCATGACCCAGCATCGAACGTGTCGGTCATCAACGAGTGAATCCGGGCTGTAGCACTGGGCTAGCAGGACTCCGGTAAACCGGGCTGTAGCGGGCTAACAGGACTCTGGTATCCATCGCGTGACATTTCCCCGAAGGGACAGACACAGGAACAAAGAAGGACACATGCCGGCCAGCCTAAGTGTTCCGGAGCAGTAGCAAGCTACCAAGGCTCAGTGGAAACACTAGGAGACATTTCCCGGTAAGAGAGGCTACTAAGGATAAACAACTAGATAGTCAGATCCCACACATACCAAGCATTTCAATCATACACACAATATGCTCGATATGTGCAAATACAACAAGGCATCACAACACGACTCTACGACACAAGTACTTTATTTAAAGGCTCAGAGAGCCATACATATCATACACACAAGTACGGGTCACACGACCCAGCATTCAAGTCATACAGACATACAAGCCAACAGCGGAAGTAACTTGTCTGAGTACAGACAACTAGTAAAATAAAAGAGGCTTGGGGAAGCCTGGCTATACTACATGGTCCTTCACAAGCTCAGGATCACCACCTGGGCCTCAGTCTACTCATCGATGTCAACGTCTACGAAGAACCCATCAGAAGGGGTTGCAGCGTCTTCTGAAAAATGTAAATTAAAGCAACATGAGTACAAAGGTACTCAGCAAGACTTACATCAGATCCTACATACATGCACATTATCAAGAAGGGTTGGTGGGGTTATTGCAGCAAGCCAGCTTTGACTCTTGGCTAAGCTATCCTATGAGACACCAACTTGAAATGGTTTTGCGCACACGAGTCCACTATTCACCACTTCAATACACTACCGAGGATCCACCTCCATCTTCCTACGGAAGAGCCATCCTCGGCACTCACGCTTATCTTGAGGCTTTTAGTAGTATCCATTTACTTGTCTATGAACTGCATAGGCAACCAAGTAGTCCTTTACCGCGGACGCGGCTATTCGAATAGATGATGTTAACCCTGCAGGGGTGTACTTCTTCATACACGCTCTCACCACTTACCGCCGTTTACACGACATGTACTCGGCAACCTTCAAGCGGAAGCCCAACCTTGGTGTCGGCCACGACCTACCTAAACACCTAAGTCTCTAGTCCAGGTTTATCGCCTATTCAGGTTCCATCCCTAGGGAGTCCGGCTGAAGTTTCCACATACGGCCCCGAACGATGTGTACAGGGTTCCAAGACACCTAACGGGTGCCCGTGTACCCGGCCACGTACCTACCGCATCACAGCCCACCCCGCGGGTCAGCGCTGTCCACGGCCTCCAGTAGGCTACAAACACTAGAAACTACTTGCAACTCCTGGACAGAGGACTAGGGTGAATAAGAAGCCGAGAGGGTCCATTGGTTTCGGGCCCAATGCATGGTAGTAGCTGATCTTAAATCACACATACAGATCTCAGTGCTTAAGGTCGGCTTCAATGAAACAAGCCACCATGTACTCCTACATGGCCTCTCATCGATACCTTTACCAAATCGTGTTCAACACATCACTCTCATTACCGGCATGATCATTTCACTCTAGCCCATCACCCAGATGAACCAGACCTGACATGACTCTAAGCATAGCAGGCATAGCAAGGTAGGAACAACACATACATATGGCTCAATCAACACCTACACATGCTAGTGGGTTTCATCTAGTTACTGTGGCAATGACAGGTCATGCAGAGGAAATGGGTTCAACTACCGTAGCACACAGCAGTTTGAAACGCGTTGTCTTAATGCAGTAAAAGAGAGCAGAAGCGAGAACATGGGATTGTATCGATATGATCAAATGGTTGGTTGCTTGCCTGATGGGTCGATGCACTGATATTGATCTTCGTTAGGGTAATCATGGTACTCCTCGGAGGCAGAACCTGCCGCAAAGAGCACCGATACACAAACATCACCAAACAATATGCAACAATATGATGCATGCATGAGACATGGCAAAATGAGTGTATTGGGCTAATGCAACTAAGACCAGATGGGTTTGAACCATTTTGAATCAAAGATTCAAGTTTCAAACTCATAAATGGCCCTTTTAAGTGCTTTATCTTGTTCTGCACTAAACATCAGGTTAGCTTGCTTAAACATGCATGAAACCAGTACAGATGGATAGATTGGATTTTTCTGATCATTTTTCATATATAAAACTTTGCATTTGGAGTTACAGATTAATTTCTATGATTTTTTAAAGTTTGTGGTATTTACTGGAATTTCCTGTATAAAAATAATTCCAGTAAATAAATTACTGCGTCAGCATTACGTCAGGATGACGTCAGCGGTCAACGGAACAGTCCAGGTCAACCCTGACTAGTGTGTCCCGTGTGTCAGTGTAATTAGTTTAACTAAATATTAATTAAAACTAATCCTGATTAGTTAACAGGGCTGGGCCCCACCTATCATTGACCCAGGGGGGTCAAACTGGGCCCACCCGTGGTCAAACGAGGGGTCAGCGGGGTCAACTCACCGGCGTTTAGCCGCCGGCGAGGCCGAACGCGGCGGCGAGAGTGGTTTTGTGCATTCCGGCGACCAAAAGAGCCGCGGAGGGCATCTACGTGTAGCTGGGAGCAAGCCGCAGCTCTTGGTGGCGTTGGTTGAGCTCGGGGTGGCCGGAAACGGCGCCGGCGACGACCTTAGCGGTCGCTGGAGTTCAGGTGATGATGAACCCGAAGCTACAGAGCACGGCGAGGCTCGTGGTGAGGTGCTACGGGTTCCTACGGGTGCGGTAAGTGCGTTGGACATGGTGGTGTGGCCAGTGGGTGGCCGGAGTCACGTCGGCGACGAGCTCCGCGGCGGTGCGTGCGGGTAAGCTACGTGCAGTCGCTACGGGGCTTGGAAGCGAGAAAGGAAAGGGAGGAGAGGTAGCTGGGCTCACGGCGATCTCGAGGAACCAGACGGCGCGGTCGGGGACGAGCTGATGCGGTGGTGACGACGAAGGGTATCTCCGGCGATGGCGGAGTCGGGCGAGGTCGATGCAGAGGCCTCGGGGCAAGCGAGCGCTCGGGGCTCAGCTAGCTCGAAGAAGAGGAGGGTGGCGGAGCTCCTGGACTCGACGGCACGACGCAAGGACGACGGAGAGCGCGACTACGGCGACGGTGCGGCTACGGTGGTGTCGGCCATGGCGTGGGAGAGCGAGGGAGAGAGGCAGGGGGGAAATGGAAGTGTCCACGGGGTTCGGGGCGCGACGTGGAGCTCATACCGGTCAGCAGAGAGGCGAGGGGAGGAAGCAGGGCGGCGGGCAGCTGCGTGGCGCGCGCTGGTGCTGCCGTCGAGCACCTGCCTGCCTGCCTGGCGAAGGCAAGCAGCTCGCTGGAGCGGCTGCTGGGCTAGGCCGGCTAGGTGGGCTGGCTAGTTGGGCTGCCAGGTTAGTTCCCTCTCTCTCTCTCTTTATTTATCTTTATTTATTTATTCTGTAACTTTGTGGACTTACTAAAAATACCTAAACAACTCCAAAATTCACCAAACTGCTCATGGCCATTAACTGGAATATATCCAGCATGGAACATTTTAGTTTGGGATTATTTGAGCATTTAAAATAATTTATATAATTTAAATGCCCAAACTCAAATACTTATGATTTAATTCAAAGACCTTAGGATGACCTAGAAAATTGTGCACCACTTTTGGCAGAGGTTCTGAACCAAGGCAAAAATGATGGACATTTTAGAAGGGCATTTCAGGTTCATTGAAAATATTTTTAGTAAACCCTAGTTGGTTTCAGAGGGGGCTGGGGGTTCTGTCATCCCCATTTCAAGTTTCTGTTGAGAAAAATAGACATGATGCAACACTCTAATGCATGAACTAGCTAGGGTGTGACAACTCACCCCCACTCAAAAGAATCTCGTCCCGAGATTTAGGTTCCTCCGGAAAGAAGGCGGGGTACTCAAGTCGAAGACGATCCTCCCTTTCCCAAGTTGCTTCCTTCTCAGAATGGTGCGACCATTGAACCTTGAGAAACTTGATATTATGACGTCGAGTGGTACGCTCGGCTTGATCGAGGATACGAACGGGGTACTCTCGATACGTGAGGTTATCTTGAAGATCAAGCGTTTCGTGGTCCACTCCACGGATAGGATCCGAGAAGCAACGCCTGAGTTGAGAAACGTGGAAGACATCGTGGACTCTGGAGAGATGCGGAGGTAGTTCCAATTGGTAGGCAACTTCTCCTCGTTTAGCGAGAATGCGAAAGGGTCCAATGTAGCGAGGAGCCAATTTGCCTTTGATACCGAAACGATGGGTTCCCTTCAGAGGAGTAACCCGAAGGTAAGCCTTCTCGTCAACCTCAAAAGTCATAGCCTTATGTTTTCGGTCATATTGACTCTTTTGACGAGATTGGGCTGTTTTCAACTTTTCACGAACAATGCGAACTTGCTCTTCTGCTTCCTGGATCATATCCGGGCCAAAGAATTGTCTTTCCCCGGTTTCTGACCAGTTAAGGGGTGTTCGACACCTTCGTCCATAGAGAACTTCAAAAGGGGCTTTACCCAAGCTAGATTGATAGCTGTTGTTATAAGCAAATTCAGCAAATGGAAGGCATTTCTCCCAATCCATTCCGAATGAGATAACAGAAGCTCGAAGCATGTCTTCTAGAATCTGGTTGACACGTTCTACTTGACCACTTGATTGAGGGTGAAAAGCAGTGCTAAAGGAAAGGCGGGTTCCCATAGCATTTTGGAAACTTTCCCAAAATCGAGAGGTGAAGAGACTTCCTCGATCCGAGTTAATTTCTAGTGGAACACCATGGAGGGATACTATTCGGGAGATATACAAGTCTGCTAGTTGACTAGCGGTTATACTCTCGCGAACAGGCAAGAAATGGGCCACTTTGGAAAGACGATCGACAACGACGAAGATAGCGTTATTCCCTCTCTTGGTCCTGGGAAAACCGGTGATGAAATCCATACCAATTTTATCCCATTTCCATTCAGGAATAGCTAAAGGTTGAAGGGTGCCAGCAGGTCGTTGATGCTCTGCTTTTACACGACGACAGACGTCGCAGCTAGCAATATATTGAGCAATTTCTCTCTTCATCCTAGCCCACCAGAATCTTTGGCGTAGGTCCTGATACATCTTAGTGCTACCGGGAGGAATGGTGAGAGGAGATTCATGAGCTTCCTTAAGGATCAATCGCCTTAGGTTTTGCACTTTGGGAACCACTAGACGGTTCCCGAAGTATACGACTCCTTGATCATCGATGGAGAAACAATTTGCAACTCCTTTCTTAATGTTTCTTTTGATACGGGAAATCCCCGGATCTACCTTTTGAGCTTTGATGATCTGATCCGTAAGGGTAGGTTTCGCCACCAAGGTGGAAGGAATCCTTGAGGAACGATGTGAAGGTTAAGCTTCCGAAATTCCTCATGGAGAAGCGGTTGACTTTGTTGTAACATCAGATTGTTACAATAAGATTTACGACTTAGTGCATCAGCCATGACATTGGCTTTTCCTGGGGTGTAAGTTATCCCTAAGTCGAAATCTGTGATCAACTCGACCCAACGTCTTTGCCTGAGATTCAAATCCGGTTGGGTGAATATGTACTTCAAACTTTGGTGATCAGTGAAGATTTTGCAACGATTACCGAGGAGGTAATGTCGCCAGGTTTTGAGTGCATGGACTACAGCTGCAAGCTCTAGATCATGAGTAGGATAATTCTCCTCATGTGGGTGCAACTGCCGTGAAGCATAAGCAATTACGTGACGATCTTGCATAAGAATGCAACCTAGTCCTTGTCGCGAGGCGTCGCAATAGATAACAAAGTCCTTAGAGAAATCTGGTGGTACCAGTACGGGAGCAGATGTCAGGCGTCTTTTCAGTTCCTGAAAGCTGTGCTCACATTGTGGAGTCCACTCGAACTTTTTATCTTTCTTGAGGAGTTCAGTTAGAGGTTTAGCAACCTTGGAGAAGTTCTCGACAAAGCGGCGACAATAGCTCGCTAAGCCAAGGAAACTCCGAACTTGCTTGACCGATTCAGGTGGAGTCCAATTAAGGACGGCTTGAACTCGCTCGGGATTGACAGCAATACCCTTACCAGAAATTACATGCCCTAGATAGGTCACTTCTGGTAACCAAAATTCGCATTTAGAGAATTTGGCATAAAGGCGATGCTCTCGAAGTTTCATCAACACTAGCCTTAGATGCTCGGCATGTTCTTCCTCGTTCTTGGAGTAGATGAGTATATCATCGAGGTAAACCACGACGAATTATCCAAATACTCCATGAAGATTGAGTTCATTAAGCGAGAGAAAGTGGCTGGAGCGTTGGTTAAACCGAAGGACATGACGGTGTACTCGTATTGGCCATAACGAGTAACAAAGGCCGTTTTAGGAATGTCCCCGTTCCTGATTTTGATTTGATGGTAGCCCAACCTCAAATCCATTTTGGAGAAGACTGAGGATCCAGCGAGCTGATCATACAGATCGTTGATCCTGGGGAGCGGATACTTGTTCTTGATTGTGACCAGGTTGACTGGTCGATAACCTACAACCATCCGATCCGTACCATCCTTCTTCTTGACGAAGAGAACGGGACAAGCCCATGGAGACGAACTAGGACGGATGAAACCCTTTTTCAAGGACTCATCGAGTTGTTTCTTAAGCTCGGCTAGTTCTAGTGGTGCCATCTTATAGGGTCTTCTAGAAATTGGGACAGTTCCTGGAATGAGATCTATCACGAACTCGACATCTCTGTCAGGTGGAACACCTGGCAATTCTTCTGGAAAGAGATCCGGAGTCACGGACTACCGGAACGTCTTCAAGTTCTGGCAAAGGACTAGTGTTAAGAGAATATAGCTGTCGCTTGGCTACTCGGGTCAAGACATTGACTATCTTTCCCGAAGGATGTGTGAGTTGAACAGTCCTAGAGAAGCAATCAATCTTGGCATGATGGGCTGACATCCAGTCCATACCCAAGATGATATTAATATCCGAAGATTTGAGAGCTATCAAGGATGCGAGAAAAACAAGTCTGTCGACTTGAATTTCATTTCCATGGCTTACTCTAGAGGTTTGCCATCTAGAACCAGGAGTAGAAATTTCCATAGTGGACGACATGTCGCAGAATGTGGTGTTATGCAAACGAGCATAATTTTCGGATATGAATGAATGAGATGCTCCAGTATCGAAAAGAACAGATGCCGGGTGGCAATTAACAAGGAGCGTACCGAGAACGACGTTGGGATCCTCTTGAGCTTCTTCAGCAGAGATACAGTTGACATGGCCACGTGCAGCGGTGGCCGGCTTGGCGTAGAACGCTTTCCCTGTCGGCTTGCCACGGCCAACAACTTTTCCAGACTGGTTGGGGTTGGTCGGGGGACACTCGCGCAGGTAGTGGCCCGATTCCCCACACTTGAAGCATGTCACGGAGCTGGTGCGTGGAGGAGCATTGTTGGTTGGACCACCATAGGGCTTGGCTGGTGCATACTGTTGAGCTGGGCGAGGCGCCTGATAGGATGGCCTCGGTGTGAACCTGGGTGGCAGGGCAGTGTTAGGCACCCACACCCGGCGCTTCTGAGGACCAGCACCGGATGAGGAACCCATGTCACGGCCATGCTTGCGTGTTGCTTCATAATCAGTCTGACCAGACTCAGCACTGATGGCTTTGTTTACAAGCTTCTGGAAAGATGTGCACTCATGTAGACGGAGGTCACGGTGAAGCTCAGGGCTAAGTCCCTTGCGGAACCTTGCTTGCTTCTTGGCATCAGTGGAAACTTCCTCAGTTGCATACCGTGCTAGGTTACCGAACTCCCTGCTGTATGCATCCACAGAGAGTCGACCTTGAGTGAAACTGCAGAACTCCTCACGTTTACGGTCCATAAGACCCTCCGGAATGTGATGTTCACGGAAAGCCTCGCTGAATTCAGCCGAAGTAGTGACCTGGCCCACTGGGCGCATGGCTCCATAGTTCTCCCACCAGAGACTGGCGGGGCCTTCAAGATGATATGCAGCAAATGTGACCTTGTCAGCCTCAGCTACGAGTGCAGAGCGTAGCTTGTGAGTAATACTGCGAAGCCAGTCATCAGCGTCGAGGGGCTCGACGGAGTGGTGGAAAGTGGGTGGATGTAACTTGATGAAGTCACTGAGTGACACCAAGTTATTCCTCTGATGGTGTGCTGTGTTTTGCTCGTTGCGCTCCAACAAACGGTTGGTCTCCCGCTTGTTTCTCTCAGCCTCCAGCATAACCTCGGCCAGAGAAGGAGGGTGAGGCAGGTTTGTTTCCCCAACTCTGCTGCCTTCGGCCTGCTCTGGGAGAGCAGGGTTGTTGCGGGTGTTGACCATCCTAGGGAAAACAAGACAATAGTTTAGTCCAGGATGATAAGATTCTGACATAGAAATGTAGAATGTAATGGATAACTTGGAATGTAAGATGATCATCCGTATGACATGGTAGATACAGAAACTGCTTCTTTTATTCCATCGTCATACACACCATACAAGGTTTAGTACAAAACCAAACAAAGTACTACTACGGTGAAAGGAAGATTACATCTCATCGGAGGCATCCCAAGCTCCTATACATTATTTTTCTACACCTCCGGAAGGTGGTACAAGCTAAGTCATATCCCACGAGTCACGCAGGACGGTGGACGCTACAACTATTACATTAGTAGTGATACTACTACTAACTCAGATAGCTCCGTAGTAGTCTTCATAGAAGTCACCTCCATAGCCTGGAAGCTCAACGTGATCATCCGGAAACAGCCGGTCCCGTGGAGCTTGTGGACCATAGGGGCTAGGATGAGGTCTTGGACCAACAAATGGTGGCCTGCGGGGACCACGAGGTGGGGTGATGCCTCCTACATCACGCCAATCCATCATGTCTGGCAGAGCAGATCTCACAGGATAGAGATCTCGCATATCCATATATCCAGCTTGCACAGCCGGTGCAAACCGAGTCAAAGTGGCCCAATGATCAGCACGGGTATTGAAAAGCTCCAGTCTCAAGGCCCGATTTTCACGGTCCTTGTCTTCAAGCAACTGTGCAGTGGTGCGGGTCAGTGAGTCCTCCTGAGTGGAGTCAACATAGATAGCCTGGAGATACCCTTGTGCTCCCGGGAGTGAAGCTGGCATATATCGGAAATCGGAGTTCCGAAACAGGCCAGTCCTGACTCGCATGATGGTCATCATAGAGTAGGCAGCATCCTGCACAGCCATCTCAATAGTAACCCCGAGTCCATAGGAGCAGTGGAGGGGCTCGGTAGATCCAGGATAAGATGGAAATATCCTGATAGTGCAAAAATATTGACTTTGATTAAAGTCTCGGAATTGCTCTTCGACCGTGTACTCAGGATACCAATGGTATCCAGCCTCAGTCATTACCCTGACCAACATGGCAGTATGGCCGGGTACATCTAGGCATCGAGTCAAACGAACCACTTGATTCTGAGGACGGGAAGCCATCTGGAACATGATAAACACAAGACATTAGAATTTCTAGCAGAAATTGGACAGCATAACGGCTGTAGATGCTCAAAAAGGAGTTTGAGGCATTTTGCAAAGAATTGCATAGACACTCAACAACATCATGTCAAGGTTCTGGGTCCATCTTAGCAACATAATGGGGTAGTAGAACTGAACTAGGCTTGTATCCATCAAACCTATAAGGTACTACTGATTAGTAACACGTGAACCTGATAGAGAGAAGAGATCCTAATTCCTTAACCCCCGGTGGAAGAATAGACTGACTCAGATCAGAATGCCATGAGATAAAGGAGTAAAAAGAGCCTTACGTTCCATCCCACAATAAATTCCCCTACATATAACTAAAGCATTTCTAGACTCAACATCGACCAGTTTGGCTTGGAGAACCTACAGGCAGTCCGGCTCTGATGCCAACGCTGTCAGGACCCCGACTCGATGCCACATCGATCTAGCATGTAACACATCATATCACTTTGCGGCCTCACGCACGGTATTCCCACGGGTGCGCCTTACCTTGCCCGGGACCGTTTGCGCCTTTTGGCACACGTATATGATAGTGCCGCTAGCATCCATATGACAAGGAACCCGGGCTGACATGGCTAGTCGTAAACCCAAAGTGGCACAAACTTACAGGGACAGGCATCCATGACCCAGCATCGAACGTGTCGGTCATCAACGAGTGAATCCGGGCTGTAGCACTGGGCTAGCAGGACTCCGGTAAACCGGGCTGTAGCGGGCTAACAGGACTCCGGTATCCATCGCGTGACATTTCCCCGAAGGGACAGACACAGGAACGAAGAAGGACACATGCCGGCCAGCCTAAGTGTTCCGGAGCAGTAGCAAGCTACCAAGGCTCAGTGGAAACACTAGGAGACATTTCCCGGTAAGAGAGGCTACTAAGGATAAACAACTAGATAGTCAGATCCCACACATACCAAGCATTTCAATCATACACACAATATGCTCGATATGTGCAAATACAACAAGGCATCACAACATGACTCTACGACACAAGTACTTTATTTAAAGGCTCAGAGAGCCATACATATCATACACACAAGTACGGGTCACACGACCCAGCATTCAAGTCATACAGACATACAAGCCAACAGCGGAAGTAACTTGTCTGAGTACAGACAACTAGTAAAATAAAAGAGGCTTGGGGAAGCCTGGCTATACTACATGGTCCTTCACAAGCTCAGGATCACCACCTGGGCCTCAGTCTACTCATCGATGTCAACGTCTACGAAGAACCCATCAGAAGGGGTTGCAGCGTCTTCTGAAAAATGTAAATTAAAGCAACATGAGTACAAAGGTACTCAGCAAGACTTACATCAGATCCTACATACATGCACATTATCAAGAAGGGTTGGTGGGGTTATTGCAGCAAGCCAGCTTTGACTCTTGGCTAAGCTATCCTACGAGACACCAACTTGAAATGGTTTTGCGCACACGAGTCCACTACACACCAACTCAATACACCACCGAGGATCCACCTCCGTCATCCTACGGAAGAGCCATCCTCGGCACTCACGCTTATCTTGAGGATTTTAGTAGTATCCATTTACTTGTCTATGAACTGTATAGGCAACCAAGTAGTCCTTTACCGCGGACGCGGCTATTCGAATAGATGATGTTAACCCTGCAGGGGTGTACTTCTTCATACACGCTCTCACCACTTACCGCCGTTTACACGACATGTACTCGGCAACCTTCAAGCGGAAGCCCAACGTGGGTGTCGGCCACGACCTACCTAAACACCTAAGTCTCTAGTCCAGGTTTATCGCCTATTCAGGTTCCATCCGCAGGGAGTCCGGCCGAGGTTTCCACATACGGCCCCGAACGATGTGTACAGGGTTCCGAGACACCTAACGGGTATCCGGTACACCGGCCACGTACCTACCGCATCACAGCCCACCCCGCGGGTCAGCGCTGTCCCACGGCCTCCAGTAGGCTACAAACACCAGAAACTACTTGCAACTCCTGGACAGAGGACTAGGGTGAATAAGAAGCCGAGAGGGTCCATTGGTTTCGGGCCCAATGCATGGTAGTAGCTGATCTTAAATCACACATACAGATCTCAGTGCTTAAGGTCGGCTTCAATGAAACAACCCACCATGTACTCCTACATGGCCTCTCATCGATACCTTTACCAAATCGTGTTCAACACATCACTCTCATTACCGGCATGATCATTTCACTCTAGCCCATCACCCAGATGAACCACACCTAGCACGACTCTAAGCATAGCAGGCATAGCAAGGTAGGAACAACACATACATATGGCTCAATCAACTCCTACACATGCTAGTGGGTTTCATCTAGTTACTGTGGCAATGACAGGTCATGCAGAGGAAATGGGTTCAACTACCGTAGCACACAGCAGTTTGAAACGCGTTGTCTTAATGCAGTAAAAGAGAGCAGAAGCGAGAACATGGGACTGTATCGATATGATCAAATGGTTGGTTGCTTGCCTGATGGGTCGATGCACTGATATTGATCTTTGTTAGGGTAATCGTGGTACTCCTCGGAGGCAGAACCTGCCGCAAAGAGCACGGATACACAAACATCACCAAACAATATGCAACAATATGATGCATGCATGAGACATGGCAAAATGAGTGTATTGGGCTAATGCAACTAAGACTAGATGGGTTTGAACCATTTTGAATCAAAGATTCAAGTTTCAAACTCATAAATGGCCCTTTTAAGTGCTTTATCTTGTTCTGCACTAAACATCAGATTAGCTTGCTTAAATATGCATGAAACCAGTACAGATGGATATATTGGATTTTTCTGCTCATTTTTCATATATAAAACTTTGCATTTGGAGTTACAGATTAATTTCTATGATTTTTTAAAGTTTGTGGTATTCACTGGAATTTCCTGTATAAAAATAATTCCAGTAAATAAATTACTGCATCAGCATTACGTCAGGATGACGTCAGCGGTCAACGAAACAGTCCAGGTCAACCCTGACTAGTGGGTCCCTTGTGTCAGTGTAATTAGTTTAACTAAATATTAATTAAAACTAATCCTGATTAGTTAACAGGGCTGGGCCCCACCTGTCATTGACCCAGGGGGGTCAAACTGGGCCCACCCATGGTCAAACGAGGGGTCAGCGGGGTTAACTTGCCGGCGTTTAGCCGCCGGCGAGGCCGAACGCGGCGGCGAGAGTGGTTTTGTGCATTCCGGCGACCAAAAGAGCCGCGGAGGGCATTTACGTGTAGCTGGGAGCAAGCCGCAGCTCTTGGTGGTGTTGCTTGAGCTCGGGGTGGCCGGAAACGGCGCCGGCGACGACCTTAGCAGTCGCCGGAGTTCGGGTGATGATGAACCCGAAGCTACGGAGCACGGCGAGGCTCGTGGTGAGGTGCTACGGGTTCCTACGAGTGCGGTGAGTGCGTTGGACATGGTGTTGTGGCCAGTGGGTGGCCGGAGTCACGTCGGCGACGAGCTCCGCGGCGGCGCGTGCGGGTAAGCTACGTGCAGTCGCTACGAGGCTCGGAAGCGAGAAAGGAAAGGGGGGAGAGGTAGCTGGGCTCACGGCGATCTCGAGGAACCAGACGACGCGGTCGGGGACGAGCTGGTGCGTTGGTGACGGCGAAGGGGATCTCCGGCGATGGTCGGTGCAGAGGCCTCGGGGCAAGCGAGTGCTCGGGGCTCGGCTAGCTCGAAGAAGAGGAGGGCGGCGGAGCTCCTGGACACGACGGCACGGCGCAAGGACGACGGAGAGCGCGACTACGGCGATGGTGCGGCTACGGTGGCGTCGGCCATGGCGTGGGAGAGCGAGGGAGAGAGGCAGGGGGAAATGGAAGTGTCCATGGGGTTCGGGGCGCGATGTGGAGCTCATACCGGTCAACAAAGAGGCGAGGGGAGGAAGCAGGGCGGCGGGCAGCTGCATGGCACGTGCTGGTGCCGCCGTCGAGCACCTGCCTGCCTGCCTGGCGAAGGCAAGCAGCTCGCTAGAGCGGCTGCTGGGCTGGGCCGGCTAGGTGGGCTGGCTAGTTGGGCTGCCAGGTTAGTTCCCTCTCTCTCTTTATTTATCTTTTTTTATTTCTTCTGTAACTTTGTGGACTTACTAAAAATACCTAAACAACTCCAAAATTCACCAAACTACTCATGGCCATTAACTGGAATATATCCAGCATGGAACATTTTAGTTTGGGATTATTTGAGCATTTAAAATAATTTATATAATTTAAATGCCCAAACTCAAATACTTATGATTTAATTCAAAGCCCTTAGGATGACCTAGAAAATTGTGCACCACTTTTGGCAGAGGTTATGAACCAAGGCAAAAATGATGGACATTTTAGAAGGGCATTTCAGGTTCATTGAAAATAATTTTAGTAAACCCTAGTTGGTTTCAGAGGGGGCTGGGGGTTCTGTCATCCCCATTTCAAGTTTCTGTTGAGAAAAATAGACATGGTGCAACACTCTAATGCATGAACTAGCTAGGGTGTGACAGGAGGTCTAACAAAATATACATGTCCACTATCCCCAAACTCATGTGTATGGCTATCCCTATGTAAAAATCCATGGGTAGAGCATACAAGCTGCTAAGCTTGAATTTAACACCACAATCCAAGTGCTCAGCCTATCCTTCCAAGGTCCAAGATAGTGCATATCTATTCTAAGGAAACTCGTCGTATGCCACTCCAAGATTTTGTTTCCTTCCTATGAATCAAATCCATCAACCCATTAACTTCTATCAATCACTACATAATCCATTAATTCTACAAATCCAATGTCTACGGTGTTCCATGCGATCTCCTGAAGTCCCTATAATCCCCAAATACTTGAAAGGGCTACCTTACTATAGTCATTCCACCAATTTCCATTATCATGGTCAAGTAAACTCCAAGGTCAAGCTTATATAGAACCCTAAATCAACTCCAACAATTAATCCAATCTCCTAGTTTATCGTCCACCAAGAAACATGGTATCATGATCAACATCATCAATCTAAGTCCAATTTACTCCGAACCATGTAGACTTACTCAACATCTAGACTCCACTAGGATCACCTTTTTAATCCAAATCTCATGTCCAACGAGAGTTCCTACCTGTTTCTCCCAAGTCATTTACGTAATATCAACTGTCTCCTATCAATATCCCATGGCTAAGTTAAATCCATATACTTCCAAGAATTCCAGCTTGCGATCATAATTGTCCTACCAAATCCAGTTTACTCAAGGGTAATGAAAGTTATGCTACTCCATCAACATGATCCCACCAAGTTCATCTACCAACATGAAAGCCTCATAATCTAGCAAAGTCTCAGATAATTCCTCAAATTGGTCTTCCCTATGGCATCGTCAGTTCTTGTGCTATATTAGGATGATAATGTGCTCGTTCACTATGTCCACTAGTTCCATAATGATCCCAGTGTTGTGCAAGGTTTACAGAGGCTTAACTGGTTCTCTTGCAATTCTGTGGGTTAAGCACATGGTTAAGGACTCGAGCTGGGGTATCCCGTGAAGTCTTGAAGGGTCTAGGAATGGGTTTCTACTCTGGAGGGTTAAACATAACTCTACGGGGTTTCACTTGGTCGAGGAGGCTGTAGAAAAGTTCTTTAGTGGTAGTTGGTCGCCGAAGTAGAACCCTTGGCATATCTTGTCTTATCGGTCTTCAGTTGAGGAGAGAGGTGAGATGGAAAAGTAACATAGAGGAGGTGGGATGCCTAAAGGGGGTTCTATAGTTCAAGTGCAAACAAACAAGTGCCGAAAGGGCCAAACACAAGCATCAGGATAAGGGAGGTGATATAGTCACATACTTGTTTCCTAGGGCAAAGGGGCGACTTATATCAAAACACAAAATAAAATAAAAACAAGCAACACACAATCATGGTTCTATTCGAACCATCATACTAACTCGACTGCGCATAGGGGGTACACGACTCATCCCACCCTAGGGGTCCTTGGATTCAGTAGTCGTGCTTTGCTCTGTGCCTCATGCAGTCTTCTGGGTTTTCCTCAGGTGTCGCTATGTCTCCTGTAGTTGTTCAATGAAACGATCCAGGTTGAGCCTGGAGAGTCTTCAATAACTTCTCGCCTGTTGAAGTGATGGGGTGAAGGTGGCTCTTCGTAACTGGCATTTACTTGGTCTCCTCTTGTCTTCTTATTCATGACGATCCCTTTTGCCTTCTAGGGCGTCGAGTGTACCAGGTAGGCAATCCTTTATGCAATGATACTAACAAGGCATAATAGAGGTCCAATCTGCCGGACAAACTGTTGCCAGTATCATCACCGAGAGCCGGGGATGCCGAGAACCTTTTTCCTGCTCACTATAGTGAGGCAGACCAAATGGCAAGGTTCTCATCCACCGATGGTTGCTGATACAACAACAGTAAGGACATGGTTGCTCTATTAGCGATGTATCTCATGATCTTGCATATCCTATGCACTGGTCATCATAGGCCAAGGTTGCATAATCCTGGGCAATTTCAAAGGTGTCACCATCTTCTGGGTCTTCATGTCCTCATTCCTCGAGGATGTACCTTCTATTGGTATCGTCTTGTTGTGGTGTCACCAATCTTGTGTTCTGAAGATGTGGGTGAACGTCTAGCAAGGCGTATTCCTTCTAGATTATCCATGAGGATCACAAGGAATCCCGTGGTCAGGGGCATAAGGATTCTAGCGACCATTTTAAATTTTGAAGGGGAAGAGATTAATAAGGAAAGTATTTCTTAGCTTTCGAAACACTAAGAATGGGAAGAGAAGTATAGATAGTTATTGAAAATTAATGATAGTTTTTTTGGAAATAGTTTTACCCTAACTAACGACCATTCTAACTAAGGCTTCCTATAGTCAGGATGGCTCTGATACCAGCTCTGTGGGGACCCCGACTCATGAGTCGTGATCACCGAGTGCACGTGTACAGTGATCCCAGAAATCAATGCTCACTGAACACACAGAAGCTGAATAACAAGAGTCTTACATCCATACATACCGTCTTACACAAATTATGACCATTATGGTCAAGTCTTACATAGATAATCCTTAAGGGGTGAACATCAAATGAAACATAAGCAACGGAAATCTTCGCTAATAAGTAGAACCCATGCCATCTGCCTTAACCCTACAGGCATTCTGACTGGGAAGCGTCCTAGTTCGCATGTTCGTCACCAATGAACTCTTCCTCAAACTTCTGTTCTTCAATGCCTGGTCAATTAAATAACCAGTGGCAAGCCAATGAGTACTTTGAATGTACTCGCAAGAAACCCATGTTTTGGTTCAAGATACAACAATGCATGACATAGGTAAATTTTTGCAGAAAGCTAATTTTATTATGCTATGACATGTTCCACAATTGGTAAATCATGTATCATATGAATTCACGTAACCACAGGGACTGGTCACACATAGCGACATAAAGGGAGTGGGCATCAACCCAACTCGATCATGTCAAGTCCTTTGACTTGACCCAAGTAGTTTTCCCCATTTATCCAAACACACACACAATGGTTTGTAAACAAGTGGATGTAGCCCAAGAGCAGTTACCCAACTGTCCTTGACCGTGGACACGACTATTAGAATAGTTTTACACTTTACAGAGGTTGCACACTTTAATCACAAGATCCGGGGAACTTCCGTGTCATTCACGACCCGCGGTACCTCAAGTACCTGGGATAAGCACCCGATCACTATCTTTCCCTAGACGACACTAACAAGGAGTCCGCTCGTTGTTCCGTATCCTCACGATGTACATCATACGAGACTGACTCGAGATCGTAACATCCGAGAGGGGATGCAACGGTGTATCCGGTGCCCTGTAAAAACACTCATGGCCGCCCTACCTGGCACGACCCCATCCCGAGAGAGAGCACCAACTCTCCCCCGTCACTAGTAATGCGGGCTCCAAGCTAGTATCGGCCTAGGTAATCAATAATGCCCTTTCCCATATAAGGGTAGAGTGGTTGCGCATGTAAGGTTGGAATAACGGTCACAACTTAAACCAGTCCGTTTTGAAAATAACACACACACACACACACACTTGCCTCGGTACACCACTTCGTCATCAAGTGGTTACCCAACTCATTATCTCCCTCGAGCATAAGTGGCACCTGATGGGGTTTTCAAAAAGTTTTTGAAAGTAATCTTGCTTCCATCACCTTGCATATTGCACAGCATCTACTTTAGCATCCTATCTACTCCCACCGGCATAACCCTCATAGGAAGTTAGGGTCATGCACATTGCTAGTATCAACAAGGAAGTAATGAAGGCAACCCATCAAAGTGGTTACCATCTCATCATGATTCCAATGCAACATTAATAAAGTGCTATATGACATGCATAAAAGGGTTTCCCAAACATGGTCAAAGGGCTGCTTGCCTGGTTCATCAGAGTCTTCAAGTCTTCAGGTCCTTCTCCAAGTACTCCGTCTACTTCGTCAACTAACGTCGGAAACAATCACAATAAGCAACACAACAAGGCAAAAATAAAAGTGCTTTAAAAATATTAGTTGGACTTTTCTAGGATACCTTTGGTCATATGAGGAATGACCA
This sequence comes from Triticum aestivum, assembly GCF_018294505.1. Lineage (NCBI taxonomy): Eukaryota > Viridiplantae > Streptophyta > Magnoliopsida > Poales > Poaceae > Triticum > Triticum aestivum. Next base: position 311,431,165 of record NC_057798.1, read on the forward strand.
AAGTGGTTTCATTGGGATTTGGTCTATCGATATCTCAGAACATTTCAATATGATGGAATCAATGGTTTTGTGGATTTGCAATAAGTGTACAGAAATATTATTTTGAAAAATGAGAAAATACACCCATTTAACAAGGAATGATTTTTGAAGCACCTAGGAGTTGATTTCACTGGATTTAGAGTTCAAATGATTTTTCTATACATTTGCAAAGTTGGCTATACATGAAGAAATAGACCATTATTTGAGGTGGCATAGAAAGTATTAGTAAAAATGTTCAAAAACTAAGTTTTGAACTTATAAGCATCTAGGAATTTGAATCATGGAATTTGGATAAAAAATCGGCTCTCAGTGATTTTCTAAAGTTCATTACAAAAATGGAAAAAGTAGATTTGATAAATGTTTGTGAAGAAAAAGTTTCTGGAAAAATGTGCAAATTGCTCCATGAGATAGATCATGATTTTATGAGCTACTAGAAATTTGAATCCTCAAATTTGGAGTCTATTTGAATTGTTTATGGATTTTACAAATTATACAGAAAAGAAAAAGGAAAAAGGGTTTTACCCAAACGGGCTGGATCTGGGCGGCAACAACGTGCATTGGGCGAGGCTTAACGGCAGGGCGCCACTGGGCTGGCCCAGCATCTCAGCCACGCAGACAATAGGGCATCGTCGAAGGCGCCTTCGCGGAGTACGCCTCCACTTAAACGGACGGGCCTTCCTGCTGGGTCACTGACGTGCGGGCCCTAGCAGCAGGTCGTCTTCCACCTCCCGCGCTGGTGCGACAGGAAGCAGAGGAGGCGCTCGACGCCGGTCGCCGGCGCTACAGGGCGTCTCCGATGACGTTCTGCCCACCGGCATGCTCAGGGGACCCGGCCGCGTCCATCCGTGGGGGGCACGGTCGCCCAGGGGCACCGGGTGGAGTAGGGTGCTGGCCGCGGCGGACGAGACCAGCGATGAGTTTTGGGCACGGCGAGGCAGGCACCGGGAGGAAGGAATGATGTGCGGGGAGAGTTGGCGGTGGTGCTGGTGCTGCTTTGGAACAAAGAGGCCGCAGGAGGGGCTCTCAGTGGCGCGAATTTAGGCGGAGGCCGGCGGCATTGCTCCGGCCATGAAGATGCAAGGAGGGCACGAGGAGGGAAGTGGGTTGGTCCAGGGGGTGCACGGGAGGGAGAGAGAGGGAAAGGAGTAGAGAGGAGGCTTGGGGGTGGCCTTAAATAGAAGGGGGCGAGGTGCACCGCAGGGCCATGTGCCGGCGAGGCCGAGTCGTCGCTGGAGGACACGAGAGGGCTTGGCTTTGAGTCGGGGGTCTTCCTGGGCATGTTCTATGGCCAGGGAAAGAGAGAGGGGGAGAGGTGCGAGCGCGAGGCAGGCTAGGGACGCGGGTAGCGATTGGCGGACACGGGCGGCGCTCGGGCACGCGCCGCAGGGGCGAGAGGAGGGCGTGGGAGCAAGTGGGAGGCCTGCTGGCGTGATGCGGACGCCGAGGTGCATCGGCAGGCGTGCGGGGGAGGGCCGAGGTGGTCGGAGGCATCGGGCAGAGGGCAGCTACAGTGGTAGGGCGTACTGTAGCGCGCTCTAGAGCATGCATATGGCCGGCATGGCCGTTTTAAAATGTCAGGGGCATGTCCACTTGTGTCCTAGAGCTTCCTTGGATGCACTAGAGTGGTCAGGAGCTAGGCGTGGCGCTGAATATAGAAATGAGAGAGAGGGGAGGAGTTGCCATCGGTAAACAGAGAGAGAAAGAGATGGGTTTTACCCCCAAATAATTGAGCTGTTGAAGGAGGAGAGTTACTGGAGGTAGGAGGTGACCTGGGGCAGCTCTGGTAAAAAGATAGGGTCATGGAGATTAGTGGAACTGGTCAAAAAGGTGGTTTTGGAAATTTTGCAGAAGGTGTTTGTAGTTGATTTGGGCAAGAAGATGAACTCCTCTTGTCATAAGTCTTGACAGGGCCAAATGGCATGAGAAAAAAAGTGGTTCCACCAAGATTGAGTCCATTTGGGAAAAGTTGCCAATGCAACTTTTGTAAACCCTAGAAATCAACAGAAATAGACTTTCCAAGATTTAGTCATGCAAATATATTCTCCTTGATGCACCACTCGGTGTAGTGTCATCATTAGAGGTTCTGAACATGTCCACAAAAGTTGAGATCAAAAGGAGAAACTTTCCAATGTAGAGTTGTTCAAATTTGGTTCTGGACAGGAAGGGTTTTGGGGCACTTTGATCAAGTTAACTTGTTCTCCAACTTGTTCCACTTGGTCTAGATGATTTATTAGACCATTTTAGCATGTGCACCAAGTTTGAGAGAATTTGGGAAAGTTTGATAATGTAAAGTTGTTCAAACTTGAAAAAGGGCAGAAATGGTTTTGAGAGGGTTTCATGGGGTTATACTATTCTCCATGACATGAGACTTGGCAAGATCATCAAACATGCAATATGTGACATGCTAGAATTTTCTTGGAATTTTTAGAGAATATTTCCTTTGTAAATATTTCAAAATCTTGAAATATCTAGAAAGGGTTTTTGAGGGATTTGACCAATATTTTGAACATTGCCATGTGTTGAAACTCATATATATGGACAACATATGTCCACTGAGTTTTCCTAAATTTTCCCAAATATTTTTAAAACATTAAAATAATTTTAACCTATTAAATACCATTTCTGGCCTAAAGAAAAAGCCTTTAAATGAAATAAGAAAATAACTTTTAAAATTATATATTTCTGGTTTATGGGAGTCCTATACCTAATGGGAGTCAAAAATACTCTTTGAAATATTTTTCATATCCTAAATCAAGTACTTACAGTGCAACCTCAATTTAGGGGGTTTTAGAAAACCAAGTTTATAAAAAAACCTTTTGGCCAAATTATTTTTGTAGGAAAATTCTATAATGTACTATACACATGGCATGATCATTGGTTCAAGAGTTTGGAGCAAGGAGATGAAGTATAGGAGTTGGAGGATTTATTTTGATTTTTAGAGCACTTGCAAACAACAGACAAAATCCAATCAAGGCAAAGTCCAAAACACTCAAAAGTTTTTGTCAAACCACATTTTATCATGAATCATCTTAAGTGTTGTGCCATGAAAATCAGGGTGCGACAGCAGGATACGCTCAACCATAGATGGAACAAAGTGCTCGACAATGAAGAAAAATATAGTGGCGATCACCACACAAAGAGCTACCCAAAGTGCAAGCTGCTGCCCGAATTCGACGACGAGGCTATAGAGCCAATTCAGCCGAAAAATAAAACGACCGATCAGCCGGACCGGCCACCCCGTGGCCGCGACAGGGCGGCTAATGACGCCGCACATAAGTCAGCGCATGATTTACGTGAGCACCTGGACAAAAAAGCCGGTATGGCCAGGTCCATTTATGGATCTAGGAAGCGTTCTCCGGCACAGGATCATGGCTGCCCAAACGACTATACTGACCGAATAACAGCTTGGAATGAAAACCGAACACTACAACCGTCAGAAGAATGCCATGACACATCCAGATACAGGGGTGCCGCACACCCCCTATGCTTCACCGATGAGGTGCTGGATCATGAATTTCCAGAGGGATTCAAACCCGTGAACATAGAGGCATACGACGGAACGATAGACCCCAGGGTATGGATTGAGGACTTTATCCTTCACATCCACATGGCTCGCGGAGATGATCTCCATGCCATCAAATACCTGCCCTCAAGTTGAATGGACCAGCTCGGCACTGCTTGAAAATCCTCCGTGAAAACTCGATTGGAAATTTGGAAGAACTTGAGGATGCTTTTAGGGCTAATTTTCAAGGGACTTATGTCTGACCTCTGGATGTAGATGATTTGAGTCACATAAAAACCTGGAGAGTTAGCCCAAAAGCTTTGGAACAGATTTCTCACTAAGAAGAATCAAATCGTTGACTGCCCGGATGTCGAAGCCTTAGAGGCTTTCAAGCATAGTATCCGGGACGAATGGCTCGCCAGACACCTCGGCCAGGAAAAGCCGAGGACAATGGCAGCCCTAACAAGCCTTATGACCCGCTTTTGCGTGGGCGAGGACAGTTGGTTGGCCCGTAGCGGCACCAGCGACCCAGGCACATCCGAAGTCAGGGATGGCAATGGGAAACCACGACACAATAAAAACAAGGGTCGAAACAATGAAGACAGCCCAGACAACACGGCGGTCAACACCGGATTCAGGGGCTCTCGACCCGGTCAACGGAAAAAGCCATTCAAAGGCAGCAGAGATGGACCGTCCAGCCTAAAAATAATTCTAGACAGATTATGTCAGATTCATGGCACCCTCGAAAAACCTGCAAATCACACCAACAGAGAATGCTGGGTCTTCAAGCAGGCTGGCAAACTAAACGCCGAACACAAGGGGAGGGAGACGCCAAGTGAAGACGAGGATGAGCCTCGCCAGCCGAACATTGGGGGACAGAAAAAATTCCCACCAGAGGTCAAAACAGTGAACATGATTTTCGCAACTCACATACCAAAGAGGAGGTGCAAACATGCACTCCGAGACATATACGCTGCAGAGCATGTCGCCCCAAGTTCAACCCTTGGTCGGCATGCCCGATCACTTTTGATCACGAGGATCATCCGACTAGTATCCGGCATGGAGGATCGGCTGCCTTGGTGCTCGACCCGATAATTGACGGATACCATCTCACCCGAGTCCTTATGGACGGTGGCAGCAGTCTCAATCTAATATATCAGGACACCGTCCGCAAAACAGGGATAGACCCGGCAAGAATCAACCAAAGTAATACTACCTTTAAAGGAGTAATACCAAGCATACAGGCCCACTGCATGGGCTCTCTAGTACTATAGGTTGTACTTGGTTCTCCGGACAACTTCCGAAGAGAAGAATTAATCTTCGACATCGCTCCATTCCGAAGAAGCTATCACGCACTACTCGGAAGAACGGCCTTCTCTCGTTTCAATGCAGTACTGCACTACACTTATCTTAAACTTAAGATGCCCGGTCCACGTGGCGTCATTACAGTTAGCGGAAAGACAAAGCGTTCCTTACGTGCGGAAGAATATGTGGCGGCTCTAGCAGCCGAACACTGAATGGCCTCTCCAACCAGAATAAATGATTGGTCGTCAAGACCGCGGACATGGTTAGATGAGTCTGGCGCACCACTAGTGGTAGCAGCCCAGATAAACCTGAGCTTCGGTCTATGGATATACACCCATAGATGGTGCTAGGGGCTGCCCGCATGTAAAAATGCCCATAGTTGGGTTGGAACCTATTAATACAATAATATATTGCATTTTCATGGTTCATTAAGAATAACCAACTTTTCGCACGAAGTCTTTCACCTGGTTTTTTTTTCTTTTTACAGTTGATCATCATGCTGCACCATTCCAGGATACGGCACAACGGAGATAAAGGCGGAGACGTGCAGCAGGGCCCCGCTCAAAGGTTTCTTTTTAGATTAAGACCCTGTGTAAACCTTTTTTAATGTATCTTGTTGCTTCACACCCTCCGGGCACTTAACACAACCCAGAGGGATACTAGCGTTATTGGCATTTCATCACGTCAGATTAATGTATGTACCTGGAAACTTAGGGCTCATTATTGAGGGCATTACTCACCCAGTATATGTTGTAAAGTCCGAATACCTTAGGGAGTGTTCGGCGTCGCGAGTTTGGCCTTATATGCATCAGCTCCGAATCATGTCTTTGGTCAATAGTTGGGTTTGCCCGGCTCCCGTGTTTTTCTACCTTATGTTCCGCTATATCGGCTAAGGCGGCACCGGGAGAACTACTGCGATTGTGCCCTGGTTCATCTGGATGAGCACCTCAGTAGAGAAAGCCGAAAACTGACTGTCATCATAAAGCGAGAGACTGGTCAACCACTCAATGACTCAGCAGAATCTTCGTGATTCCTCCGCATTAACAAAGGACCGGTTTCCTGGTCATGTACGTACGCGCACCGTATTTGGATGAACGCGGAAGTACCAGGGATATAGTAGACCCACCGTCAAACTCCTATGGCTAAGTGAACTTGTTAAAGCTATATAGTCCAATTGCCTTGTTCGCCGCGCTATCACCTCCTTAATGGACCAAGACGTTGGATCAATTGTGATTACGCGCTTTACCGAACACCCCCGCATTATATGTGTGGGGGCTGAAGCCGACGACTGCAAACTTTTAGGTTATATACATACATACATAAACGGCCGCACAGGAGGCACTATAATACTTTCGGGCAAAAGTATAAACACATCCTTTATAATCAAAATAGCATTGTTTTTACAATTCAGATACATGTCACTCGAACATTGTACTCTTCGAGCACTGAGCCTCTATTAAATGGGCGCCTTCCAGGACTTCTTCAAAATAGTGCTCGGCAGGGTCCTGGCCTCTGGCCGAACCCTAGGTTGCAATAGCGGTGGCCTCCATCCCTGCCCAATAAGTTTTAACATAGGCAAGAGCCATCCGCACACCCTCTACGCACGCTGACCACTTTACAGTGTCAATATGCGGCACAACACGAAGGAATCATTGCACTAAGCCAAAATAACTATCCGGCCTTGGTCCCTTCGGCTAGAGATGATCCACGACACACCTCATGGCAAGCCCGGACAACCTATGGAGCTCGGCCCACTCGGCCATTTGTTCATTTAACAGCAGCGGACGCTTTGGAGCACTGAACTACGACTAGAACAACCTTTCCACCTCATGATCTTTCTGATCTTTGAAATATTCAGTCGCATCAGCAACACTCTTTGCCAAGTCCAAGTATGCGCTTGCAGCACTCCATAATTGATCCAGAGGGGCATACTTCGGATCTCCGAACTTTGGCCACAACAAAAAGGGCTTCCTAGCCGTGATATCTCCGGCTTGACGAAGATCCTCCCTTGCCGCTCTCATTTCAGAGCGAGTTTCCTTGGCTGCTTCCAAGTCCTTCTTTAGGTCAGCCGCTTTCACTTGGTTTTCCTTTTCGAGGAGCTCATATCGGCCGACAGCATCTTTCAGCTCAACAACCATCTTGGCTATTTTTTCTTCGCTCTGGCGATGAGCAGCCTGTTCGGCTTTTAACTCTTTGGCCACCTTTAGGGCGGCCGCATCACTTATCCTAGCTTGTTCCTTGGCTCGGGAAAGTTCCACCCGAAGGGTCTCCACGGCGGCAGCTCCATCTGTAGTCACAACATATTATAGATACTAGCATCATGCTCCTCTTAATATTTGCTGACCACCCGAAAATACACACCCTGTGCCTCGTCAAGCCGCTTGTTCACAAGTGCGATGTCAGCATCCGCCACGTCAAGCTGCCGCCTCAGTTCGGCAAAATCAGCAGTACGACCAGCCGTCGGACCCTCAGCAGCCTGCACATGAAAGTAGTGCGATTATTACCTGGGACTATGATCCTCTGTTTGCTGCCTCTGGATGGCAACCAGAGTCTCATGGGCTACTATCTTTACAGAGCACACCTAGCGTGTACGATACCACCAAAAATATATATTACTTTGCGTACCTCAAAGCCTCTTAGCAGACTCGTAAAAGCTTCATTCAAACCTATTTTGGCGGATGAAATCCTCTCAACTACCGTACCCATTAAGGTACGATGCGCCTCTGAGATAGCCGCTTGCTCCAGAAGACCCATTACCATGGCCGGTTGTGCACTGAACAATCCCGGACTCTTTCTGTTGATCTCCTTAGGAGCTGAATACTCCGGACTTCGGGCTGCCGAAGAATTACCTTCTGGCCTTTGCGGATCAGGAGAAATCCTCCATGACGACACCTCGGGGTCGTCCGCCCCATAAGGCGGGGAGGCAGGAGGAGGCGTTTCGCTCTCCATCATCTCCGGAAGAAGATCCCTCGAAGACGAACTCTGTCGAGAAGGGCTATGAGCTGGACTGCAAGATATATGTCTCGGTCATTGTTCTTAGAGATAAAGCAGGATATATTTACCAAAGTACTTTTGCTCACGTACAACTCGATTGAGGGCTGGCCCCCTTGCGGACGCTGTGCAGTAGGGACGCCCTCTGGTGCAGGACCCCCTGAAGAAGGTTTCTTCCCTCGTTTGGAAACCTCCATTTCCAAGTCTTTAGTGGCGGCCCTCTTCTTCCCGTGGGGAGAGGGGATTCTGGATTCACCTCCCTGATTATCCTCCTTCATGGAGACACTAATTCCCCCTATTTGGATGTGTAATGTATGAAGCCCGCTTTCGGCTTCTCTATTCCTCCCTTCATCTTCTCCTGATGGCACTTGATAGGGTGCGTGCTCAAGCATCCTGGTCAGTACCGGATCCGGCAAGCCTTCCGGAGGGGGGCCGAACACCTGATCCTCTCCGCCTTTCTTATCCAGTCTTGGCCGAGAGCAATTTTTTAGAATGATGCTGTAACAAATATAAAGATGTCAGGTTCGGTCGTGGAATTCCTTACTTGGGTATCCGGACAATTGCAGTTGAGACCCGCATCCTCGGTGGTGTCCGAACACTTTATTCGTGATCCGAAGAACAACCCATACATCCCTTCAAGCGTCACGCCGAAGAATTGTTGAATAGTCCGTGGTCCTTTCGGGTTGAAGTCCCACATACGGAGAGATCGACGTTGGCATGGCAGGACCCGACGAACTAGCATTACTTGCATTACCTTGACAAGACTGACATCCCTCTTGAGGAGATCTCGGATGCGACTTTGCAATGTCAGCACGTCATTAGCTGGCCCCCAGTCTAGCCCCTTGTTGAACCATGATGCCAGTTGGGGCAGAGGACCCGAGCGGAAGGCGGGGGCGGCCACTCGCTCTGTACCTTGGGGAGCTGTGATGTAAAACCACTCCCGTTGCCATAAGTCGGACACTTCCGGGAAGGAACCCTTTGGCCATAGGGCGTCGGTGCCTTTGCTTATTATAGCGCCTCTACACTATGTGTGCCACCCATCGATCATCTTCGGCTTCACATTGAAGGTCTTGAGCCATAAGACGAAGTGTGGGGTGATGTGGAGGAAGGCCTCACACACGATGATAAACGACGAGATGTGAAGGATGGAGTCTAGAGCTAGATCATGGAAATCTAGCCCGTAATAGAACATGATCCCTCTAACGAAGGGATCAAGACTAAAGCCTAGCCCTCGGAGGAAGTGGGGAACAAATACGACACTCTCGTTGGGTTCGGGAGTGGGGATGACCTGCCCTTGAGCAGGCAGCCTGTGCGGGATTTCAGCGGTCAGATACCTGGCCTCCCTAAGCTTCTTGATGTCCTCCTCTGTGATAGATGAGGCCATCCACCGGCCTTGAAGGTTGGATCCAGACATGGTTGAAGGTCCAAAGCGCTTAGCCTAAGCCTTGGGTGTTGGAACTCGAGGTGGGGGAAGGGAGGGATCGAGCATGGGAAGAAAAGTACATGCTTTGGCCCCTTTATAGAGGGGGTGAATATCAAGCGTCCTCCGCGTGGCCGTTTAGAACTTGCCTAAAATCGAGGAGTCATACTAACACACACGGTTGGGTTACCCGCACCCGTATTGATGAGAATCCCGTGATAACGGGAACACGACCTCTGCTTCGACAAGACGTGCCCATAAAACCGCCTCGCAACATGTGTAGTGGCAGGCTGGGAAAAACGGTTCGTATAATGACCGGGCCACGGCGTGATGTCACGCTATGAAAAGTTGTCAGCGGATTAGATTTGTGGAATATTATGCTCTCTACGGTGGTGTGTGAAATTTATTTTGCAGAGCCGGACATGATCCTTGTATTCGAAATCTTTTATGGAATATTCGGAGAAGGAACCCGCCTTGCAATGCCGAAGACAATCTGCACGCCGGACACATCGTCATTGAAGCCTGGTTCAGGGGCTACTGAGGGAGTCCTGGATTAGGGGGTCCTCAGACAGACGGACTATATACTTTGGCTGGACTATTGGACTATTAAGATACAAGATTGAAGACTTCGTCCCGTGTCCGGGTGGGACTCTCCTTTGCATGGAAGGCAAGCTTGGCAATCCGGATATGTAGATCTCCTTCTCTGTAATCGACTCGGTGTAACCCTAGCCCCCTCCGGCGTCTATATAAACCGGAGGGTTTAGTCCGTAGGAGAAAAAACAATCATAATCATAGGCTAGCTTCTAGGGTTTAGCCTCTACGATCTCGTGGTAGATCAACTCTTGTAATACTCATATCATCAAGATCAATCAAGCAGGAAGTAGGTATTACCTCCATCGAGAGGGCCCGAACCTGGGTAAACATTGTGTCCCCCGCCTCCTGTTACCATTAGGCTTAGACGCACAGTTCGGGGCCCCCTACCTGAGATACGTTGGTTTTGACACCGACAGTCGCCCCGCCCAATGCTCGCATGGTCTGCAGGGTGGCCCCTGATGTTAGGACCCTGATCCTAAGTCACACCGATCTAGCATGTGACACATCATATCACTCGGGCTCACGCACGGTATCTGTCGTGGAATTGTCACGCCAGATGTCCTAGTGAAAGGACTTAGTCGTGGAGCCATCGCAACTAGGAAGCTTGAAGGGGTTAATCGGGACAAGAGACACGAGAGGTTTTATACTAGTTCGGCCCCTTACGATGAAGGTAAAAGCCTACGTCTAGTTGTGATTGGGATTATGTATGTCTCAATAACCAGGAAGCAGAGTCGCTTGACCTAGCTCTCGAGTTGTTGTTTCGTACCCTGAACCGCTGCTGGGTCGTCCCTTTATATACTGAGGTTGACGCCCAGTGGCTCTATAGAGTCCCGGCCAGCTTATAGATTGTATCAGGTTCGGTCTCTTAATCTTTCTTGCCTTACAGTACAAGTTACATGATCAAGGCGGTTTAACACTACGGGCCTTAGGTCATCTCTGGGCCATTGGGCCTTTACTAAGCCGCCGTCTTCAAGCTTGAGCTTCTGTCTTCAAGAATGCTTGTAAGTATAACCCGGATCCTTTTGGAGGGTCATACTAGTAATTATATCCCCAACATTAGGCCCCAGGCTTATTTGAACTAGTTCATGTCAGTCTTCAATACTTAAGAAAAAGTCCTCCGCCTCTTATTTAAGAATATTCATGTAACCCGCCATGATGTCATCCTTCAAATTTGTGGTAACCCGCCATGACGTCACCTGTCATAAATGCACGCTTTATCCAACACATCTCAATGGATCTTTGTCTTAATGACCATCCGAAAATCGAGGTCCTTTGTAGTTGGATAACTATGTTTTTTCGGCCTCCTCATTTTTCGCGCCCACTTCACAGGTTTTTTGTTCCCATCTTCTTCCTCTCGCCCCTACTGTCGCTCGAGCTCCGTCGCCGCTGCAGCGCACCTTCGTCTCCGTCGACTTTGGCCGCTGCATCAACCTGAATCCGTCCGGAGAACGCTGGCACCCCTCCGCAACAGATCTACCACTGTAAGTTTTCCCCTTTCTGCATCTTAGATCCATGCTAGGGTTAGCGAGTTCCTTTGTAAAGTTCGTAGTTCATCTCAGTTCTTCATGTTTCTTGTGCCGCGACTTATTTTGATCGAACAATACAATAGATCTCATGCGGTAGCTGTTCTGCATCCATTTTAGGCACTAGAAGATCCTTTTTCTTTGTAAAGAATCCTCATTAGAACGTATGAACTCCTTTGTACCATGTTTCTAGGTCTAGAAATATTTCTTTTCTGAACCTTTGTTTGATCCAAAATAATTACTGCAAACTATGAAACTTGTTTGTCCTACACTTAGGAAAAATCCATATGTTGTTAAACTTGCTAGTCATGGCGGCTCTGACTGCCGGCTTAAGAAAATGATAATCTGAACTTCCCCTGTTAGTTGAAATAACACTGATGGCTTTAAAACACTTATGGCGGCTTACGTAACCCGGATGGAAATATCCTTATACCATTAGGCCCCTTCATAAGTCGCCATAGTTCATTCCAGCAATATTTTTCCTACCCGGCTTAAATTAGAACCGGCCTTATTTACCTTGCATTTAGGCTTTCAAACATAATGGCGCCCAAGGCACCTACCACTTGCAATTGGGTGAAATCCATTGTCACTGACAACACTTTAGATGACTTCGTCAAAACCGGCTATCTGCCCAAGAAAGAAGTCATGCCTTACCGTGCTCCTCACCCGGACGAAGAAATCCCTCAACCCAAAGACGGAAAGGTGGTCATCTTCACCGATCATATGAACCGGGGTTTCACGCCTCCTGGTTCAAAAATTTTCAGAGACGTGCTGAAGTTTTTTGACCTTCACCCACAAGACATCGAATCCAATTCTGTGTCTAATATCTGCAATTTTCAAGTGTTCAGCGAGGTTTATCTTGGTGAAGAACCCAATTTACTGCTTTTCAGAGAGCTGTTCTACTTGAACCGCCAGACAAAGTGTGCCAGCGGTCAGAGCTTGGAACTTGGTGGGATTTCCATTCAGCACCGCAGGGATGCACTTTTCCCCTATGCCAACCCACCAAGCCATCCAAAGGATTGGAACATGACGTGGTTCTACTACAAAGATACCTCCCCGGCTGACGAGAATCCTCTACCCGGCTTTCGCGCCCTCCGTCTTGACACCAATCATCATTTGCCAGATAAGATTTCTTCCGCAGAACGCAGATCCCTCTTTCCTACCATAGCCAAGATCAAAGCTCTGTTGGGGAACAAGTTGACGGGCATTCACCTGGTCCGAGTCTGGCTCGCCTGGCGGGTTATCCCTTTAAGCCGCCGCACCATCTTAATGTGCGAATACACTGGCACCGAGAATGAACCCCTGCGCCATAGCTCTGTCGACTTACCTGCTCATGTTGTTGATGACATGACCAAATCTCTTCTCAATGAGACTCTGGCGGATTGTGGCAGAGTGGGTCTCGCCCCGTTCTGCAAAGACAACCCGGCTCCAAAGGTAAAAACACACTTATATAGAAAAATGTTTACCTTATTTTTTAATGTTTCACCTATATTCACAATACACTTAATCCTTGGAGGCGGGTGATAAATTTTGGAAGGTTAAATATGATCATGAAGCGGCTAAGAAAGCCAGGAAAGAAAAAAGAGCCACCAGGAAAGAAGCTGCCCAAAGGAAGGGCAAGAAAGCTACTGCTTCCTACTTGCTTTGGCTGTCAGACTCTTCTGAGTCAGAGGTAGCCCTTGATTCCCTTGGCTTATTCTTTAATCATCTTATTGACACTGGTCATCAGCAGGAGGAAACTGGGACAAGCCATAGCAAGGCTGACGAGGTAACTATCCTTTCCTCCGACTCCGAGCCTTTGCCAAGACAGAAAATCCGTAGAGTGACCCGGAAAGTAAGATTTTCTCACCCTCTAGCTCATCACGATCCTCAATTTCTTTTGAAGCGGCAAATTCATGAGAGCCGGAGGCAGACCCGGACCAGCAAGGACGCGGAGCTCTCCTCCAGCTTACCAAATACTCCAAGGAAACGCCGAAACGAGGTTACCACTGTTTTAACTAAATTTTACCACTTGGCGGGTCTCTTTCGTCAACCACTCAATTCCTCTGACTCGGATTATCAGGATACTTCCCCTCCCTCCGGTGAGTCATTGCAATCCAATCTGCCGACTTTCAAGACTATACCAGGGTATAATAAACCACTCACTTTTTGTAGTTATTGTAATCTTCTTCTTCTGTATTAATCTTTTAATTTGAATGCAGTGTTCAAGTTAAACCCAACAAGAGGGGTAGAAAGAATAAACCGCCTGATAAGAGAGTCGCCACTGATGAGCCAGCTCTTGAAGCAACCGTGTCGGAGTCAAGCACTCATGAACCACCACCTGAACCAGCACAAGATGTGTCACCTCCTACTGACCTGCCTACTGACCAAGGTGCTTCCGGGTCAGAAAATTTTCAACCTCCAAGCCCAACCCGGACGGCTGATCCTTCCAACACAGATGTTGAAATTACGGGAACTGGCCATGTTGACCCGGGGAGGCCAACCGTATTGGCCAAATGCTCCGCCAAGGAAGAACTTCTGGACCAGCGCCGAGTCAAGATGGACGTCACCAATTATGCTCATATGAGTATTGGAGATATCTTTTCTGGTTATATGAGCCAAGTGCACAACAGTCGGACCCTCGAGATTGACATGGTGAAGCAAATGCATCATAAATTCGAGGTATAACTTGTTTTGTCTTGTTCCTTATCCTTCAGTATATTAGCCCCCAAGTCTGCTGCTTAAGATACTTATGCTGTAGACTTAGAAACAAATTTGACAATATAACAAAAGAATAAACTTACGGCTTACCATGTAGTCCCCAAGGGGCGGCTTAACAAATATGGTTGAGGCGACTCTTTATAGAGAAATTCTTATGGGTCTTTTAAACAGCAATATGCATTAGCCCCCAAGTGCCAAGTGTTATTGTTTACAAAATGCTTGGGACTTACTCATATGAATCACCATATAATGAACCGTCGTAGCTTAGAAAAAACTCTGCAAGACATTAGCCCCCAAGTGCCAAGTATGTTGCTGGCAAAATCTTTGGGACTTAAATAATGCATAAATACTTACTTGATTTTATACTTGCACAGGCTACCACGAGTCAATTTCAATCGGAGGTGACCAATTTGAAAAGCCGCCTTGAATTCCAAGAGTCAGAACTTGAGAAGGCCAACAGTAAGTTCGAGTTTAGTGTTTCTGAACAGGATAAACTGAAGAAAGATTTTGAGACTGAAAAGAAAGCCTGGGCGGATGAGAAGACCGCATTGATAAGTCGGGCTGAGAAAGCAGAAGCGGCTCTTGAAGAAGTCACTGGAGAATTGTCCGGGCTAAAGTGCCATACTTCACAAATGGTCGCAGCCATCTTCAGTAAGTCGCCTTGCCGTTGTGTTCATATCGTAAGTCGGGCAATAGAGTATGTGCCAGAAATTAACCTTTCTGAGTATGCTTTGTACATGCCCTAGAAGCACAAATTTAAACCACAACATGCTGACGAAGTTAAAGGCGGTGTATACCTTGGTGGAACAATTGTACACCGGGTAACAATGTACCCTTGCTTCGGTGGCCTTATCCAATGAAGTGCCAACCCTCCTACCACGGTTCTTGAGTAAGCTATCAGTTCTTTCGCAAACGGATCAATGAATTGAGATGGTCAACTGCAAGAGCCGGAGCGGTAAATGCCCTAAGCCGGGCTAAGGCCTGGCTACCTGAACTAGACTCGGAAGATATCGCCATTGGTTATCCAAATCTCAAGGAAGATGGCACGTCATTTGAAGAGGCGGATTTCCTTGCCTGTGTCGAAGAGGTACGCCCCATGGCAACTCTGATAGACGCTGAAGTGGATTATACCAAGTACTAGGCGGGTTATGATGAACAAAATCGAAGGATTCCAACACCTGAATATGACGTGACTAGTCTGATTCCCCCAATTCGTAAGCATACCTTCGCTCCTGAAGTTGACCCGGTCGGTCTTGTTGATGATGAAGCAGAATTTGAAGCCTTAAAGAACATTGACTGGTCATCATCAACCTTTCAGGAAAAGGAGCAGAGCGGATGCACGGAGAGGGCTAACCCGGACGCTTCCGGCCAATCTTGAAGGTGAAGCTGTCATGGCGGGTCAATACCTGGTGTAAAAAACAATGCAAACTATTTGGACTTTAATGAGTCCTGTAATAGGATAGAGATAACTCTGTTGTGGCCATGCCATCATGCATGTTTTGATGCTTAACATTTTTAAGCCGCCTTTTTATATTCGTGCCCACAGTTGATCATTTCTGAAAAAACTGTCCTTCAAATAAATGGCTTAGGCAGGTCAAAAATGTGAGCAAAAATAATCATAGATTAGCTGGTTTAAAAAACACAACTATAATAAAAAATTCACTGGCCCCACCGGTTCATATGACCCGGCCGGTAATGATGAAGATCCAATATTTGGATACCCGGAAAGTACCTCGATGCTTATGGGTTGGCGACTCATCAGTCGATATGGAACCGGGCTACAGACATCATATTTACAATTGTAAGCCTCAGGAAAGAATCTTAAGTCAAATAATGGGGCTTCCAAAGATAAACTTAAACCACAAAGAGAAATAACAATGGCCAGGCTGCTGATTCGAATACGATTAGTGAACCGTCCCAGAGGGGTTTAAGCTAGGATTCAAATACGATCATGTAGCCCCCAATGGCTTTGGCATTGCGCCGATCAAGAGGGTACCGACAGCTGTGTTCTCTTTGGTTCGAATACGACCTATGTTTGAACAGGAAGCCCCCTAATGATCTTGAGAGTTTTTTAACGACTCTGATTCGAATACGATCAAAGTCGGTTCCCAAATGAGGTTTAGCTATGATTCGAATATGATCAAGAAGCCCTCAAGTGAGCTCGGCAGTGTGCCTATCAAAAGGGTATCAACAGCTATGTTCTCTTTGGTTCGAATACGACCTATGTTTGAACAGGAAGCCCCCTAGTGATCATAATTTTGAACATCTAGATTCGAATACGATCATAAGCCGGATCAGAACGGGCTGAGCCGGGTCAAATATGACCCGCCCTCGAGTGATCATGTGAGAAAATGATGACAATTATAATGACAAAGTTACCTTGTGAGAAGGGAAAAAAGGACAGAGGTCCTGCTTTATTATTCATCATAATATATACATTGGAAAAATATATACATCCAGGGAGCCTATGGCTCAAGTGTAATAGGGCCGGAGATGAGCAATATTCCACGGCCTCCGGGTCTCCTCCTCCAACTTACGTGAGTCTTTGTGCTCTCGAACATCAATAAGGTAATATGACCCGTTGTTCAAGTTCTTGCTGACCACAAACGGTCCTTACCAAGGTGGGGATAACTTGTGAGCATCAGTTTGATCCTGGATGAGCCGGAGCACTAAATCACCTTCCTGAAAAGATCTGGACTTAACTCGGCGGCTGTGGTAACGGTGCAAGTCCTGTTGATAAATCGCCGAGCGAGCTGCTGCCAAGTCCCGATGTTCATCTAACAGATCAAGAGCATCCTGGCGTGCTTGTTCATTGTCTTCCTCCACATAAGCCGCCACACGAGGTGAATCATGACGGATGTCACAAGGGAGAACCGCCTCAGCTCCGTAGACCATGAAGAAAGGCGTATAACCCGTAGATCTGTTAGGAGTAGTGTTGATGCTCCATAACACTGAAGGTAACTCCTCAACCCAACAACCCGGCGTCCGTTGCAAAGGGACAAAGAGCCAGGGCTTAATGCCTTTCAGGATCTCTTGATTGGCTCTCTAGGCTTGACCATTAGATTGAGGGTGAGCCACTGATGAAACATCAAGCCGGATATGCTCACGTTGATAGAACTCCTCCATGGCGCCTTTAGACAGATTAGTGCCATTGTCAGTTATAATGTTGTGTGGAAAACCAAAGCGAAATATCACCTTCTTCATGAATTGAACCGCCATAGCTGCATCACACTTACTGACCAGCTCTGCCTCGACCCACTTTGTGAACTTATCAACCGCCACCAAGAGGTGAGTCTTTTTATCTTTGGATCGCTTGAGGCCAAACCATGTTAAGCCCCCAGACTGCAAACGGCCAAGTAATTGGAATCATCCTCAACTCTTGAGCCGGTACATGAGCCCGTCTTGAGAAATTCTGACAACCATCACATTTACTTACCAGATCCTCTGCGTCTGCATGAGCCGTCAGCCAATAAAACCCATGATGAAAAGCCTTAGCCACAAGAGATTTTGACCCAACGTGATGACCGCAATCCCCTTCATGAATCTCACGTAGAATTTCTTGGCCTTCTTCAGGAGAGATGCAACGCTGAAAAGCCCTTGTAACACTGCAATGATGTAACTCGCCATTGATAATCGTCATGGACTTAGACCGCCGGGTTATCTGCCTGGCCACGGTTTCATCTTCAGGAAACTCGCCCCGTGTCATATAAGCCAGATACAGCACCGTCCAATCTAGGATGATATGAAGAGCCATGACCAACTGTGCCTCAGGGTCAGGAACAACCAAATCTTCCTCTGTAGGTAGCTTGACAGAAGGGTTATATGAAACATCCAAGAAAGTATTAGGCGGCACCGTCTTACGCTGAGATCCCAGCTGGCTTAAGGCGTCAGCTGCCTCGTTCTTTCTACGGTCAATGTGTTCCACCTGATAACCCTTGAAGTGCCGCGCAATTGCATCAACTTCCCGGCGATAAGCCACCATGAGAGGGTCCTTTGAGTCCCACTTGCTGAGCCACTAAATCTGAGTCACCGAAGCACCTTACCCAGCTTAAATTCATCTCTTTAGCCATCCGAAGACCATGGAGCAAGGCTTCATACTCAGCTGCATTGTTAGTACAAGGAAACATCAACCGGAGTACATAACAAAACTTATCACCTCGAGGGGAAGCCAGGATAACTCCAGCCCCCGAGCCTTCCAATTGCCTAGACCCATCAAAATGAATTATCCAATAAGTATTGTCCGACTTTTCCTCAGGCATCTGCAATTCTGTCCAGTCATTGATGAAATCCACCAATGCTTGAGATTTAATAGCTGTGCATGGCACATATTTTAAACCATGAGGTCCAAGCTCAATGGCCCATTTGGCGACTCGCCCTGTGGCCTCTCTGTTCTGAATAATATCCCCCAAGGGGGCAGAACTAACCACAGTGATGGGATGGCCCAAGAAGTATTGCTTAAGCTTCCTGCTGGCCATAAACACCCCATAGACAAGTTTCTGCCAATGCGGATATCGCTACTTGGACTCAATCAGTACCTCACGGATGTAGTAAACCGGCCGCTAAACCGGGTGCTCCTTGCCAGCCTCCTTGCGTTCTACCACAATAGCCACACTGACAGCACATGTGTTAGCAGCCACATATAGGAGCAAAGGCTCCTTATCAATGGGAGCAGCAAGAACCGGTAGCTCAGCCAACTATCTCTTCAAATCTTCAAAGGCAGTATTGGCAGCGTCATTCCAAGTAAATCTATCCATCTTCTTCATCATCTGATACAGCGACATAGAGTTCTCCCCTAACCAGCTTATGAACCGGCTTAAGGCGGCGATACGACCCGCCAAACGCTGGACATCATTAATACACGCCGGCTTGGCCAAGGAGGTGATAGCTTTTATCTTCTCCGGGTTAGCTTCGATGCCTCTGTTAGAAACCAGAAAACCCAAATGCTTGCCTGCAGGCACACCAAAAACACACTTGGCCGGGTTAAGCATCATCTTGTAGACCCAGATATTATCAAATGTTTCCTTGAGATCATCGATCAAGGTCTCTTTCTCTCTGGACTTAACCACTATGTCATCCACATAGGCATGAACATGGCGTTCAATCTGATCATGGAGACAATTCTGTACGCATCGCTGGTAAGTCGCCTGGGCACTCTTGAGCCCGAAGGCATTGGAACATAGCAGAAGGCTCCAAACGGAGTGATGAACGCCGTCTTCTCCTGGTCCTTAACAGCCATCTTGATCTGATGATAACCAGAGTAAGCATCCAAAAAGCTCAAACGCTCACAACCCGCCGTAGCATCGATGATCTGATCAATACGAGGGAGAGCAAAAGGATCAGCAGGACATGCTTTGTATAAGTCCGTGTAATCCACACACATACACCAAGTGCCATTTTTCTTAAGAACAAGCACCGGGTTAGCCAGCCACTCTGGATGAAACACCTCAATGATAAACCAAGCCGCCAAGAGTCGGGCCACTTCCTCACCGATAGCTTTCCTTCTCTCCTCATTAAACCGCCGAAGAAATTGCTTGACCGGCTTAAACTTTGAATCGATATTAAGAGTGTGCTCAGCGAGTTCTCTCGGTACACCCGGCATGTCAGATGGCTTCCATGCAAAAATGTCCCGATTCTCACGGATGAACTCGATGAGCGCGCCTTCCTATTTGGGATCCAAATTATCACTGATACTGAACTGCTTGGATGAGTCACCCGAGACAAAATCGACAAGCTTAGTTTCCTCCGCCGACTGAAATTTCATGACCGGCTCATGCTCGGTAGTTGGCTTCTTCAAAGATGTCATATCCGCCGGGTCAACATTGTCCTTGTAGAACTTTAACTCTTCTGTCGTGGAGGCCGACTCAGCATAAGCCGCATCACCTTCTTCATATTCCAGAGCCACCTTGCGGCTCCTATGCACCATAATTGGTCCCTTGTAACCGGGCATTTTGAGCTGCAAGTACACATAACACGGCCGTGCCATGAACTTCGCATAAGCCGGCCGCCCAAAAAGAGCATGATATGGGCTCTTGATCTGAACTACTTCAAATGTTAACTTCTTGGCTCTGGAATCGTATTCATCCCCAAATGCCACCTCCAACTCTATCTTGCCGACCGGATACACCGACTTACCAGGTACAACTCCATGGAAAACAGTGTTGGACTTCTTAAGGCTCTTATTAGTCAGCCCCATGCGACGGAAGGTCTCATAATAAAGTATATTGATGCTGCTTCCTCCATCCATGAGCACCTTGGTGAACTTGTATCCACCCACTTGAGGGGCTACGACCAGAGCTAAGTGACCCGGATTGTCAATCCGGGGACGGTGATCCTCTCTACTCCATATTATAGGCTGTTCAGACCACCTCAAATAACGAGGGATTGCCGGCTCAATCGCGTTCACGGCTCTCTTATAAAGCTTCTGGTCCCATTTACACAAACTAGTGGTAAACACATGATATTGCCCACTGTTCAGCTGCTTCGGATTGCTCTGGTATCCACCTTGCTGCTACTGCTGACTGCCCTGACCAGCCTGTTGGTTATATCCACCCTGGTTTCCATGGGAATTTTGAAAATTGGGATTTGACCCGCCGCCGGGGCCATGAAAGCCGCCACCACCTGAGCCGCCCGGGCCATTGTTACCATCAAACATGTTGGAATTCTTGAACGCCTTCATAATCGTGCAATCCTTCCACAAATGTGTAGCCGGCTTCTCCTTAGAACCGTGTCTCGGGCAAGGCTCATTCAACAACTGCTCAAGTGTGGGTCCTGACCCGCCGGATCGAGGAGGTGGCCTTCCCTTGCGCTGCTGGTTATGACCCTGCGCATTGGTGTTAGCCACAAAATCCAGACTACCGTCAGCCTTACGTTTGTTACCTCCTTGATTTGCCGGTTTGTGCTGAGAGCCCTTCCCGTTGTCGTTCCTCTTTCCCTTCCCTGCCTTCTCATCATCAGACTCGGGATCCTTGGTACTATCAGAATCGGCATACTTGACCAGAGCGGCCATCAGCGTGCCCATATCATTGCAATCACATTTGAGCCGCCCCAACTTTTGTTTCAAAGGTAAGAAACGGCAATTCTTCTGCAACATTAAGACTGCAGAGTCGGCATCCATCTTATCAGATGAATGTATTATGGCCTTAACCCGGCGTACCCAATGGGTTGTAGACTCACTCTCGTCATCCTTACAATTCGTCAGATCCACGATTGACATGGGCTTTTTGCACGTGTCTTTGAAGTTCTAGATGAACAGGGCCTTTAACTCCGCCCATGAACTGATTGAATTAGGTGGCAGGACTTTCAACCAGGTGCGGGCGGTTCCATCCAACATCATGGTGAAGTACTTAGCCATTGCTGCATCAGAAACCTCCAACAACTCCATAGCCATCTCGTAGCTCTCAATCCATGCCCCGGGCTGTAAGTCGGCTGCGTAATTCGGCACCTTCCTTGGTCCTTTAAAATCTTTGGGCAAGCGCTCATTACGTAGAGCCGGTACTAGACACGGGACTCCTCCAGTCCGGGTGGCTATACCTGCCTCAACAGAAGTCACCGGGTAAACCAGATATGGCTGTTAAGCCGTCAACTCAGCCGCTTGTTCAGCCGCCCATTCAGCCTGTTGCCATAGTCTCTCTTGCTCTACCAAGTTAACGGCCTTACGTAGTGGGTTACCGCCACCTGGCTGGTCACGGCGTCTAACATTGCTTGATACGGCCGCTGAATCCATGTGCCTGCTGTAACTCGGGCTTCGGCTTGGATGAGGGGTCGAGTGGATCCTGTCTCCGGCTGTATGAGTATGCCTCCTACTGTACTAAAGCCGTATGAAGAAGTTCCCTAACCCGACGGGTTTCAACCGCAGTCGGAGAGTCGCCATCAATTGGGAGAGCCGCCAATCGAGTTGCTGCTACTATCATGTTTTCCAATGGGTTGGAGTAATGACCCGGAGGGGTTGGTACGTACTGAGGTGGCGCCATGTTTACACATGGAGGTCCCATCACTGGAGACTGAAATGGTGCTCCGTCCCTGGGTGTCGCAACATGGTCTGGCCCTATGCGCGGAGGGAGCCATGGCGGGTTGCCCGTCTGCGGGATGAGCCACGGCGGGTTACTGGGCCCTGCTCCTGGCGAGTTAAAAAGGTTCCGAGGGTCATAAACCAGGGGAAGTAGAGACTGGGTTTATGATGCCTTCTCCTCATGACTTCATTAGTTGCGTTCTGGTCTTGCGTAAGCCGGAAAGCGTGTGCCTGAATCTGCTGAGCTTGAACATCCAGAGCCACCCGCTCTGCGGTTATCCTAACATCTTCTGCTGCCAGGTCCTCCTTAGCTTGCGCCATATCCAACTTTAACTGTGCCACCTCCTCATCATGACTGGCTTGATCCGCCGGGCTGACTATGGCGGTTAACAGGGTGGTCAATTTGTCGGTGAGATCCATTAACACCTGGGCCGGTGAGCGCATAGGACCTCCTGCCTTGGCTGCCACTGACTCGGAGGTTACCGCTGCTACAGTTGCGGAGTCCTGGATGGGTTGGGTTCCAGCCATGAAGATCCCGACCCTACACGACGGCTCAAGACAATCCGGAATACTGCTGCCATCGGAATAGCCGCCGAGCCCGCCATCCTGCAGTTGGTACAATGAATCTGTCTCACATGTGGATGACTCACCGTTAGAGTAGATGGCCGCCTCACCATCCGAGGTAGACCCTTCAGAGAGTCCTTCGTGGATGCATCCCATGAGGGCATGCTTCACAGCTGGCGGAGCCCGGGAGGGTCTCGCACGCTGAGCCATCTCGACAAGATCGGTGCAGATGTCCGGCTTAGGGCCCGGCTCGCCGATCTTGCCGATGAAGACGTGGATTCTGCCGAAGGGGACCCGGTACCCGTACTCAATTGAGCTAGCCTCGGGGCCCCAGCCTGTGTCGTCGATGTAGAGCTTGCCGCGATGACTCTTGGTCATCCGGCCCACAGCGTATCCGTTGAGCCCTTCGAAGTTGCCCTTCAAGAACTCAAATCCACCGTGCGCTGGCCCCATGGTGGGTGCCAACTATCGTGGAATTG
Organism: Triticum aestivum; assembly: GCF_018294505.1. NCBI lineage: Eukaryota > Viridiplantae > Streptophyta > Magnoliopsida > Poales > Poaceae > Triticum > Triticum aestivum. Next base: position 311,454,290 of record NC_057798.1, read on the forward strand.
TCATGTCAGATGTCCTAGTGAAAGGACTTAGTCATGGAGCCATCGCAACTAGGAAGCTTGAAGGGGTTAATCGGGACAAGAGACACGAGAGGTTTTATACTAATTCGGCCCCTTACGATGAAGGTAAAAGCCTATGTCTAGTTGTGATTGGGATTATGTATGTCTCAATAACCAGGAAGCAGAGTCGCTTGACCTAGCTCTCGAGTTGTTGTTTCGTACCCTGAACCGCCGCCGGGTCATCCCTTTATATACTGAGGTTGACGCCCAGCGGCTCTATAGAGTCCCGACCGGCTTATGGATTGTATCCGGTTCGGTTTCTTAATCTTTCTTGCCTTACAGTACAAGTTACATGATCAAGGTGGTTTAACACTACGGGCCTTAGGTCATCTCTGGGCCGTTGGGCCTTTACTAAGCCGCCGTCTTCAAGCTTGAGCTTCTGTCTTCAAGAATGCTTGTAAGTATAACCCGGATCCTTTTGGCGGGTCATACTAGTAATTATATCCCCAACAGTATCCCCACGGGTGCCACCTTACCTGGCCCGGGACCGTTTGCGCCTTTTGGATCATGTATATGATAGTGCCGCTAGCATCCATATGACAGAGAACCCAGGCCGACATGACTAGTCGTAAACCCAATGTGGCACAAACTTACAGGGAAAGACATACATGACCCATCAATGCACGTGTTGGTCAGCAGCGAGTGAAACCAGGCTGTAGCAAGCTAGCAGGACTCCGGTAAGCATCGCATGACATTTCCCCATAGGACAGACATAGGAGCAAAGAAGGACACATCCCGATCATCCCATGAGTTCCAGAGCAGTAGCAAGCTACCATGGCTAAGTGGAAGCACTAGGAGACATTTCCCCATAAGAAAGGCTACCAAGAATAAACAACTAGGTGTCCGACCCCACACATAACAACACATGTTACACATACGCATAACATGCAAGTATGTGCTGTACAACATGGCATCACAACATAACTCAACAACTCATATAGGTAAAGGCCCAGAAGAGCCACATAGCATTTATTACAAACAGGGGTCACATGACCCAACATACAGAGCATACAAGCAACGAAAGCATAACATGTCTGAGTACAGATAACTACAATTGAAAAAGGTTGAGAAGCCTGACTACCTAGAAGACCCTCCCAAGGGTACAAGATCACAACTGAGGTAAGAATCTAAACGTCGAAGTCTACGCGAAACTACTAGTGAGACTGAAGTCTCTCTGCGAAAACATAGATTAAGCAAACGTGAGTACAATTGTACCCAACAAGACTTACATCAGAACTAGCTACATATGCACCAGTGTCAACAAAGGGGTGGTGGAGTAACTGCAGCAAGCCAGCTTTGACTCAGTGGCTATCCTGTGCTACGAGTACTGATAACTCTTTGAGGTGGCGCACACAAGTCCACATATTCACCATATCAATACACCACTATGGATCCACTCCCGCCTCCCTACGAGAAGGCCATCCATAGCACTCACACTTATCTTGCCCATTTTAGAGTATCCACTTTCACTTGTCTATGAACAATGTAAGCGTTCCAAGTAGTCCATATCCGCGGACGCGGCTATTCGAATAGATCATATTACCCTCCAGGAGTGTACTTCTTCACACACGCTCTCACCACTTACCGCCGTTTACATGACAAGTACTCAGCAACCTTCAAGCAGAAGCCCAGTGAGGGTGTCGGCCACGACCTGACTAACCCCACAAGTCTCTAGTCCAGGTTTATCGCCTATTCGGGTTCCATCCGCAAGGAGATCCGGCCGGGGTTTCCACTACGACCCCAAATGATGTGTGCAGGGTTCTCGAGCCGACCAAACGGGTGCCCCGGTACACCGTGCCACATGCCTACCGCATCACAGCCCACCCCTATGGTCAGCACTGTGCACGGCCTCCAGCATACTACAGACACCAGAAACTACTTGCAACTCCTGGACAAAGATCTAGGTGATTAATAAGTCGAGAGAGCTTGGAGTTCCTGGAGCACAATGTATGGTAGTAACTGTATTGGATCACAAACACGAAACTCAATTCCTGAGGACGGTTTCAATGAGACAACCCACCATGTGCTCCTACATGGCCTCTCGTCGCTACCTTTACCAAATCATGTTCACACACTTAGCTTTCAACAATAGGACATGTTCACACCATTCCAATCCATCCCAGATGAATCAGACCTGACACAACTCTAAGCATAGTAGGCATAACAAGCAAGCATAAATGAGTAGGCACATCATGGATCAAAAAAATCCTACTCATGCTAGTGGGTTTCAACTATTTACTGTGGCAATGGCAGGTCATGCAGAGGAATGGGTTCAACTACCACAACATGTAACAGTTGAAATGTTGTTGTCCTAATGCAGTAAAAGAGAGCAAGAGCGAAAGAATGGGTTTGTATTAGAGTGATCAAGGGGGGTTGCTTGCCTGGAACTTCTAAAGATAATAATAGCTCTTCATCGGTGTCATCGATCTCATCGCTGGAACCAAGTCTACTGAGGGGGAACAATTACCGACAACAGAGAGGAAATACAATCAATGCAATGCAACAATATAAAGCATGGTCATGTCATGGAAAAATGAGTGTATTGAGCTAATGCAACTAAAACCAGGGGGTTTGAGCTTATTTGAACCAAGGGTTCAAATTCAAATTCAAACTATGAATTTCCAAAGTGCATTAACATGTCTTGATATATACAGCAAGGCTAAGTTGCTTTTTCATGCATCAAATTAGTACCAATGGATATATTGGATTTTTCTGATAATTTTTAATATATAAATCTTTTCAATCTGAGTTACAGATTATTTTCTATGCTTTTTAGAAGTTTAGGACATTTTATGAATTAAATAAATAATTTCTAAATTATTTAAAATCTTAGAAAATATATACTTCATCACCATGACCTCATCCTGATGTCAGCAGGTCAACGGGGCTGCCTGGGTCAAACTTGGCATGTGGGGTCCACACGTTAGTGAAACAATGGCTAATTACATTTAGAAAATAAACTAAACTAACTTAATAGGGGTCTGACCCCACCTGTCATTGACCCAGGGGAGGTCAAACCCCTGATCAGCAGGCCCTAACATGTTGGCGGCTTGACGCCGGTGACATCAGGCGTGGCGGAGGGCTCGGGTTTGGCCCTCCGGTGACCAAACTAATGGCCAAGGCCATCTACATGACGAGATGGCCAGGCCACATCGAACGGTGCGAGCGGGAGGAGCCAGGGTGGAGCGAGCTCGCCGGACTTGAGCTCATGGCGGCGCCGGAGCTCGAGCACCAACGGGTTAGGCGTTGCGGCACGTTTCGAGATGAACTGGTGGGGTTCGCGGCTTCTTGAGGAAGCGTTGAGCGCGCCTACGTGCTCTGGTGCGACATGCGGGTGTTGTAACCGCTGCGGCGACATGGCTGGCGGCGGGGAACGCTCGGCTTCGGTGCTTGATGCGGCTAGGGGGCGAATTACGCTATGGGGCATTGGGGAAACGGTACAGCGGAACACCATGGTTCTTCTGTTGCTGATGGCGAGGCAGGGGAGGCACGGGGTCCGGCGAAACGACGGCGGGGATTACCGGCACCTGAGGTCGGAATCGGCGGCGTTGGCGAGGCTTCAGGGTGTCTGGCATTTCATAGCTCAGCGAGGAGGTCGAGGACGATATGGCAGAGCTTCTGGACCACTCGAGAGGACGAGGGAGAGGCAATGGCCGTGGTGGTTCTCATTGGTGGCGGCTGCGTGTTTGGTTGAGAGAGAGGGGGGATCGAGGGGAGGGGTGAGAGCGAGAGAGAGTAAGAGAGTCCGGGGGTGCGTGTTGACGTCCAGGGTGTCCAGAGGGAGAAGGGGGCAGCCAGGCCGCCTGGAGGTGGCCTTGCGCGTGTCCTGTCCTCCTGGCGAGAGGAAAAGGATGACTGGTAGGGGCCAGTCGGATGGGCTGGCATGCTGGGCTGCCAGGTAAGTGGTCCAGGTAAGCTTTCCCTCTCTTTTTATTTTCTGTTTTCTATTTTGTTTCTCTATTTTGAATTTGGTTTTCTAACCAAATGTTTTTTTGTAGGTTCTAGGATTTACTGTAGATGCAATATGGATTATTCCAAATCCCCCAAAAATGTTTCAGAATCATTGGAGCAATAAAAATAATTATAGGATTTATTTTCTCCAACTCAAATACAACATGAGTTAATTCAAAAATCCAAAAATATCCTAGAAATGTATTCATCATTTTTGGTAGAGGTTTCTACCTTAACCAAAAATCATGAAATTATCTTGAGGCACTTTGGGTTCATTGAAAATATATTTAAGTTGAACCTAGTTGAGTTCTTTTGGTGCTAGGGATTGATCACCCCTATTTCAAATTCATTTAGACTGAGACATGATGCATGGATGCAAATGCAACTATTGCAAGAAAATATTTTAGGGCTGTGACACCTGACCTCCTGAGGACCCTGGTGGAGCATGGGGAGTCCATGGTCGGAGGCTTGTCGGTGTCGTCGTCATTTTCGAGGTTGTGGAGGAACTCGTCTACGACAGAGGGGACATTTCCTCTAGGTCATCGTCCTCGGTCTCCTCCGAGTCCTCCTTGCTGCCGCTGTCGCTGAAGGACACAGGCATGTGGGAGCTGGGGCGCTCGGATGGCAGGAGCCCTAGCTTGTTGAAGGCGGGCATGGCAGTGACCAGCACCTCCATGTCGTCGCATTGGTATGATAACCCACAAGTATAGGGGATCACAATAGTTTTCGAGGGTAGAGTACTCAACCCAAGTTTATTGATTCGACACAAGGGGAGCCAAAGAATATTCTCAAGTATTAGCAGCTGAGTTGTCAATTCAAACACACTTGAAAGACTTAATATCTGCAGCAAAGTATTTAGTAGCAAAGTAGTATGGAAGTAACGGTAGCGGTGGCAAAAGTAAGAGTAGCAGTTTTGTAGTAATCATAACAGTGGCACGAAAAACTAACTTAGCAAAGATCAATATGAAATGAGCTCATAGGCAATGGATCAATGATGGATAATTATGTCGGATGGCATTCATCATGAAAAAGTTATAACCTAGGGTAACACAAAACTAGCTCCAATTCACCAATATAATGTAGGCATGTATTCCGAATATAGTCATACATGCTTATGGAAAAGAACTTGCATGCCATCTTTTGTGCTACCCTCCCGTGGCAGCGGGGTCCTATTGGAAACTAAGGGATATTAAGGCCTCCTTATAATAGAGTACCGGACCAAAGCATTAGCAGTTAGTGAATACATGAACTCCTCAAACTACGGTCATCACTGGGAAGTGTCCCGACTATTGTCACTCCGGGTTTGCCGGATCATAACACGTAGTAGGTGACTATAACTTGCAAGATAGGATCAAGAACACAAATATATTCATGAAAACATAACTGGTTCAGATATGAAATCATGGAACTCGGGCCCTAGAGACAAGCATTAAGCATAGCCAAGTCATAGCAACATCAATCTTAGAGCATAGTGGATACTAGGGATCAAACCCTAACAAAACTAACTCGATTACATGGTAAATCTCATCCAACCCATCACCGTCCAACAGGCCTACAATGGGATTACTCACACACGGCGGTGAGCATCATGAAATTGGTGATGGATGGAGGATGGTTGATGATGATGACAGTGACGATTTCCTCTCTCCGGAGCCTTGAACAGACTCCAGATCTGCCCTCCCGAGGAAGAACAGGAGGTGGCGGCGGCTCCATATTGTGAAACGTGATGAATCCTTCTCTCTGATTTTTTTCTCCCCGAACGTGAATATATGGAGTTGGAGTTGAGGTCGGTGGAGGTGCAGGGGGCCCACAAGATCAGAGGCTGCGCCCCAGGGGGGTGGGCGCGCCCTCCACCCTTGTGGCCAGGGTGTGGGTGTCGGTGTCAAATCCGGCGGATCTCGGGTAGGGGGTCCCGAACTGTGCGTCTAAGGCTAATGGTAATAGGAGGCGGGGGACACAATGTTTACCCAGGTTCGAGCCCTCTCGATGGAGGTAATACCCTACTTCGTGCTTGATTGATCTTGATGATATGCGTATTACAAGAGTTGATCTACCACGAGATTGTAGATGATAAACCCTAGAAGCTAGCCTATGATTATGATTGTTGTTGGTCCTACGGACTAAACCCTCCGGTTTATATAGACACCGGAGGGGCTAGGGTTACACAGAGTCGGTTACAGGGAATGAGATCTACATATTCGAATTGCCAAGCTTGCCTTCCACGCAAAGGAGAGTCCCACCCGGACACGGGACGAAGTCTTCAATCTTTTATCTTCATAGTCCAACAGTCCGACCAAAGTACATAGTCCGGCAGTCCGAGGACCCCTAATCCAAGACTCCCTCAGTAGCCCCTGAACCAGGCTTCAATGACGATGAGTCCGGCGTGCAGATTGTCTTCGGCATTGCAAGGCGGGTTATTCTCCTAATCTAGAGTACCTGTTGTAACGAGTAGTGTCCGGCTTCCCATTAATGTTGTAGTCCTCGGCTTCTGTGCTTTAATAACGGCTACCTCCACGTGTCGAGCTAATGCGAGAAGTTAGGGCATTTTTACATTAGCCACCCTGACCATGTAAGTAAATCATCTATTTAAAGAGACGTGAATCCTCAGATCCAAACCACACCATCCTCCCCCAGCGAGTATCCATCAGAGCGCGCCTGAAAAAATCCATCCCATCATGGCCGACCGTCGCAGCTCCTCCTCTCGCTCCCGTAGCACTAAGCCAGGCGATTGGGAGAAGTGTTCCGTCCACCACAACCGATTGGTAGAGTTGCAGACCCAGGGGTTTCTCCCACCTGCGTACATGGTCCCCGTCTGAGCCGGACTAGCCACTTACAATGGCAGGGAGCAAGCGGAGAGTTTTCCCAGCCCATCCAGGGGGGAGCGGGTATGCCTTGTCCCTTACTTGTTGAGGAAACTCGGATTTCCAATCCATCCGTTCCTCCGCGGGCTCCTGGAGTTCCACGGCCTCCAGCTGCATAACTTCACTCCTACCTCCATACTGCACATCGTAGGCTATGTCGCCTTCTGCGAGCTATTTCTGGGCTGCGAAGCTCATTTCGAGGTATGGAAGAGGCTATTCTGCCTCGTACCCCGCACTCAGGAGGGGTGGATATATCAAGTGGGCGGAGCCGAAATATGGCGCATCGCCGGGACCGGATACCTGTCCGGTACTCTGAAGAAGACATCCGAAGACTGGCCTTCGGAGTGGTTTTATATGGAGGACGTCCCCCTTCCAGACCCTATTCGGATGGGCCTTCCTGAGTTTGCTAATGCCCCGTTAAAGAAACGCCACAGCTGGCGCCCTTGGAGCCCCCAGGAGGAAGACAACAGAGAGGTCCTTTACCTGATGGGCAGGCTAAAAACGCTGGCCAAATCTGGACTAACTATAATCGAGGTTATGTCAATTTGTATAATGCGAGGGTGCAGCCACTTCAGTATCGGGAGAAACCCATGTGGCACTTCAATGGAGAAGACGATGCCACCCGCTACGGTCATAAAGGTCCAGACTCCGCCACTTCTCTGGCGAAAATTCTGTCCGATTTGTACAAAGGAGAATACGAGGAGTTCATCTGTATTAAGCCACGGGATGGATTCTCCATGTATAACCCCCCAAGCTAGGTGAGCTGCTATCCTTTACTCCAGTCATTCCCGCACTTTTCATCATAAATATTTCCCTTGCTAATTCATAGCAGGAACTGCGAAAAGTTGTGAGGGAGGTCCACAACCTGTCTCCACAGCCAGAGGACCCTGACCGGGCCCTCGACCCCGGACTCGAAGAGGATCCGGACGTATTTGTGGAGCTCGTTGATAGGACGTTCTATCAGCTAAGTAGTTGTGGTGCCTTGGTGGCCATCATAGCCGATTACCCTGGCCTAGTCCCTACATCGCATGTAAGTAAAACCGGAGTCCAATCTTCCGAGAAGGATCCCCTCTTTGAATCTTACCCACCGCACGCGTATTGCGTCTTACAGGGAAGGCCATCGGGGCACCGTGCCGAACCCGCGGTGACTCATCAACAAGGGGCACCGAAGCCGGGTAGGTTCAAAAGGAAGGCGGTCAGGACTGAGACACCGTCGTAGAGGTATGATTAAAAACTTGCTCCATGATTATCGTCTTTAAAATATAATAATGTCCGTGGTTCCTGGCAGAAAAAATGCTCGCCGGACTATGTATGGAGAGCCTGCCGGCCACACCTCCACTAGTCGGACTCCAGAGCCGGACTTACGGGCGGAGGCTAACACGGGGACAATGCTGGATGGTCCTCCTACAGAGGATGCGGATAGACTGTCCGCTACGAATTCCGAAGTGGAGAGCGCCATGAATCACAAGCATCGTCGGGCCGTACTCCGCGACCCTAATTTCTCCGAAGAGGCGTTCAATGCCTTTAACTCAGGAGATGCGTACACCCGAGTTGCTCAAGATGGCCTTACCAGAGCCACGGACCAGTATGTAAAGGACATACCGGTAAGAAAACCTGATAATTATGTATATCAGTAGCCCTTGAGACTTGAAACAGTTGGCACAACTGATTTAAGGATCATTGTATGCATAGGTTCTTACAGAGAAGAATACCCAGTTGTCTCAAGAGCTGGAGGAGTGCAAAGCCCAGCTACGGGCCGTAGTTGACGGAATGGAGGAGTCCAAGAAGGCCCCATCTAGTAATACTTGTCTTGATTGAAAAGAATGTAATGGCATGTACCAGTTAGTATTCGGCATGCATGCAAATCTAACAATAGATTCCGCAGACAATCCCGGAGGTAATCCAGAGATCGTATCGGGGGATGAGCAACATGCTCAATGACAGCTAGAGGCTGGCGAGCACGTGCTGACACGGGTTATTCGAGAGAAAAATGATCTCCAGGACGCCCATACCCGGGTGGGTGTTGAACTAAAAGATGTTCGGGCCCAGCTTGCTGACTCCGTGAAGGAGAATAAGAGGCTTCGACACAACATTTTTAGTAAGTGCTCGAACAAACCTTTATATAGTTCGGTGAAGAAGCGGGCTAACAGAGTTATGTCTGTATGTATGTTGACAGGTCGCCACGAAGAGGAGATGCCCGGATCTGCAGGCGATCTTCTTCAAGAGCTTTCACAACTGCACGAACAAGCTCGGGAGGTGATGCAGGGTATTGCTCAGGCCTTGTGGCCATCGACCTCCCTGCCAGGAGGCATGGGGGAGCTTGTAGAGATGCTCAAGGGAGAACGGTGGCGCTTCCGATTATTGAAGATATCGGCCTGCCAACAAGGTGCGAGGGAAGCCTAGGCCATGGTGAATACTCGATACACCAAGGCTGACCCGAACCACATGGCCGAGGTCGGACCTATAGGGTCGGATGGGAAAGAGATCCCCGTTAGTCTGGTATATGACCAGGTAGGTTTAGCCGCAAAGTATTCCCAACAGGATTGTAGGTTAGACAGCCTATTGGATGGTATAGAAGAAGAATTTAGCTAGTCTAAGTGACTGTGTACTTCAAATGATGTATTTTTCTCTAGCCGGATTGTAAATCATTTGTCATGGCGGACCTTTTCGCTTTGACCTCCGAACCCAACAGTCCGGAGTGTATCCGAATACCCGCCCAGTTATGTAGAAACCGGGGTACGCGTGGAAACCAGGCGTAGGGGTCATAAGTGCTTGAACAGACAAGTACCCAACTAGCTATGTTATATTACATGGATAGTAAGAAACATCTTCCAGGGAGAATAGTTCCATTAAGGGTTCCTTTCCCTGGGCACGCATGCATTAATGTGCATGTCCGAACTACGAAAAGAGACATAGGATATAAACATCTGGGGGCATATGTTGTAATAGGTAAGAAACATCTTTTGTTCACCGATCGAATATTACCTTAAGAATGCTAGCTTTCGGCTTCAGCCAATCTGAGGTACACATCCGGCTGACCCGGCAGTAACAATCGCAAAGGTGCTCCCCTTATGCCCTAGCCGAATTAACGGGAATGTATGGCATAAACACAAGAGCCAGGCAACCCAGCTTGGCCAAAACTTAAGTCATATTGATGCATATAACGACAAAAAAGGTACATATGGAGAAGTGATGCATATGTGGTGGGCATAAAGCCCAGAAGATAATTATATTAAGCTTATGTATAAGAAGCCCCCAGGTATATTGAGCATGCATAGCGCGGCAGGGGTGTGCGGTCGAAGCACACTTGAGGCTTTTAAGGCTATATATAAAAAAGAAAGATAGAAAGAGGATATAACTTAAAAAAGTAAGGCGGAGGTAAGGAGACGAACATAGAGTTCGGCACTAGGTGTAGAATCTTTGGAGTCTGGCCGTGTTCCATGGGTTTGGCTCGAGTCGATTATCTGATGCATCACACAGACGGTATGCTCCTCCGGTGACAACTTTATCAATGATGAAGGGACCCTCCCACTTGGGCTTGAGCTTGTCCTTTTTCTTCTCCGGTAGGCGTAGAACGAGTTCGCCAATGTTATAAGTTTTGGCCCGTACTTCTCTGCTTTGATACCTTTGAGCCTGTTGCTGATAGAATGCGGAACGGGCCTTTGCGACGTCACGCTCCTCCTCCAGGGCATCTAAACTGTCCTGCCGATCTAGCTCGGCTTCTCTCTCTTCGTACATGCACACTCAAGGTGAATCATGAATGATATCGCAGGGTAGGACCGCCTCTGCGCCGTACACCATAAAAAAATGGTGTGTATCCGGTGGTGCGATTTGGCGTGGTCCGCAGCCCCCATAGTACGGAGTCGAGCTCCTCGACCCAGTGTGTATCTGATTCCTTCAAGGATCGCACTAGTCTGGGTTTGATGCCGCTCATGATAATACCATTTTCTCGTTTGACTTGACCATTTGTTTGGGGATGATAGACGGAGGCATAATCGAGCTTAATGCCCATGTTACCACACCAAGCTTTCACCTTGTCGGCTGTGAAGTTGGAGCCATTATCAGTTGATGATGCTGTGGGGGACAACGTAATGGTGTACGACCTCGGATATGAAGTCTATAACTGGTTCTGGTTCGGATTCGGCCGTTTTAACTGGTTTGGCCTCTATCCATTTGGTGAATTTATCTACCATGACCAACAAGTATTTTTTATTATGGCTTCCTCCTTTAAGGGATCCAACCATATCGAGCCCCCAGACCGCAAAGGGCCAAGTTATGGGGATAGTTTGGAGAGCGGTAGGTGGCATATGGCTTTGATTTGCAAAAAGCTGGCAACCGAGGCAATGTTGGACGAGGTCCTGTGCGTCTGCTCGGGCTATTGGCCAGTAGAAGTCTGTATGGAAGGCCTTGCTTACAAGGGCCTGAGTTGCGGCGTGGTGGCCGCCGAGTCCAGCATGAATTTTGGCCATAAGCTGCTGTCCTTCCTCTTCAGAGATGCACCTTTGGAGCATTCCGGTCGTGCTTTTCTTATAAAGCTCTCCCTCGTGGACCTTGTAGGCTTTAGAGCAGCGCACAATGCAACGTGGCTCATTTTGGTCCTCAGGGAGTTCTTGCATATTTAGGTAGGCTAAGAAGGGTTCTGTCCACGGGGCGATGACAACCATAATCACATGGGCCGAAGGTGTTATTTCGGTGGAAGAGCCTCCGATTACGTCAGAGTGTTCGGGATCTGCGGTTGTGTTCGGATCCGGATTGGTATTGCCGGTCTCCCCTTCCCACACCACGGATGGCTTGAACAACATTTCCAAGAAGATATTATATGGGAAGGGGTCGTTCTTAGCACCGATGCAGGCGAGGATATCTGCCGCTTGATTATTTTCTCGGATCACATGGTGGAATTCGAGCCCCTCGAACCGAGCTGACATTTTGAGGACGTCATTACGGTAAGCCGCCATTTTTGGGTCCTTGGCGTCAAAGTCTCCATTTATTTGAGATATTGCAAGGTTTGAGTCCCCACGCACTTCTAGGCGTTGAATGCCCATGGAGACTGCCATCTGAAGACCATGCAACAAAGCCCCATATTCGGCTATATTGTTGGAGTCTGTGTATAGTATTTCGAGTACATATTGGACTGAATCTCCGGTGGGGGATGTCAGGACGACGCCTGCCCCCAGACCAGCCAGCATCTTAGAGCCGTCAAAGTGCATGATCCAATTGGAGTACGCGCCGTACTCTTTAGTGAGTTCGGCTTCTGTCCATTCGGCGACAAAGTCAGCTAGTACTTGCGACTTAATGGCTCGCCGTGGTTTGCATGTTATGTCGAACGGGAGGAGCTCGATAGCCCATTTAGCAATCCGGCCCATGGCATCGCGGTTATTTATTATATCCTTGAGTGGTACTTCGGAAGCCACCGTGATTGAACACTCTTGAAAGTAGTGTCGTAGTTTCCGGGATGTCATGAAGACCTCGTATGCTATCTTTTGATAATGTGGGTATCTTGATTTGCATGGAGTGAGGACAATGGATACGTAGTATACCGGCTTTTGAAGCGGGAACTTATGTTCATCCGTCTCTCGTTCGACGACGAGCACTGCGCTTACCACCTGGTGTGTTGCAGCTATATATAACAACATGGGTTCGCCGATATTTGGCGCGACCAGTATTGGATTGCTGGCCAATAGGGCCTTTATTTCTTCCAATCCGGCCGTGGCTGCATCCGTCCACTCGAAGTGTTCGGTGCGTCGAAGAAGGCTATAAGAGGTAGTGCATTTTCTCCCAATCGGGAGATAAAGCGGCTTAGGGCAGCCACGCATCCAATTAAATTATGGATTCGCTTGAGGTCTATTGGGGTAGCCAACTGTGACAGAGCTCGGATTTTAGCCGGATTTGCTTCAATTCCTCTATTGGAAACGATGAAGCCCAACAACTTTCCGGAAGGCACGCCGAAAATGCATTTTTCCGGATTGAGCTTGATGTCATATGTTCAGAGATTGTCGAACGTAAGCCTCAAGTCGTCTATTAGAGATTCGACGTGTCTGGTTTTGATGACCATGTCGTCTACGTATGCCTCCACTGTTTTGCCAATTTGTTTATCCAGGCATGTCAGAATCATGCGTTGATAGGTTGCACCGGCATTTTTGAGCCTGAAAGGCATGGTGTTAAAACAGAATGGGCCGTACGGTGTGATGAATGTTGTTGCGGCTTGATCGAACTCCGCCATCTTGATTTGATGGTATCTGGAGTATGTGTCGAGGAAGCACAATGAATCGTGTCCTGCGGTAGCGTTGATGATTTGATCAATGCGGGGGAGGGGGAAGGGATCCTTGGGGCAAGCCTTATTGAGGTCCTTGAAATTGACACATAGGCGCCAGGATTTGTCCTTCTTTGGTGCCATCACCAGGTTTGCTAGCTAGTCCGGATGTTTTATTTCTCTGATGAATCCGGCCTCGAGTAACTTGGCCAGCTCTTCTCCCATGGCTTGTCGCTTAGGTTCTGAAAAGCGCCGAAGAGTTTGCTTGACCAGCTTGTATCCCTTCAGTATGTTTAGGCTATGTTCGGCCAGCCTGCGTGGGATACCTGGCATGTCTGAAGGATGCCAGGTGAAGATATCCCAATTCTCACGCAAGAACTCTCGCAGTGCGGCGTCTACTGTGGGGTTCAGCTGTGCCCCGATGGATGCTATTTTTGTAGGGTCCATTGGGTGGACCTGTAATTTGACTATTTCGTCCGCTGGTTTGAAAGAGGTGGACTTGGGTCGTTTGTCGAGTATCACGTCGTCCCTGTCCACTATGGAGCGCAGCACAGTTAGTTCTTCGGTAACGAGGGCTTTGGATAATGCCTCAAGGGCCAGTGCTGCGGTTTTATTTTTGGCGCGGAGTGCTACGTCTGGATCACTGGCTAGAGTGCTGATTCCATTGGGCCCGGGCATCTTGAGCTTCATGTACCCGTAATGGGGTATAGCTTGGAAGCTCGTGAATGCATCCCGCCCCAAAAGGGTGTGCTATCCGCTACTGAATGGTGCCACTTGGAATGTGATTTCTTCGGACCTATAATTCTCCGGCATGCCAAATACCACATCTAGTGTGATTTTTCCCGCATGTCGTGCCTCTCGACTAGGGATGATTCCTCTGAAGGTCGTGCTGCTTTGCTCAATGCGGCTCTTGTCTATTTCCAGTTTGTTAAGAGTTTCCTCGTAGATGAAGCCGTCCACAATCGGGCTAAGGACCAAAGCGGTTGGTGCTCACACTATTCAGAATTGAGGTTCGTCGCTGGCATTGAAGATTATGGCCGTGTCGTTCCATGGATTTATTGCTGCAACGTGGCAGACTTCGGCGAGGACGCCGAGTGCTCGCTTGCGCCTATTATTTGAGGCGAAAGTCTCGAAGACTGTCAGTGTTGTTGATGGTGCTCTGCGGTGTTGTTGATGAGGAGATCCTCGCCGCTCTTGGCCACCTACCGAAGTATCCAACATGCTCTAAGGCTGTGTGTTGGTATGGTTGTCCGGTGTACTGTGAATTTTGCGTGGCCCATTGAGCCATCCCTCCAATATGGTTCCACACCCTATAGTGGGCTTTGGTTTCTTTGTAATTGGATTAGGTGACTTGCAAGAGTGCACCCTTTTTGTTCGGACGAGGGGTTTAGTAAGAATTGGAGGATCCCAGAATATTTTTTGGGTTTTCCAGGTGCTTTCTATCGCACAGTACTTCTGTACTATGGCCGCCAAGTCAGCGAAGTGTGCTATGTCACGGCAACTTATGGCGTTGAGGATTCCCCTGTCCGCGCAATTTTTGCAAAAGAATGAAATTGCGTCTTCCTCGCGATAGTCCTTGACCTTGCTCATTACAAGGAGGATTCTGGCCCAGAAGTGATGTACTATCTCTTGGGGCTCTTGTCTAATGTGGGAAAGAGCACTTGTGTCTGGGTGGGTGGGTAGATTTAGGTCCAAACCCCGACCCGATCTGTGACCCAGGGGCGGAGGAGCTTCCGAGCTTGGTAGTTCGGGCTCCGGGATATTGCCCAATTTTTCTGGCTCGCTATCCGATTCTAGGTTCGGAGCTTGGGCCCCATGTCCTCCCGTTGATGGGTATCCGGCTCGGAGAGCTCGGGAATCCGGACATAGTTCGTCCTCAAGATAGAGGAAGAATTGCTGCATTGCTCCTCACTACTGCTATCTGATGGGTGACCGGAGGAGGGTTAATCTCCCCTTGGTCGGGTTTAAGCCCGATCTGATCATAGTCTGTAGCGACTCCCAGGGTGGCGATGCGATCCAAGAGCTCGTTCAGGGAGGAGAGCTCCATTGGATCCATCTGCTCGGTAAATTCCGAGCTGACGTGGAGGCTGTTTTTGATGACCTGAGAAGTCATCGTCGGCGTGACGGCCGAATGGGCGGTCATGACGAAGCTGCCTAGTCGGAGAGTTTGGCCTAAAGCCAAGGCTCCCCCAGAGGTGATGTGATCCTTGACAACAAGGAGAGCCATCAAGCCTTACCATGACGGCACAGTGGAACTCTCAATGAAAGCACCAATGTCGTTGTCAAAACCGGCGGATCTCGGGTAGGGGGTCCCGAACTGTGCGTCTAAGGCTAATGGTAATAGGAGGCGGGGGACACAATGTTTACCCAGGTTTGGGCCCTCTCGATGGAGGTAATACCCTACTTCCTGCTTGATTGATCTTGATGATATGAGTATTACAAGAGTTGATCTACCACGAGATCGTAGAGGCTAAACCCTAGAAGCTAGCCTATGATTATGATTGTTGTTGGTCCTACGGACTAAACCCTCCGGTTTATATAGACACCGGAGGGGCTAGGGTTACATAGAGTCGGTTACAGGGAAGGAGATCTACATATCCGAATTGCCAAGCTTGCCTTCCACGCAAAGGAGAGTCCCACCCGGACACGGGACGAAGTCTTCAATCTTGTATCTTCATAGTCCAACAGTCCGACCAAAGTACATAGTCCGGCTGTCCGAGGACCCCCTAATCCAGGACTCCCTCAGTGGGTCCCCTTCAGTCGATTCTTTCGCCAGTATTTTTTATTTATTCCAAAAATGATGTCCGTGAAGTTTTAGGTTATTCTGAGAACTTTTATTTCTGCACAAAAATAACACCATGGCAATTCTACTGAAAACAGCGTCAGTTTGGGTTAGTTCCATTCAAATCATGCAAATTAGAGTCCAAAACAAGGGCAAAAGAGTTTGGAAAAGTAGATACGATGGAGACGTATCAACTCCCCCAAGCTTAATCCATTGCTTGTCCTCAAGCAATTCAGTTGATAAACTGAAAGTGATAAAGAAAAACTTTTACAAACTTTGTATGTTGTTGCAAATATGTAAACCCCACATTTTAGTGTTCAGGAAAGATTATGAACTAACCATATTCACAATAACTTTTAGGGCTCACGTTTACTCATATCAATGGCATAATCAACTAGCGAGCAATAATAATAAGTCTTGGATGACAACACTTTCTCAAAACTATCATGATATGGTATAACAAGATGGTATCTCGCTAGCCTTTTTGAGACCACAAAACATAAATGCAGAACACCCCGGAAGATCAAGGACTGACTAGACATTGTAATTCATGGTGAAAAAGATCCAGTCACAGTCATACTCCATATGAAATAATAACAATGCATACAAATGACAGTGGTGCTCCCTAACTGGTGCTTTATATAAGAGGATGAAGACTCAACATAAAATTAAATAGATAGGCCCTTCGCAGAGGGAAGCAGGTATTTGCAGAGGTTCCAGAGCTCAAGTTTTTGAACCAGAGATAAATAAAATTTTTAGTGGCATGCTTTCATTGTCAACATAACAACCAAGAGATTTCAGTATCTTCCATGCTACATACATTATAGGCGGTTCCCAAACAGAATGGTAAAGTTTATACTCCCCACCACCAACAAGAACACTCCAGGGCTGGTTTGAAACAACGGGTACCGTCCAACTATCAACAATCCTAGGGGAGTTTTGTTTGCAATTATTTTGATTTGATTCAAGCATGGGACTAGGCATCCCGGTTACCAGCCATTTTCTCTTGAATGATGAGCAGAGTCCGATCATTGTGAGAATAACCCACCTAGCATGGAAGATATAGACAACCCTAGTTGCTACATGAGTGATTCGAGCATACAAAACAGAATTTCATTTGAAGGTTTAGAGTTTGGCACATGCAAATTTACTTGGAACGGTAGGTAAATACCGCATATAGGTAGGTATTGTGGACTCATATGGAACAACTTTGGGGTTTACGGAAGTGGATGCACAAGCAATATTCGCGCTTAGTACAAGTGAAGGCTAGAAAGAGACCGCGAAGCGACCAACTAGAGAGCGACAACAGTCATGAACATGCATTGAGATTAACCAACATTGAGTGCAAGCATGAGTAGGATATAAATCACCATGAACATAAATATCGTGGAGGCTATGTTGATTTTGTTTCAACTACATGCGTGAACATGTGCCAAGTCAAGTCACTCGAATCATTCAAAGGAGGATACAATCCTAACATACTACATCACAACCATTTCAATAGCATGTTGGCACGCAAGGTAAACCATTATAAACTCCTAGCTAAATTAGCATGGCATGAGTAACTATAATCTCTAATTGTCATTGCAAACATGTTACATTCATAATAGGCTGAATCAGGAACGATGAACTAATCATATTTACAAAAACAAGATAGGTCGAGTTCATACCAGCTTTTCCTCATCTCAATCATTTCATCATATATCGTCATTATTGCCTTTCACTTGCACGACCAAACGGTGTGAATAATAATAATAGTGCACGTGCATTGGACTAATCTGGAATCTGCAAACATTTATTCAAAGGAGAAGACAAGGTAATATGGGCTCTTTGTTAGATCAACAATAATGCATATGAGAGCCACTCATCATTTTCATCGTGGTCTTCTCCTCTCGCCCCCCAAAGAACAGAAAAGAATTTCAAAGAAACACACTGAAATGATTTTGGAGTTTTTGTTTTTTTGAAGAAAGTAAAACAAGAACAAGAAAATCTATTTAGATGGGAAAGCTCCCGACAAGCAAAAGTAGAACGAGAAATCTTTTTGGGTTTTCCTTTTAATACTACTACTACATAGAAATGGAAAGTAAACTAAACTACAACTAATTCTTTTTCGGGTTTCTCAAAGTTTTTAGAACACACAAGAAGAAAGCAAGCAAAAGAAAATAATCTAGCATGGATAATACAATGAAAAAGTATGAACACCAACAACTAGAATGCGTGTGTGAACATGGATGTAGTGCCGGTGAGAAATACGTACTCCCCCAAGCTTGGGCTTTTGGCCTAAGTTGGTCTAGGGCCACCACTGGCCCGCATGATATCCAAAATCATAGTTGCGGTTGTACTGTGTTGCAGCAGCTGCCACCTGGCGAGCTGCTTCCTGGAGGCAAGCGGCCTCAGCTATTCTCTCATACTCATTTGCCTCCTCTCTAGTTATAAAATATCTCCCATTTTCCTGAAATTTAAAGAAGGCAAGAACCAGAAGTCTAATATGGATAGCACGCCATCTGTCAAAGATTAGTCGGCACTGGAGGGACTGGTCGTTCCTCTCAAGAAACTGGCAGCATACCATAGCATTATAATCGAGAAAAGCAGGTGGCAACTCAATGTCATTTCCCCTTATGGGTACACCAAGATAATTAGCTAAACGAGTTGCTTAAATCCCATGAAATAAATCTCCATCTTTAGCGTTAAGATGTAACCTCCTCGCAACAATGGCCCCTAAGTTATATCGCTTATCACCTAACACCGCACTCTTGAGGACACTAAGATCTGGGACGCAAAGGTGGCTATGCTCATGTTTACCGTTAATGCATCTACCTATAAAGAGAGCAAAATAATGTATAGCAGGAAAGTGAATGCTCCCTATGGAGCTTGTGTGATATTTCTAGGTTCTCCCTCAGTGATGCTAGCTAGAAAATCATTGTATTCAGATTTGTGAGGCTCACTATGAATGCCCCACTGTGGGATTTTGCAGGCAGTATTAAAATCTTCAAGGTCCATGGTATATGATTCATCATAAGGATCAAATAAACAAGTGTGGTATATGATTCACCATTCACAAGGCCGCACTTGAGCTTCCCTTGGTGGTTCAAGGTCCGACTCACGTATCGCGAGCCTCGGTGCTTGCTTCCTCGAAGAACCACCTTGGTACATTTTCCTAGACATTTTATTCCTCTGGAAAATTTCTGAAACTTTTAGTGACTCAAAATAAAAGTGAACCAAACTCAACAAGATTGATAACAACTATTCCTACAAGTGCGTAGAGGCTATATCATGCATCAAAACTACTTTGGACCATATAAATTTGACATGCAAGCTCAAGAACAGGGTCACCACAGCATCCAAAATTCGCAATAAAAAACACTAGAACAAAAACTAATTGGACCATTGGAGGAGTCACATACCGAAGAACAATCCCCCAAAGCAGTTTTTTGAATGGAGCTTTGAGAAAGGAGATTGAAAATGGCAGCAAAATGAGCAGGAACACGGGTTTGAGCTACATGATGATTTTTCTGAAGTAAGACGAAGTTGATGGGTGCTGGAATATGTGGAGGGGACCCATGTGGGGCCCACAAGACAGGGGGTGCGTCCAGGGGGCTAGGGCGCGCCCTCCATCCTTGTGGCTCACTCATGCATCCCCCTGGTGTGTTCTTAGTGCCAAAAATTCTCAAATATTCTATAAAAAATCATCCTAAATTTTCAGGGCATTTGGAGAACTTTTATATTTTGGGTATTTTTTATTGCATGGACAATTCAGAAAACAGACAAAATAAAACTATTTTTGCTTTATTTAATCTAAATAACAGAAAGTAAAATGTGGGTATAGAAAGTTGTGCTTCCTAAATTCATCCATCTCATGCTCATCAAAAGGAATCCATTAACAAGGTTGATCAAGTCTTATTAACAAACTTCTTCCGAATGACATAAAACTCGAGAATTTTCGAATAACACTAGGTTACCTCAACGGGGATATGCATGTCGCCAACAATAAGTAGATCATGTTTTTTTGATGGTAGGAGGTAGGAATTCAAAACCTCCAATAGTAATAGTTGAAACTTTTCTAATAGAATTGATACTATGAACTTGAGGTTGTTTCTTCGGAAAGTGTACCGTATGCTCATTACCTGTGGGGACCCCGACTCATAAGTCGTGATCACCGAATGCACGTGTACAGTGATCCCAGAGATCAATGCTCACTGAACACATAGAAGCTGAATAACAAGAGTCTTACATCCATATATACGGTCTTACACAAATTATGACTATTATGGTCAAGTCTTACATAGATAAAGACAGAGGGGCTGAATACCAAATAAACTTAAGCAGCGGAAATCTCCGTCGATAAGTAGAACCCATGCCATTTGCCTTAACCCTACAGGCATTCTAACTGGGAAACGTCCTAGTTCGCATGCTCGTCTCCAAAGAACTCTTCTTCGAACTCCTGTTCTTCCATGCCTGGCCAACTAAATAACCAGTGGCAAGCCAATGAGTACTTTGAATGTACTCGCAAGCAACCCATGTTTTGGTTCAAGATGTAACAATGCATGATATAGGTAAATTTTTGCAGAAAGCTAGTTTTGAGTGCAATGACATGTTCAACAACTTGTAAGACATGCATCAGGAGAATTCAAGTAACCATGAGGACAGGTCACAGATATCAACATAAATAGAGTGGGCATCAACCCAACTCAGTCATGTCAAGTCCTTTGACTTGACCCAAGTAGTTATCCAAACACACACACTAGTTTGTAAACACGTGGATGTAGCCCAAGAGCGGTTACCCAACTGCCCTTGACCGTGGACACGGCTATTCGAATAGTTTTACACTCTGTAGAGGTTGCACACTTTACCCACAAGATCCGGGGAACTTCCGTGTCATCCATGACCAGAACAAACATAAACTAATTGGGTAGAAAAGGAGCAGAAAAAGATCTGTGGCGATACCTCAAGTATCCGGGGTAAGCACCCGATCACTACCTTTCCCTAGACGACACTAACAAAGAGTCCACTCGTTGTTCCATATCCTCATGATGTACATCATACGAGACTCACTCGAGATCGTAACATCCGCGAGGGGACACAACGGTGTATCCGGTGCCCTGTAAAAACAGTCATGGACGCCCTACCTGGCACGACCCCATCCCGGGAGAGAGCACCAACTTTCCCCCGTCACTAGTAATGCGGGCTCCAAGCTAGTATCGACCTAGGTAATCAATAATGCCCTTTCCCATACAAGGGTAGAGTGGTTGCGCATGTAAGGTTGGAATAACGGTCGCAACTTAAACCAATCCGTTTTGAAAACAACACACACTTGTCTCGGTACACCACTTCGTCATCAAGTGGCTACCCAACTCATCATCTCCCCCGGGCATAAGTGGCACCCGGTGGGGTTTTCGAAAAGTCTTTTGAAAATACTTTGTCTCCATCACCATGCATATTCCTGTCCCTTTTTGCGTAGCACTACTTTAGCATCCTATCTACTCCCACTGGCATAACCCTCATAAGAAGGTAGGGTCATGCACAATGCAAGTATCAACGAGGAAGTAATGGTGGCAAACCACCCCATGTGGTCATCACAGTATCATGTTTCCGATGCAAGCAATAAAAGTGCTATATGACATGCATAAAAGGGGTTTCATAGATATGGTCAAAGGGCTGCTTGCCTGTTTTAACAAAGTCTTCGAGGTCTTCAAATATCTCTGGTCCAACCCCGAGCATTTTGTCTACTTCGTCAACTATCGTCGAAAGCAACCATAATAAGCAACTCAACAAGGCAGAAAATAAAAGTGCTCTAAAAATTATGAAGTTTACGTTTCTAGGACATCCCTGGTTATATGAAAAATAACCAGAGTGGTTTCATTGGGATTGGATTAGTGGATATTTCTGAACATTTCAATATGATGGAAACAACGGATTTAATGGATCTGCAAGTTTTCTACAGAATGCCTTTTTATAAAATGAGTAAAAGTACCCATTAAATCAGGCATGATTTTGGAAACATTTAGAAATTGGTTTCACTGGATTTGGAGTTGAAATGAATATAATATGGATTTTTGAAGTGGACTTATGTGGATAAATGACCTTTTTAAAGGGTCCAGTAAAAACCAAGAACAACAAAAATGTCCACTGTGGCCCATTAAATAGATCTTGATTTATGGAGCCATTAGAATTTTGATTCATCAAATTTGGAGGCAATATGAATATTTGGGAGATTTTACAAGTTTCAGGAAAAAGAAAAAGACAAAGGAGGGGGATTTATACTTATACTGCGCACCGGGTGCAGCATAGCGCCGCAATGCACTGGGCCAGCCCAACGACTCGGCCACGTGGGCGACAGGGCGACGTCGAAGGCGGGAGAGGGCGAACCCGCCTCCACTTGCCAGCGTGGCCCGGCTGCCAGGTCGCTTACAGGCGGGCCCCGCCCGTCGGGTTCATCCCCATCCTCCCGCTCGAATAGGGCAGAGGCAGGGGCGGTGTCGACGGCGGCTTGCCGGCGCTGTAGGGCATCTCCGGCCATGGTGGCGGATGGAGAGCGCGAGGAGGGGAGTGGGTTGGTCCAGGGGGTGAACGGGAGGGAGTGAGGGCCAAAGGAGTAGAGAGGGGGCTCGGGGGTGGCCTTAAATAGAAGGGGGCGAGGTGCACTATGGACGGGTGCGCCGGCGAGGTTGTTGCCGTTGCCAGGGGTAATGGGGGCTCGCGTGTGCGTGTCTGGGGTGCTCATGGGGTTGGTCTAGGGCGAGGTGAGAGAAGAGAGATAGCGGGGAAGGGCCAGAGCATCGCGCGTGTGAGTTTGCTCATTGGAGCTCACAGGCGGCCGGCGCGCGTGCGAGCTGGGCCGAGAGGAGGGAGAAGAAGGAGGGGGACAGAGGCGTGGCATGTTGCAGACGTCGAGGCGCATCGTCGGGCGCGCTGGGGAGGCCCGAGGTGGCCGGAGGCGGTTGGAAGGGGGCGACTACAGTGCGGGTGTGCACTGTAGCGCGCTCTGGAGCACGCCAATTGCATGCCAGGGCATGCCTTTGGCTTGTAGAGAGCGGCCACTTGTGTCTAGGTTGTTTAGGGAGGAGTAAACAAAGGGGAGAGGGCCTTGGATGCCCTGGACAACCAGTAGGAGAGGAGAGAGGTTGAGGGAGAGAGGGAAATGGGCTTTCCAGAGAGAGAAAGTGGGGTTTTACCCCTCCAATAATTGAGTTTTGGATTTGCATTGCTACTGGAGGTGCAAGGGGACTAGGAAGGGCTGTGGTAAAAAGTTGAGGCCATGGAGAAGAGTGGAAGTGGTCAAAACATGGGTTCTAGTAAAATGGCGGAAGGTGTTTGTTGCTGGTTTGGGCAAGAAGATGAACTCCTCTTGTCATGAGTCTTGACAGGGTCAAATGGCATGAGATAATAATAGGTTCCACCAAGGTTGAGTCCATGTGGGCAAAGTTGCCAGTGCAACTTTTGTAAACCCTATAAATTAGCAGAAATGAACTTGTGTAGATCTAGTTGATCAAATCACTTCTCCTTGATGCACAAATTGGTGTAGTGGCCTAATTTGGTCATGTGAATATTCTCACCAAAGTTGGGGTCAAGGAGAGAAAGTTGGTAGTACAAAGTTGTTCAAATTAGATTCTGGTCAGAGAGGGTTTTGGGGCACTTTGATCAATATAACATTTTCTCCAACTTGTGCCATTTGGTCTAGATGAATGATTAGACCATTTGAGCATGTTCACAAGATTTGAGAGCATTTGGACATGTTTGGCAATGTAAAGTTGCTCAAACTTGAAAATGAACAGAAATGGTTCTGAGGGGATTTCATGGGGTTATACTATTCTCCATGACATGATACTTGTCAAGCTCATCCAGCATGTCATATGTGACATGCTAGAATTTTCTTGGAAGTTTTGGGGAATATTTCCTTTGTAAATATTTCAAAAGCTTGAAATATCCAGAAAGGGTTTTTGAGGGATTTGACCAATATTTTGAAAATGACCATGTGTTGAAACTCTTATATATGGACAATATATGTCCACTGAGTTTCCCTAGGTTTTTGTCAAATATTTTTGAAACAATAAAATGATTTTTCCCTATTAAAGACCATTTTTGGCCTTAATAAAAAGCTTTTAAATAAAATAGGAAAATAACTTTTAAAATTATATTTTTGTGGTTTATGGGAGTCCTACATCCAATAGGATTCAAATATACCTTTTGAATGGATTTTCACACCCCAAGTCAAGTACTTGCAGTGCAAACCTCAACTCAGGGGTTTTTGAAAAACTAACTTTTGAAAATACTATTTGGCCAAATTATTTTTGTAAGAAAATACTATGTTGCTCTATACACATGGCATGATCATTGGGCAGAAGCTTGGGGCAAGGAGATGAAGTATAGAAGGTGGAGTTGTGTTGACTTTAAAGAGCACTTGAAAAACACAAAGAGAAAACCAACTAAAAATAAAAAGTCAAATAATGCAAAAGTTTTTGTCAAACCACATTTTATCATGATTTATCATCTTAAGTGTTGTGCCATGAAAATCAGGGTGTGACATTACCATTAACATGAAAACTGACATTGCCTTTGTTGAAATCAATAACAGCCCCGACAGTATTCAAAAAGGGTCTACCCGGGATGATCGACATACTGTCGTCCTCGGGAATATCAAGAATAACAAAGTCCGTTAAGATAGTAACCTTTGCAAGCACAACATGCACATCCTCACAAATACCGATGGGTATAACAGTTGATTTATCTGTCAGGACCCCGACTCGATGTCACATCGATCTAGCCTGTAACACCTCATATCACTTTGCGGCCTCACGCATGGTATCCCCACGGCTGTCGCCTTACCCTTTGGCCGAGACCGTTTGCGCCTTTTGGCTCACGTATATGATAGTGTTGCTAGCATCCATATGATAAGGAGCCCGGGCTGACATGACTAGTCGTAAACCCAAAGTGGCACAGACTTACAGGGACAGGCATCCATGACCCAGCTTCGAACGTGTCGGTCATCAGCAAGTGGGTCCGGGCTGTAGCACTGGGCTAGCAGGACTCCGGTAAACCGGGCTGTAGCGGGCTAACAGGACTCCGGTACTCAATGCGTGACATTTCCCCGAAGGGACAGACACAGGAACGAAGAAGGACACATGCCGGCCAGCCTAAGTGTTCCAGAGCAGTAGCAAGCTACCATGGCTCAGTGGTAACACTAGGAGACATTTCCCGGTAAGAGAGGCTACTAAAGATAAACAACTAGATAGTCAGATCCCACACATACCAAGCATTTCAATCATACACACAATATGCTCGATATGTGTAAATACAACAAGGCATCACAACATGACTCTATGACACAAGTACCTTATTTAAGGCCCAGAGAGCCATACATAACATACACATAGGTACGGGTCACATGACCCAGCATTCAAGTCATACAGTCATACAAACCAGCAGCGAAAGTAACTTGTCTGAGTACAGACAACTAGTAAAATAAAAGAGGCTTGGAAAGCCTAGCTATACTACGTGGTCCTTCACAAGCTCAGGATCACCACCTGGGCCTTAGCCTACTCATTGATGTCAACGTCTACGAAGAACCCATCAGAAGGGGTTGTAGCGTCTTCTGTAAAAATGTAGATTATAGCAACATGAGCACAAAGGTACTCAGCAAGACTTACATCAGATCCTACATACATGCATATTATCAAGAAGGGTTGGTGGAGTTGTTGCAGCAAGGTAGCTTTGACTCTTGGCTAGGCTATCCTACGAGACTCCATCTTGAAACGGTTTTGCGCACACGAGTCCACTACTCACCACTTCAATACACTACCGAGGATCCACCTCCGTCTTCCTACGGAAGAGCCATCCTCGGCACTCACACTTATCTTGAGGCTTTTAGTAGTTTCCATTTACTTGTCTATGAACTGTATAGGCAACCAAGTAGTCCTTTACCGCGGACGCGGCTATTCGAATAGATCATGTTAACCCTGCAGGGGTGTACTTCTTCATACATGTTTCCAGCACTTAGCGTCTGCACACGACATGTGCTCGGCAGACTTCAAGCAAAAGCCGACGTGGGTGTAGACCACGACCTACCTAAACACCTAAGTCTCTAGTCCAGGTTTATCGCCTATTCGGGTTCCATCCATGAGGAGATCCGGCCGAGGTTTCGCTCATAGCCCCAAACGATGTGAACAGGGTTCCCGAGATACCTAACAGGTATTCGGTACACAGTGCCACGTACCTACCGCATCACAGCCCACCCCTACGGTCAGCGCTGTCCACGGCCTCCAGTAGGCTACAAACACCAGAAACTACTTGCAACTCCTGGACAGAGAACTAGGGTAAATAAGAAGTCGAGCGGGGTCATATTTCAGGGCCCAATGCATGGTAGTAGCTGTATCTTAAATCACACATACAGATCTCAGTGCTTAAGGTCGGCTTCAATGAAACAACCCACCATGTACTCCTACATGGCCTCTCATCGATACCTTTACCAAATCGTGTTCACCACATCACTCTCATTACCGACATAATCATTTCACTCTAGCTCATCACCCAGACGAACCAGACCTGACACGACTCTAAGCATAGCAGGCATAGCAAGGTAGGAACAACACATACATATGGCTCAAACAACTCCTACACATGCTAGTGGGTTTCATCTAGTTACTGTGGCAATGACAGGTCATGCAGAGGAAATGGGTTCAACTACCGTAGCACACAGCAGTTTGAAACGCATTGTCTTAATGCAGTAAAAGAGAGCAAGAGCGAGAACATGGGATTGTATCGATATGATCAAATGGTTGGTTGCTTGCCTGATGGATCGATGCACGGATACGATTCTTCGCTAGGGTAATCACGGTACTCCTTGGAGGCAGAACCTGCCACAAAGAACACCGATACACCACCATCACCAAACAATGTGCGACAATATGATGCATGCATGAAACATGTCAATATGAGTGTGTTGGGCTAATGCAAC
Source organism: Triticum aestivum (assembly GCF_018294505.1). Classification (NCBI taxonomy): domain Eukaryota; kingdom Viridiplantae; phylum Streptophyta; class Magnoliopsida; order Poales; family Poaceae; genus Triticum; species Triticum aestivum. The sequence continues at coordinate 311,481,142 of NC_057798.1, forward strand.
TAAGACCAGAAGGGTTTGAACCAATTTGAACCAAAGATTCAAATTTCAAACTCATATATGGCCCTTTAAAGTGTTTTATCTTGTTCTGCATTAAACATCAAGTTAACTTGTTTAATCATGCATGAAAATAGTACAGATGGATTGATTGGATTTTTCTGATCATTTTTCATATATAACTTGTCTGATTTGGAGTTACAGATTAAAAGTTATGAATTTTTGAAGTTTAAACTATATTCTGGAATTTCCTATATTAGAATAAATCCAGAAATTAATTTATTGCGTCAGCCATGCGTCAGGATGACGTCAGGGTCAACGGAGACGTCCAGGTCAAACCTAACTGTGGGTCCAGGGTGTCAGGGTAATTAGATTAGTTAAAGTTTAATTAAAACTAAACCTATTTAGTTAACAGGGCTGGGCCCCACCTGTCATTGACTCATCGGAGTCAACCAGGGCCCACCCACGGTCAAACCCAGGTCGGCTGCACCGGCGTTTAGCTGCCGGCGAGCCCGACGCGGCGGCGGAAGTGGTTTTTGCCGTTCCGGCAACCAAACAAGTCGCGGAGGCCATCGGAGTGGAGCTGAGGAGGAGCCGCAGCTCTTGGTGGAGTCCGTTGGGGTCGGGGTGGACGGAGTTGGCGCCGGCGACGACTTTGGCGGCCACCGGAGTTCGGCCGAAGGCGAACTTTACGCTAGAGGGGTCGGTGAGGTGCGGGGAGTAGCTGGTTAGGTGCTACGTGATGTGGTGAGCATGATGGACACCAGTTTGTGGCCGGAGGGTGACCGGGAGCACGTCGGCGACGAGCTCCGCGGCGGTGGGTGCGGTTGAGCTCCGGGAGGTCACTACACAGCTCGGAAGCAAGAAAAGAAGGGAGGGGAAGATGGCTAAGCTCACGGGGAGTTCGACGAAGCACTTGGTGCGGCCGGGGACGGGCCGGAGCGACGTCGGCGTTGAAGGGGATCTCCGGCGACGGCGGTTCGGTCGAGGTCGATGCGGTGGGCTCGGGCCTTGCGAGCGCTCGGGGCTCGGCTTGCTCGAAGGAGAGGAGGATGGCGGAGCTCCTGGACACGGCGACACGGCGTGGGGTTGACGGAGGGCATGGCTACGGCGAGGGGGTGGCGGTGATGGCGTCGGCCATGGCGGGGGAGCGCGAGAGAGAGGAGTTGGGGGAGAATGGAGGTGTCTTGCGGGTTCACGGCGCGGCGTGGAGTTCATCCATCCAGCCACGAGGCGAGGAGGTGAAGCAGGGCGACGGCCAGCTGCGTGGCGCACGCTGCGGCCGCCGTCGGGCACCTGCCTGCCTGCCTGGCCGGCAAGCAGCTCGCTGGCGCGGCGCTGTGCTGGGCCGGCAAGTGGGCCGGGTGCTGGGCGCCAGGTAAGTTTTTGCTATTTCTCCTGTTTTCTGTTTTTTTAATACTTCTGCAACTTTGTTGAATTATTAAAAATACTTAGGCAACTCCTAAAATCACCAAACTACTCCTGGTCTATAGTTGGATTATTTCCAACATGAAACATTTTAGTTTGGAGATATTTGAGCATTTGAATATTTTATATAATTTTAAATGCTCAAATTCAAATATTTATGATTTAATTCAAAGACCCTAAGATGACCTAGGAAAATGTGCACCACTTTTGGCAGAGGTTCTGAACCAAGACAAAAATGATGGGCATTTTAGAAGGGCATTTCAGGTTCATTGAAAAAGTTTTTAGTAAACCCTAGTTGGTTTCAGAGGGGGCTGGGGGTTCTGTCATCCCCATTTCAGGTTTCTGATGAAAGAATAGACATGATGCAACACTATAATGCATGAACTAGCTAGGGTGTGACAACTCACCCCCACTCAAAAGAATCTCGTCCCGAGATTTGGGTTCCTCCGGAAAGAGGGCGGGATACTCGAGTGAAAGACGATCCTCCCTTTCCCAAGTTGCTTCATCCTCAGAATGGTGCGACCATTGAACTTTGAGAAACTTGATATTATGATGTCGAGTGGTACGCTCGGCCTGATCGAGGATACGAATGGGGTACTCTCGATACGTGAGATTATCTTGGAAATCAAGCGTTTCGTGGTCCACTCCACGGATAGGATCCGAGAAGCAACGCCTGAGTTGAGAAACGTGGAAGACATCGTGGACTCTAGAGAGATGCGGAGGTAGCTCCAACTGGTAGGCAACTTCTTCTCGTTTAGCGAGAATACGAAAAGGTCCAATGTAACGGGGATCCAATTTGCCTTTGATACCGAAACGATGGGTTCCCTTCAGAGGAGTAACCCGAAGGTAAGCCTTCTCGTCAACCTCGAAAGTCATAGCCTTATGTTTTCGGTCATATTGACTCTTTTGACGAGATTGGGCTGTTTTCAACTTTTCACGAACGATGCGAACTTGCTCTTCTGCTTCCTGAATCATATCCGGGCCAAAGAATTGTCTTTCCCCGGTTTCTGACCAGTTAAGGGGTGTTCGACACCGTCGTCCATAGAGAACTTCAAAAGGGGCTTTACCCAAGCTAGATTGATAGCTGTTGTTGTAAGCAAATTCGGCAAATGGAAGGCATTTCTCCCAATCCATTCCGAATGAGATAACAGAGGCTCGAAGCATGTCTTCTAGGATCTGGTTGACGCGTTCTACCTGACCACTCGATTGAGGGTGGAAAGCGGTGCTAAAAGAAAGGCGGGTTCCCATAGCATTTTGGAAACTTTCCCAAAATCGAGAGGTGAAAAGACTTCCTCGATCCGAGTTAATTTCCAAAGGAACACCATGGAGAGACACTATTCGGGAGATGTACAGGTCTGCTAACTGACTAGCAGTTATACTCCCACGAACAGGTAAGAAATGGGCCACTTTGGAAAGACGATCGACAACGACGAAGATAGCATTATTCCCTCTCTTGGTCCTGGGAAAACCGGTAATGAAATCCATACCAATTTTATCCCATTTCCATTCAGGAATAGCTAGGGGTTGAAGGGTGCCAGCAGGCCGTTGATGCTCTGCTTTTACACGACGGCAGACGTCGCAATTAGCAATATACTGAGCAATTTCTCTCTTCATCCTAGTCCACCAGAACCTCTGGCGTAGGTCCTGATACATCTTGGTACTACCGGGATGAATGGTTAGAGGAGATTCATGAGCCTCCTTAAGGATCAACTGCCGTAGATGCTGGTTCTTGGGAACCACTAAACGGTTCTCAAAGTACACAACACCATGATCATTTGTGGAGAAACAACTAGCACCTCCGCTAGCAATGTTCTCCTTGATTTTAGATATTCCCTTATCTCGCTTTTGGGCAGCGATAATTTGATCCGTAATAGTAGGTTTCGCCACCAAGGTGGAAATAAATCCTTGAGGAACAATGTGAAGGTTAAGCTTCCGAAATTCCTCATGGAGAAGCGGTTGACTTTGTTGTAACATTAGGTTGTTACAATAAGATTTACGACTTAGCGCATCAGCCATGACGTTGGCTTTCCCTGGGGTGTAAGTTATTCCTAAGTCGAAATCTATGATCAACTCGACCCAACGTCTTTGCCTGAGATTCAAATCCGGTTGGGTGAAGATGTACTTCAGACTTTGGTGATCAGTGAATATTTCGCAACGATTACAGAGGAGGTAATGTCGCCAGGTTTTAAGTGCATAGACTATAGCTGCAAGCTCTAGATCATGAGTAGGATAATTCTCCTCATGTGGGTGCAATTGCCGTGAAGCGTAAGCAATTACGTGTCGATCTTGCATGAGAATGCAACCTAGTCCTTGTCGCGAGGCGTCGCAGTAGATAACAAAGTCCTTAGAGAAGTCTGGCGGTACCAGTACGGGAGCAGAGGTCAGGCGTCTTTTCAGTTCCTGAAAGCTGTGCTCACATTGTGGAGTCCACTCGAACTTTTTATCTTTCTTGAGGAGTTCGGTTAGAGGTTTTGCAACTTTGGAGAAATTTTCGACAAAGCGACGGCAATAGCTCGCTAAGCCCAGAAAACTCCGAACTTGCTTGACCGATTCAGGTGGAGTCCAATCAAGGACGGCTTGAACTCGCTCAGGGTTAACAGCAATACCTTTACCAGATATTACATGACCCAGATAGGTCACTTCTGACAACCAAAATTCACATTTAGAAAATTTGGCATAAAGGCGATGCTCTCGAAGTTTCTTCAACACTAGCCTTAGATGTTCGGCATGTTCTTCCTCGTTCTTGGAGTAAATGAGTATATCATCGAGGTAAACCACGACGAATTTATCCAAATACTCCATGAAGATTGAGTTCATCAACCGAGAAAAGGTGGCTGGAGCGTTGGTTAAACCGAAGGACATGACGGTGTACTCGTATTGGCCATAACGAGTAACAAAGGCCGTTTTAGGAATGTCCCCATTCCTGATTTTGATTTGATGGTAGCCCAACCTCAAATCCATTTTGGAGAAGAATGAGGATCCAGCGAGCTGATCATACAGGTCGTTGATCCCGGGAAGCGGATATTTGTTCTTGATTGTGACCAAATTGACAGGTCGATAATCTACAACCATCCGGTCCGTACCATCCTTCTTGACGAAGAGGACGGGGCAAGCCCATGGAGATGAACTAGGTCGGATGAAACCCTTTTTCAAGGACTCATCGAGTTGTTTCTTAAGCTCGGCTAGTTCTAGTGGTGCCATCTTATAGGGTCTTCTAGCAATCGGGACGGTTCCTGGGATGAGGTCTATTACGAACTCAACATCCCTGTCAGGTGGAACACCTGGCAATTCCTCTGTAAAGACATCCGGAAAGTCACAGACTACCGGAACGTCCTCAAGGTCTGGCAAAGGGCTGGCGTTAAGAGAATATAACTGTCACTTGGCTATTCGGGTCAAGACATTGACTATCTTCCCCGAAGGATGGGTGAGTTGAACAGTCCTAGAGAAGCAATCAATTTTGGCATGATGGGCTGACATCCAGTCCATACCCAAGATGATATTAATATCTGAAGAATTAAGAGCTATCAAAGATGCAAGGAAAACAAGTCTGTCGACTTGGATTTCATTTCCATGACTTACCCTAGAGGTTTGCCATTTGGATCCCGGAGTTTGAATTACCATAGAGGTGGGCATCTCACAGAATGTGGTGTTATGCAGACGAGCATAGCTCTCGGATATAAATGAATGAGATGCTCCTGTATCGAAAAGAACAGATGCCGGGTGGCAATTAACAAGGAGCGTACCGAGAACGACGTTGGGATCCTCTTGAGCTTCTTCGGCAGAGATACAGTTGACATGGCCACGTGTAGCGGTGGCCGGCTTGGCGTGGAACACTTTACCTGTCGGCTTGCCACGGCCAACAGCTTTAGCAGGTTGGTTGGGGTTGGTCTGGGGACACTCGCGCATATAGTGGCCAGATTCCCCACACTTAAAGCAAGTCACGGAACTGGCGCGTGGAGGAGCATTGTTGGTTGGACCATCATAGGGCTTGGCTGGTGCAAACTGTTGAACGGGGCGAGGCGCCTGGAAGGATGGCCTCGGTGTGAACCTGGGTGGCAGGGCAGTGTTAGGCACCCACACGCGGCGCTTTTGAGGACCAGCACCAGATGAGGAACCCACGTCACGGCCATGCTTGCGTGTTGCGTCATAATCAGTCTGACCAGTCTCAGCACTGATGGCCTTGTTAACAAGCTTCTGAAAAGATGTGCACTCATGCAGACGGAGGTCGCGGCGAAGCTCAGGACTAAGTCCCTTATGGAACCTTGCTTGCTTCTTGGCATCAGTAGAAACTTCCTCAGTTGCATATCGTGCGAGGTTACTGAACTCCCTGCTGTAAGCATCCACAGAGAGTCGGCCTTGAGTGAAACTGCAAAACTCTTCACGTTTACGGTCCATGAGACCCTCCGGAATGTGATGTTCACGGAAAGCCTCGCTGAATTCAGCCCAAGTAGTGACATGGCCCGCTGGGCGCATAGCTCCATAATTCTCCCACCATAGACTGGCGGAGTCTTCAAGATGATATGCAGCAAAGGTGACCTTGTCAGCCTCAGCTACTAGCGCGGAACGCAATTTGTGAGAAATACTGCGAAGCCAGTCATCAGCGTCAAGAGGCTCGACGGAGTGGTGGAACGTGGGTGGATGTAACTTGATGAAATCACTGAGTGACACCAAGTTATTTCTCTGATGGCGTGTTGTGTTCTGTTCAATACGCTCCAACAAACGGTTGGTCTCCCGCTTGTTTCTCTCGGCTTCCAGCATAACCTCGGCTAGGGAAGGAGGATGAGGCAGATTTGCATTCCTGACTTCACTCCCTTCGGCCTGCTCTTGAGGAGCAGGGTTATTGCGCGTGTTGACCATCCTAGGTAAACAAGACAATGATTTAGTCAGAATGATAAGATTCCGACATAGGATACAGAATGTAAGGAATAACTCGGAATGCAAGATGATCATCCGTATGACATGGTAGATACAGAAACTGCTTCTTTATTCCATCGTCATACACACCATACAAGGTTTAGTACAAGACCAAACAAGGTACTATTATGGTGAAAGGAAGATTACATCACATCGGAGGCATCCCAAGCTCCTATACATTATTTTTCTACACCTCCGGAAAGCGGTACAAACTAGGTCATATCCCACGAGTCACGCAGGACGATAGACGACACAACTAGTACGAACTAGTGATACTACCACTAACTCAGACCGATCCATAGTAGTCCTCGTAGAAGTCACCTCCATAGCCTGGAAGCTCAACATGATCATCCGGGAACAGACGATCTCGCGGAGCTTGTGGACCATAGGGGCTAGGATGAGGTCTTGGACCAACAGACGGTGGCCTGCGGGGACCGCGAGGTGGGGTGATGCCTCCTACATCACGCCAACCCATCACGTCTAGCAGAGCAGATCTCACAGGATAGAGATCGCGCATATCCGAATATCCAGCTTGCACAGCCGGTGCAAACCGAGTCAACGTGGCCCAATGGTCAGCACGGGTATTGAAGAGCTCTAGCCTCAAGGCCCGATTTTCACGGTCCTTATCCTCGAGCATCTCAGCAGTGGTGCGAGTCCATGAATCCTCCTGAGTGGGGTCAGCATAGATAGCCTGGAGATACCCTTGTGCTCCCGGAACTGATGCTGGCATATACCGGAAATCAGAGTCCCGAAATAGGCCAGTCCTGACTCGCATGATGGTCATCATAGAATAGGCGGCATCCTGCACAGCCATCTCAATAGTAACCCCGAGTCCATAGGAGCAGTGAAGGGGCTCGGTGGATCCAGGATAAGATGGAAATATCCTGACAGTGCAGAGATACTGGCTTTGATTAAAGTCTCGAAATTGCTCTTCGACCGTGTACTCAGGATACCAACGGTATCCAGCCTCAGTCATTACCCTGACCAACATGGCAGTATGGCCGGGTACATCTAGGCATCGAGTCAGGCGAACCACTTGATTGAGGTCGCGAGTGGCCATCTGAAAGCACAACCATAATGCAAAGGCATTAGAATTTCTAGCAAAATTTCGACAGCATAACAGCTGTAAATGCTCAAAAAGGATTTTGAGACATTTGACAAAGGATTTCATACACACCCAACAACATCATATCAAAGTTCTGAGTCCATCCCAGCAACATAATGTGGTAGTAGAACTGAACTAGGCTTGTATCCATCAAACCTATAAGGTACTACTGATTAGTAACACGTGAACCTGATAGAGAGAAAAGATCCTAATTCCTTAACCCCTGGTGGAAGAATAGACTGACTCAGATCAGAATGTCATAAGATAAAGGAGTAAAAAGAGCCTTACGTTCCAACCCACAAACAATTCCCCTACATATAACTAAAGAATTTCTAGACTCAACATCGACCAGTTTGGCTTGGAGAACCTACAGGCAGTCCGACTCTGATACCAACGCTGTCAGGACCCCGACTCGATGTCACATCGATCTAATCTGTAACACCTCATATCACTTTGCGGCCTCACGCACGGTATCCCCACGGGTGTCGCCTTACCCTTTGCCCGGGACCATTTGCACCTTTTGGCTCACGTATATGATAGTGTCGCTAGCATCCATATGATAAGGAGCCCGGGCTGACATGACTAGTCGTAAACCCAAAGTGGCACAGACTTACAGGGACAGGCATCCATGACCCAGCTTCGAACGTGTCGGTCATCAGCAAGTGGGTCCGGTCTGTAGCACTGGGCTAGCAGGACTCCGGTAAACCGGGCTGTAGCGGGCTAACAGGACTCCGGTACTCAATGCGTGACATTTCCTCGAAGGGACAGACACAGGAACGAAGAAGGACACATGCCGGCCAGCCTAAGTGTTCCAGAGCAGTAGCAAGCTACCATGGCTCAGTGGTAACACTAGGAGACATTTCCCGGTAAGAGAGGCTACTAAAGCTAAACAACTAGATAGTCAGAACCCACACATACCAAGCATTTCAATCATACACACAATATGCTCGATATGTGTAAACACAACAAGGCATCACAACATGACTCTACAACACAAGTACCTTATTTAAGGCCCAGAGAGCCATACGTAACATACACATAGGTACGGGTCACACGACCCAGCATTCAAGTCATACAGTCATACAAACCAGCAGCGAAAGTAACTTGTCTGAGTACAGACAACTAGTAAAATAAAAGAGGCTTGGAAAGCCTAGCTATACTACGTGGTCCTTCACAAGCTCAGGATCACCACCTGGGCCTTAGCCTACTCATTGATGTCAACATCTACGAAGAACCCATCAGAAGGGGTTGCAGCGTCTTCTGTAAAAATGTAGATTATAGCAACATGAGCACAAAGGTACTCAGCAAGACTTACATCAGATCCTACATACATGCATATTATCAAGAAGGGTTGGTGGAGTTGTTGCAGCAAGCCAGCTTTGACTCTTGGCTAGGCTATCCTACGAGACTCCATCTTGAAACGGTTTTGCGCACACGAGTCCACTACTCACCACTTCAATACACTACCGAGGATCCACCTCCATCTTCCTACGGAAGAGCCATCCTCGGCACTCACACTTATCTTGAGGCTTTTAGTAGTTTCCATTTACTTGTCTATGAACTGTATAGGCAACCAAGTAGTCCTTTACCGCGGACGCGGCTATTCGAATAGATCATGTTAACCCTGCAGGGGTGTACTTCTTCATACATGTTTCCACCACTTAGCGTCTGCACACGACATGTGCTCGGCAGACTTCAAGCGAAAGCCGACGTGGGTGTAGACCACGACCTACCTAAACACCTAAGTCTCTAGTCCAGGTTTATCGCCTATTCGGGTTCCATCCATGAGGAGATCCGGCCGAGGTTTCGCTCACAGCCCCAAACGATGTGAACAGGGTTCCCGAGATACCTAATGGGTATTCGGTACACCGTGCCACGTACCTACCGCATCACAGCCCACCCCTACGGTCAGCGCTGTCCACGGCCTCCAGTAGGCTACAAACACCAGAAACTACTTGCAAGTCCTGGACAGAGAACTAGGGTGAATAAGAAGTCGAGCGGGGTCATATTTCAGGGCCCAATGCATGGTAGTAGCTGTATCTTAAATCACACATACAGATCTCAGTGCTTAAGGTCGGCTTCAATGAAACAACCCACCATGTACTCCTACATGGCCTCTCATCGATACCTTTACCAAATCGTGTTCACCACATCACTCTCATTACCGACATAATCATTTCACTCTAGCTCATCACCCAGACGAACCAGACCTGACACGACTCTAAGCATAGCAGGCATAGCAAGGTAGGAACAACACATACATATGGCTCAAACAACTCCTACACATGCTAGTGGGTTTCATCTAGTTACTGTGGCAATGACAGGTCATGCAGAGGAAATGGGTTCAACTACCGTAGCACACAGCAGTTTGAAACGCGTTGTCTTAATGCAGTAAAAGAGAGCAAGAGCGAGAACATGGGATTGTATCGATATGATCAAATGGTTGGTTGCTTGCCTGATGGATCGATGCACGGATACGATTCTTCGCTAGGGTAATCACGGTACTCCTTGGAGGCAGAACCTGCCGCAAAGAACACCGATACACCACCATCACCAAACAATGTGCGACAATATGATGCATGCATGAAACATGGCAATATGAGTGTGTTGGGCTAATGCAACTAAGACCAGAAGGGTTTGAACCAATTTGAACCAAAGATTCAAATTTCACAATATGATGCATGCATGAAACATGGCAATATGAGTGTGTTGGGCTAATGCAACTAAGACAAGAAGGGTTTGAACCAATTTGAACCAAAGATTCAAATTTCAAACTCATGCATGGCCCTTTAAAGTGTTTTATCTTGTTCTGCATTAAACATCAAGTTAACTTGTTTAATCATGCATGAAAATAGTACAGATGGATATATTGGATTTTTCTGATCATTTTTCATATATAACTTGTCTGATTTGGAGTTACAGATTAAAAGTTATGAATTTTTGAAGTTTAAACTATATTCTGGAATTTCCTATATTAGAATAAATCCAGAAATTAATTTATTGCGTCAGCCATGCGTCAGGATGACGTCAGGGTCAACGAAGACGTCCAGGTCAAACCTGACTGTGGGTCCAGGGTGTCAGGGTAATTAGATTAGTTAAAGTTTAATTAAAACTAAACCTATTTAGTTAATAGGGCTGGGCCCCACCTGTCATTGACTCATCGGTGTCAACCAGGGCCCACCAGCGGTCAAACCCAGGTCGGCTGCACCGGCGTTTAGCCGCCGGCGAGCCCGACGCGGCGGTGGAAGTGGTTTTTGCCGTTCCGGCAACCAAACAAGTCGCGGAGGCCATCGGAGTGGAGCTGAGGAGGAGCCGCAGCTCTTGGTGGAGTCCGTTGGGGTCGGGGTGGACGGAGTTGGCGCCGGCGACGACTTTGGCGGCCACCGGAGTTCGGCCGAAGGCGAACTTTACGCTAGAGGGGTCGGTGAGGTGCGGGGAGTAGCTGGTTAGGTGCTACGTGATGTGGTGAGCATGATGGACACCAGTTTGTGGCCGGAGGGTGACCGGGAGCACGTCGGCGACGAGCTCCGCGGCGGTGGGTGCGGTTGAGCTCCGGGAGGTCACTACACAGCTCAGAAGCAAGAAAGGAAGGGAGGGGAAGATGGCTAAGCTCACGGGGAGTTCGACGAAGCACTTGGTGCGGCCGGGGACGGGCCGGAGCGACGTCGGCGTTGAAGGGGATCTCCGGCGACGGCGGTTCGGTCGAGGTCGATGCGGTGGGCTCGGGCCTTGCGAGCGCTCGGGGCTCGGCTTGCTCGAAGGAGAGGAGGATGGAGGAGCTCCTGGACACGGCGGCACGGCGTGGGGTTGACGGAGGGCGTGGCTACAGCGAGGGGGTGGCGGTGATGGCGTCGGCCATGGCGGGGGAGCGCGAGAGAGAGGAGTTGGGGGAGAATGGAGGTGTCCTGCGGGTTCACGGCGCGGAGTGGAGTTCATCCATCCAGCCACGAGGCGAGGAGGTGAAGCAGGGCGACGGCCAGCTGCGTGGCGCACGCTGCGGCCACCGTCCGGCACCTGCCTGCCTGCCTGGCCGGCAAGCAGCTCGCTAGCGCGGCGCTGGGCTGGGCCGGCAGGTGGGCCGGGTGCTGGGCGCCAGGTAAGTTTTTGCTATTTCTCCTGTTTTCTGTTTTTTTAATACTTCTGCAACTTTGTTGAATTATTAAAAATACTTAGGCAACTCCTAAAATCACCAAACTACTCCTGGTCCATAGTTGGATTATTTCCAACATGAAACATTTTAGTTTGGAGATATTTGAGCATTTGAATATTTTATATAATTTTAAATGCCCAAATTCAAATATTTATGATTTAATTCAAAGACCCTAAGATGACCTAGGAAAATGTGCATCACTTTTGGCAGAGGTTCTGAACCAAGACAAAAATGATGGGCATTTTAGAAGGGCATTTCAGGTTCATTGAAAAAGTTTTTAGTAAACCCTAGTTGGTTTCAGAGGGGGTTGGGGGTTCTGTCATCCCCATTTCAGGTTTCTGATGAAAGAATAGACATGATGCAACACTCTAATGCATGAACTAGCTAGGGTGTGACATTATCAGCCATTTTCAGGTTCCTGGTTCATTTTACCACCTCTAGTCATAACCCCAACAACATATATCATTGTTCTTTTTATTTAACTCACTGAGCAAATCATCTTGTGCCTTAAGTACTTGTTCTACTTCAGTTGTAACCATGGAAGCATGTTTACTAATAAGCTTAAGATCACTTTTAACTCTAGACATGTAATCACTCAAGTGTTCAACCATATAAGCATTACGTTTCAATTGTCTACCAACATAAGCATTGACGTTTTCTTGTTTAACAATAAAGTTATCAAACTCATACAAGTATTGACCAACAGACTTATTATGTGGGATATCACCTTCATCAAATATGTAGAGAGAAGTTAACTCTACTACATGTGTCAGGTTATCAAGACCATGTATTTCTTCAATAGGCGGTAAATTCTTAACATCTTCAGCTTTAATACCTTTTTTCTTTCATAGATTTCTTTGCCTCTTGCATATCTTCAGGACTGAGAAATAGAATACCTCTTTTCTTCGGAGTTGGCTTAGGAGTTGGTTCAGGAAGTGTCTAATCATTATCATTACACAATATATTATTCAATTGTAGTTCAGCCTGCTCAACAGTTCTTTCCCTGAAAACACAACCAGCACAACTATCTAGGTGGTCCCTAGAAGCATTGGTTAGTTCATTATAAAAGATATCAAGTATTTAATTTTTCTTTAGAGGATGATCAGGCAAAGCATTAAGTAATTGGAGAAGCCTCCCCCAAGCTTGTGGGAGACTCTCTTCTTCAATTTGCACAAAATTAAATATTTCCCATAAGGCAGCTTGTTTCTTATGAGCAGGAAGATATTTTGCAGAGAAGTAGTAAATCATATCCTCGGGGCTACGCACACAACTGGGAGCAAGAGAATTAAACCATATCTTATTATCACCCTTTAACGAGAAAGTAAACAATTTAAGAATATAGTAATAGCAAATTTGTTCTCATGAGCAAATAGGGTGGCTATATCATTCTGTTTAGTAATATGTTCCACAAAAGTTTGAGATTCATAACCATAGAAAGGATCAGATTCAACCAAAGTAATTAACTCGGGATCGACAGAGAATTCATAATCCTTATCATTAACACAGATAGGTGAAGTAACAAAATTGGGATCATATTGCATTCTAGCATTCAAAGACTTTTCTTTTAGGTTAGCTAACAATTTCTTAAGATCATATCTATCACTGCAAGCAAGAAAGTCTCTAGTAGTTTCTCATCCGTAATATAACCCTCAGGTACAACAGGAAATTCATATCTACGGGAGAATCATAATCTTCTGTTTCAATAATATCATCGGTTTCAGTAATTTCATTCTTTCTAACCCTAGCAAGTTGTTCATCAAGAAATTCACCTAATGGCACAATATTATCAAGCAAAGAAGTAGTATCATCATAAGCATCATGCATAGCGGAAGCGGCACCATTAATAACATGTGACATATGCAGAAACAATAGCGGGTGTAGGTGTCGCAAGCTTACTCAAAACAGAAGGTGAATCAAGTGTAGAGCTAGATGGCAGTTCCTTACCTCCCCTCGTAGTTGAGGGAAAAATCTTGGTTCTTTGATCTTTCAACTTCCTCATGGTGATCAAAAGATATAAATCCCAAGTGACTTAGAGAATAAAGCTATGCTCCCCGGCACCGGCGCCAGAAAAAGGTCTTGATAACCCACAAGTATAGGGGATCGCAACCGTTTTCGAGGGTAGAGTATTCAACCCAAATTTATTGATTCGACACAAGGGGAGCCAAAGAATATTCTCAAATATTAGTAGCTGAGTTGTCAATTCAACCACACCTGAAAGACTTAATATCTACAGCAAAGTATAGCAAAGTAGTATGGAAGTAATGGTAACGGTGGCAAAAGTAACAGTAGCCATTTTGTAGTAATCGTAACAGTGGCAACGGAAAAGTAACTTAGCAAAGATCAATACGAAACGAGCTCGTAGGCAATGGATCAATGATGGATAATTATGTTGGATGGCAGTCATCATGGAATAGTTATAACCTAGGGTGACACAGAACTAGCTCTAATTCATCAATATAATGTAGGCATGTACATGCTTATGGAAAAGAACTTGCATGACATCTTTTGTCCTACCCTCCCGTGGCAGCGGGGTCCTATTGGAAACTAAGGGATATTAAGGCCTCCTTTTAATAGAGTACCGGACCAAAGCATAAGCACTTAGTGAATACATGAACTCCTCATACTACGGTTATCACCGGGAATTGTCCTGACTATTGTTGCTCTGGGGTTGCCGGATCATAACACGTAGTAGGTGATTATAACATGCAAGACAGGATCAAGAACACAAATACATTCATGAAAACATAAAGGGTTCAGATATGAAATTATGGCAGTCGGGCCCTAGTGACAAGCATTAAGCATAGCTAAGTCATAACAACATCAATCTTAGAACCTAGTGGATACTAGGGATCAAACCCTAACAAAACTATCTCGATTACAAGGTAAATCTCATCCAACCCATCACTGTCCAGCAAGACTACGATGGGATTACTCATGCATGGCGATGAGGATCATGAAATTGGTGATCGACGATGGTTGATGATGACGATGGCGACGATTTACCCTCTCCGGAGCCTCGAATGTACTCCATCTCTGCCCTCCCAAGGAAGAACAGGACGTGGCGGCGGCTCCGTATCGTAAAACGTGATGAATCCTTCTCTCTGATTTTTTCTCCCCGAACGTGAATATATGGAGTTGGAGTGAGGTCGGTGGAGGTCCATGGGTCCCATAAGACCAAAGGGCGGGTGTGACGTCCGGATAATTAAGCTACAGTAACTCTCTACTAATGATGCCACATCACCACGATTACTGTCGTTTATCTCGCATTGATTCAAACCCGAATCAAATTCAAATTTAAAATAAAGTCAAATTATTAATTCTTAAAGGGGTAAATTAAAAATGTACATTGGGTTACAAGTATTCGCTAACTAATTGTCATGATTAAACCAACATTATTTGGCTCACCCGTTAATCCCTAGTAATTTATGAAGTGGTCCGACATTATCTTAATGAACCATTTAAGTTTTAAACATGGTTTTAAACTTTTCAAAATAACTCCAAACCTTTTGTGGCAGTGTCCAAAATTGCAATACAAATTATGAGCCAAGTTTCATATTTTACAAGATCAATTTGGTGGATTAACTTAACACAAAACAGTAGATAGAAAGAAAAATAGTAAACGAAAATAAAAGAAAGTAGAAAACCTAAACTACTGAGAGCATAGGCCCATGTGGCTGGGGAGGCCTAGCCCAGCCGCCCTCCTCCCACCTCCTGTTCACATGAGGGCGTGGAGGCCATCCATGGCGCCTCGACCAGGTGCCGGCCATCCACGCGTCCCCCTCAACTAGAAGACCCCCTTCACCCCTCTCCCTCGACCCCGATCAAACCCTAGACACTACCCCTACTCCCTCCTCGCTCTCCTCCTCGATCTGGAGAGGCACCCGACGCGGTCGTCATCGTCGCCGCGTCGATCCCGCGGCCACGGACCGCCTTTCGTCTCACCGGTGTGTCCAGGAGCTCCATCACATCGCGCTCCTCCTCGTCAACTAATACCTGCACACCTGGAGGCCCCAAGATGATGCCGCACCTCGCCGCTGATCCTGCTGCTCTGTCCCTCCTCGACCCCCCTCACACTTGCTTGCGGATCCCCCGGTGAGAACCAGCCCATTACCCATTGTTTTCCCCTTATTGTGTCACACCTAGCTACCCATACCACCATGGCCGAAGCTTGCCTCCGCTATTCGCGCCGCCGCCGCAGCCACTGCACGCTAAGTTCACGCATGTGCCACGCGTCGAACTCCCCGAGCTCCTAGCTAGCCAACGCCACCTCCGGTGCATCTTGCCGTGCCTGGTATGCTCGGACTCGAGCTCGCCCGAGGCCATCGCCCGCCCAAGCTCCTGTCGAGCTCGCGGTCATCGCGCCCCTGCTCGCGCGCTCTACTCCCCCTGGACACGCTCACCACGTGCGCACCCGCAGCTCCCGCAAGCGCCCCGCGCCGCGCCCACCTTCCCCAGGCCTTGCCCCAGCCAGCCGCTCGCCCGCCATGCCTGGGAGCCGCTGCCTGCTGCATCTGCTCGCTGCCTGCTGCTACTAGTGCAGCGTTGCTAGAGTAACATTCAGTTACTGTAGCAGTAGCTAGCTTTGTACTGCTGCTGCTTACTGACTAGCCCTTTTTGCATCAACAAAACAGATAGCAAATCACTTCAAAAATAAATAAAAATGATGGGAACAGTTTGTACACTTGACCAACTCCATTTCATCTCACTCGAACAAGTCCATTAGGTGAATGGATTAATTGCTACAAAAATGACAAAAGTGCATCTTCTGTTAATAGAGAAAACTGAAGAACAGATTACTACCCAAGCTAGTTTGGGGCTGTATTTGGACTAGCTAAGTGCACTGTTGATGCCATCAGATGGCATGGATTGGTAATACTCTTGGAGTAGAGTAAATCATCTATAGGAATCATCCCTATTAGAGCTATGAATAACCCATTATAGCCCTCCCAAATTGGCTAGTCAATAAACAGATTCTAAGACTTGGTAGAATTTCAGAAATTCTAGAAAACTATTATAACTTCTGAAAATCGTAGAAAAATAACCGTAGTTTGGATCAAAAAACTTTGTACATGAAAGTTGCTCGGAACGATGAGACGAATCCGGATACACAATCCGTTCGTCCGTCATGTGTCCCTAGCATAGCAAACATGCAACAACCCACCTCCGGTTCATCCGTCCGAAAACGTCAAACACCGGGTATACTTCCCGGATGTTTTCCACCTTCGCCCGTAGTACCTAGTACTGCGTTAGGTCACCTCTAGCACCACGTATTGCCGTGTTATGCTTTGTGATGCTTTGATTGCTCTATTATTTATTGTGTTCCCCCTCCGTTACTGCTTTCCCCCCGAGACTGTCGGCGACCCCCAGTTCGCCAACGGTGTTCACGACTCGTCCTTCTTGCCAGAGCAACCAGGCAAGCCCCCCTTGATCTCCAGATATCACCTATTCTTCTCTCTACTGCTTGCATTAGAGTAGTGTAGCATGTTACTGTTTGGTTACTCCTATTCTGTTGCATAGCCTGTCATTGTTGCTACAGTTGTTGATTCCTTACCCGCAATCCTAAATGCTTAGTATATGCTGCTAGTTTATCATCATTGGCCCTACATTCTTGTCAGTCTGCCTTGCTATACTATCGGGCCGTGATCACTCGGGAGGTGATCACGGGTATATACTTTACATATATACTTACTATACAGATGGTGACTAAAGTCGGGTCGGCTCGTTGAGTACCCGCGAGTTATTCACGGATTGGGGGCTGAAAGGACATTTGTCCCGACGGCCCTTTGTGTGGATCTTTGTGGCGGAGCAACATGGCAGGTTGAGACCACCTAGGCGAGAGGTGGGCCTGGCCTTGGTCGGCTTTCGCGGTTACTTCATAAGAACACGCTTAACGAGATCTTGGTATTTCATCTGAGTCTGGCCACTGGCCTATACGCACTAACCAACTACGCGGGAACAGTTATGGGCACTCGGCGTCGTGGTATCAGCCGAAGCCTTCTGGACATCAGCGATTAAGTGGTGCGTGCCGGGTTGGACCGTGTAACGCAACTTCCTTCGTAATGGAGGTTGCTAGGTCTACTCACCGACCACGTACGCAATGTGCAGGTGTGCAATGGGCGATGGGCCCAGACCCCTACGTGCATAGTATTTAGATCGGCATGCTGACCTCTCTATTGTGCCTAGGTGGGGTTGTGACGTGTTGATCTACCGAGGCCGGGCATGACCCAGGAAAGTGTGTCCGGCCAAATGGGATTGAGCGAGTTGGGTTATGTGGTTCACCCCTGCAGGGAAATTGATCTATTCGAATAGCCGTGTCCCTCGGTAAAAGGACGACTCGGAGTTGTACCTTGACCCTATGACAACTAGCATTGGATACTTAATAAAACACACCCAGACAAGTTCTAGAGACAACCCGGTGATCGCTTTCCCACAGGGCGACGAGGGGAGGATCGCCGGGTCGGATTATGCTATGCGATGCTACTTGGAGGCTTCAATCTACTCTCTTCGACATGCTGCAAGACGAAGGTTGCCAGAAGCGTAGTCTTCGATAGGACTAGCTATGCCCCTCTTATTCTGGCATTCTACAGTTCAGTCCACCGATATTGCCTCTTTACACATATACCCATGCATATGTAGTGTAGATCCTTGCTTGCGAGAACTTTGGATGAGTACTCACGGTTGCTTTGCTACTTCTTTTTCCCCCTTTCCTGGTTATTGCAATCATTTGATGGAGTCCAAGAGCCAGAGGATCCCGTGGATGGTTCTACATGGAGTTCGGCTTCGAGGAGTAGTTAGGAGGTCCCAGGAAGGAGGCCTCGCCTTTTCGATTGTCGCTACTTTTGTGCCAGCCTTCTTAAGGCAAAACTTGTTTAACTTATGTCTGTACTCAGATATTGTTGCTTCCGCTGACTCGTTCATGTTCGAGCACTTGTATTCGAGCCCTCGAGGCCCTTGGCTTGTAATATGTTGCTTGTATGACTTATTTTACTTTTAGAGTTGTGTTGTGATATCTTCCCATGAGTCCCTGATCTTGATCGTACACATTTGCGTGTATGATTAGTGTACGATTGAATCGGGGGCGTCACAAGTTGGTATCAGAGCCGACTGCCTGTAGGAATCCCCCTTCCACACTCCTTGGCCGAAGTTGAGTCTAGTCAATGAAAATTGTTTTACTAACTTGGTTGTGCGGCCCATGGGCCCACATCGCCATTGGGTGGTATTAGGATCTTTTACTCCTTGTATATACTCTGGGACTCTGATCTCTCTTCTATTTGGGTCAAATGATTTTACTAAATCTGACTCTAGGTTCTCGTAACTACGTTCTCCTGGAGAGTCCCTTCAGACCAGATGGTCGCCTGCTACACCATAAAATTTTGAAGATACTCTCCGATGTTCCCCCGAGACCCTTGTTCCCTTCGCCGTTGCAATTCCATACCACTGGTAAATCCCTATGGAAAACTACATACACTTGTCGTCCATAGCTTCATTTCCAATTGTTCTTGTTATTACAAGATACCCTGAAATACTTCGGATATTTCGAGAATCCTTTGTGTCTGGTGCCTTGCAGCTCCTTTCCTCATGAATACATGTATGAATAATTCCTCACACTTACCGAGTATCCGCTCATCCCCAGTTGATTCTGGTGTTTTATAAAATTCTTCAAAATACTATCCGATCTTTTGAGAATCTTGTGCAGCCTATGGCTCCTGAAATTCTTGTCTGCCTGCATTATGGTTAATAACAAATGCCTAGAAATATCCATTGACGTTATTTGCCTTTATCATCTTGGGTCCCTTGATTCAATATGTGCAAATGTTCGCAATCCTTAATCAGATCCTAGAATTCATCCTTCTGGCTCAGATGTCATTTTGAACAGGAGATGGTTCTTGTTGGTGTCAAAACTGGCGGATCTCGGGTAGGGGGTCCCGAACTGTGCGTCTAGGCGGATGGTAACAGGAGACAAGGGACACGATGTTTTTACCCAGGTTCGGGCCCTCTCGATGGAGGTAAAACCCTACTCCTGCTTGATTAATATTGATGATATGGGTAGTACAAGAGTGGATCTACCACGAGATCAGAGAGGCTAAACCCTAGAAGCTAGCCTATGGTATGATTGTTGTTCGTCCTATGGACTAAAACTCTCCGGTTTATATAGACACCGGAGAGGGCTAGGGTTACACAGAGTCGGTTACAATGGGAGGCGATATTCATACCGAATCTCCAAGCTTGCCTTCCACGCCAAGGAAAGTCCCATCCGGACACGGGACGGAGTCTTCAATCTTGTATCTTCATAGTCCGGGAGTCCGGCCAAAGGTCATAGTCTGTCCATCCGGACACCCCCTAATCCAGGACTCCCTCAGTAGCCCCTGAACCAGGCTTCAATGATGATGAGTCCGGCGCGCAAGTTTGTCTTCGGCATTGCAAGGCGGGTTCTTCTCCAAATTCCCTATACCTGTCGAATAGTGTCTGGCTTCTAGTGCGTGCTGCTCTCCTCGGCTTCTGTGCCCCATAATGACCATCTTCCACGTGTCAAACGAATGCGAAAAGTCAGGTTTTTTTTTATTTACCCCCCAGTTGCGTTAATGAGCCGCCCATAAAAGAGACGGGGATTTAGATCCAATTCACACCATCTTCCCTCTGCGAGCCTTCATCAGAGTGCCTTCGACAGGGATTCATTCCACCATGGCCGGTCGGTGCAGCTCCTCCTCTTGCCCCTCCAGCCCTCGGCCTGGATATTGGGGGCGGTGTTCCGTCCCGCATAGCAAGCTAGTAGTGCTTCAGTCCAAGGGGTTTCTTCCCCCAGCATATATGGTCCCGGTTCGAGCCGGGATTGCCACCTATAGCGACGGAGAGCAGGCGGAGAGCATCCCTAATCCCTCCCGAGGAGAGCGGGTGTGCCTAGTCCCTTACTTAATAAGAGGACTCGGATTTCCAATTCATCCGTTTCTCCGAGGGGTATTGGAGTTCTACGGCCTCCAGCTACACAACCTCACACCTGCCTCCATACTGCATATCGCAGGCTTCGTGGCCCTCTTCGAGCTGTTCTTGGGCGTTGAGGCCCATTTCACGCTGTGGAAGAGGTTGTTTGGCCTCGTGCCCCGTTCTCAGGAGGGGTCTATTTATCAAGTGGGCAGAGCCGAACTATGGCGCATCGCTGGGACTGGATATCTATCCGGTACCCCAAAGAGGGCGTCCGAGGACTGGCCTTCAGAGTGGTTCTATATAGATGACGTCCCCCTGTCGGACCCTGTACGGATCGGCCTCCCTGAGTTCAATAATGCTCCATTGAAGAAGCACTTGAGCTGGCGCCCGCGGAACCCTCAGAGGGAAACTGACAGGGACGTCCTTTACCTGATGAGCCGGATAAGGTTGTTGGCTCATTCCGGACTGACCATGATCAAGGTCATGGCCATATGCATTACGCGAGGGGTGCAGCCGCTTCAATACAAAGGCCATCCCATGTGGGATTTCAACGGGGAGGACGACGCCACCAGGTGCGGTCGTAAGGGGACAGATTCAACCGCCACTTTAACGAGAATCTTATCCGCTTTGTACAAGGGAGAAGAAGAGGAATTCCTTCGTGCCAACCCGGAGGACGGATTCTCCATGTACAATCCTCCATGTTGGGTGAGCGAACATTTTCACTTGCCTACCCGCTTTTGAAATTCCCATAGTTGAGTACTTAGTCTAGCAATGTTAACGCAGGAGCTGCACCAGACTGTGAAGGAGATAAACAGCCCTCCTCCACAACCCGAGGACCCGGAACGGTCCCTCGATCCGGACTCCCAAGAGGACCCGGACTTATGTGTGGAGTTAATTGATGGGGTGTTTCATCAATTGAGTAAGGACAACACCTTAGTGGCCATTACGGCCGACTATCCCGGACTACATCCAGCCTCAAAGGTAACCGAGACCGAAGTCCTAGTACTTTCAAGGAGATCCATCCATGCTCTATCTTGAATGTCGTGAACTAATAGTGTTTCGTTTCGCAGGGTAAATCCTCTAGGCGGAAGGCCGAGCCCGCGGTGGGCAGCCAACAAGGGCCGCTGAAGCCAGGCGGGCCAAAAAGAAGTGCGGACCAGATCGAGATTCCGGTGCAACGGTACGGCGTGCGAATTTAAGGCCTAGGGTTTATGCCCTCAAGTCATACTAACATGCTTTTCTTAGAAAGAAGAGAGCCCTCCGGACTATATCCACCGGCCAGGGTTGAAGGCAGGGTCCGGAAGCGGAGGCGGACACAGGGCGCGCCTCGGGCGTTCCTCTGACAGAGGACACAGACGGGCTATCTGCCACCAATTCAGAGGTGGAGAGTGCCATGAACCACAGGCGTCGCCGGACTGTCCTTCGTGACGCATGTTTTTCCCCAAAGGCGTTGGACGCCTTTAATACAGGAGATGCGTATCTCCGTGCCGCTCAAAATGGTCTAGCCACAGCCATAGAGCAGTATGTAAAAGACATACAGGTGAGTAAAATTGAAGGTTATATATGTCAGTAGCCCCTAAGACTTGAAATAGTGAAGATAACTGTTTTAAGGATCTATGCAGTGTCTTACAAAGAAGAACAGCAACTGTCCCAGGAGCTTGAAGAGTGCAAGGCCCAACTCGAGGCTGCACTGGCCGCTTCAGATAATGCCGAGGGGACGCCCTCAGGTAATATACGCTTCGAAAGATAATTCCGTTGTGAAGTGCGGCATGTGTGCAACTCTGACGATAATAGTGCAGATGGGGCCGGAGTAAATCCGGACAAGCAACAACTCCTACGCCAACTAAAGGCTGGCGAGAGCGTGCTAACGAGGGTGAGACAAGAGAAGAACAAACTTCAAGACGCCAATACCCAGCTAGGCGAAGAACTAAAGGATGTTCGTATTCAGCTGTCTGCTTCCGTAAAGGAGAATTGGCGACTTCGACGCGGCATTTTTAGTAAGTGCTTGAACAAATCTTCAAAAAAAGAACTCGGCGAGGAAGTCGATTGACAGAGCTATGTCTGTAGGTCTGCTGATAGGTCGTCCTGCGGAGGAAATGCCCGGTTCAACGGGGCACCTTTTTCCCGAGCTGTTGCAACTGCACGAACAAGTTCGGCAGGCAATGCAGGGTGTCGTCCAGGCTATGTGGCCATCCCTCTCCATGCCAGAAGGCCTTGGGGAGCTTGCAAAGAAGCTGGAGGGAGTGCGGCAGTGCTTCCAGTTGTGAAAGATATCGGCCTGCCGTCAAGGTGCCAGGGAGGCCTGGGCCATGGTGAAGACTCGGTACACGAAGGCTGACCCAAACCACATGGCCGAGGTCGGCCCTATGGGTCCTGACGGAAAGGAGATCCCTGTCATCTTAGTATATGGCCAGGTAGAGCTGGCTGCAAAGTATTCTCAACAGGACTGTAAATTAGACCGCCTGTTGGATGGTATTGAAGAAGAATATATCGGGTCAGATTGACTCTGTAATTTAAAATGACATGAAAAATGCCTTCTAGTCGGATTGTAGATCGTTTGTCATTGCGGACCTTTTCGCTTCGACCTCTGGACCCTATAGTCCGGAGTGTGTCCGAATACCCTCTCGATTATGTAAGAACCGGGCATGCATGGAGACAAGGCATAGGGGTCATAATTGCTTTAGCAGAGAAGTGCCCAACTAGTTATGTTATATTACATGGTTAGTAAGAAACATCTTCCAGGGAGAATAGTTCTGTTAGGGTTCCTTTCCCTGGGAGGCATGCCCTAAATGCATGTCCAAACTGCTAAAAAGAGCAGAAAAGCATCTGGGGGCAGATAGATAAACAAGAAAAATCATCTTTTAGTTCACCGACCGAATATTCCCTTAAGAACGCTAGCTTTCGGCTTCACCCAGTCTGAGGTACACATCCGGCTGACCCGGCAGTAACAATCGCAGAGGTGCTCCCTTTACCACCTAGCCGAACGAACGGGAACGTAGGGGTAAGCACAGGAGCCAGGCAACCCAGCTTGGCCAAAACTTAAGTCATATCGATGCATATAATGGTGTATAAAAGGTTCATGCGGAAGTGTCACACATGTTTTGGGCATGAGGCCCATTTATATAAACTTCTGATAAAGAAGCCCCCAGGTATGATGAGCGCGGATGGCGTCTCAAGTATGTGCGAACAATGCGCAGGCAAGCCCCTAAGGGCTTGGGAGAAAAAATGTAGAGAGAGGGAGAGAAATGCCAGACATCTAATGTGAAAAATAAAAATAACAAAGGGATAGAGGAAGGAGACGAACACGGAGTCCGGCGCTAGGCGTAGAATCTTCGTAGGCGTGCTGCGTTCCATGGGTTCGGCTCGAGTCGGTTGTCCGATGCGTTTCGTAGACGGTACGCTCCACCGGTCAGTACTTGGTCGATTATGAAGGGACCCTCCCATTTGGGCTTTAGTTTGTCCTTTTTCTTGTCCGACAGGCGTAGAACTAGTTCGCCAACGTTATAAGTTTTGGCCCGTACTTCTGTGCTTTGATATCTTCGAGCCTGCTGTTGATAGAATGCGGAATGGGCTTTTGCCACGTCGCGCTCCTCCTCCAATGCGTCCAAGCTGTCCTGCCAATCGAGCTCGACTTCTCTTTCTTCGTACATGCGCACTCGAGGTGAGTCATGAATTATGTCGCAGGGCAGGACTGCCTCTGCGCCGTATACCATAAAAAATGATGTGAATCCGGTAGTGCGATTTGGCGTGGTCTGTAGCCCCCAGAGTATGGAGTCAAGCTCCTCTACCCAGTGCGTGTTGGATTCCTTGAGGGATCGCACTAGTCTGGGTTTGATGCCGCTCATGATAAGACCGTTGGGTCATTCGACTTGACCGTTGGTTTGTGGGAGATAAACTGAAGCGAAGTCGAGCTTGATGCCCATGTTTTTGCACCAGAGTTTAACTTCGTCGGCCGTAAAGTTTGTGCCGTTGTTAGTTATGATGCTGTGGGGGACGCCGTAACGGTGTACAACCCCGGATATGAAGTCTATCACCGGTCCGGATTCGGCCGTCTTCACAGGCTTGACCTCTATCCATTTGGTGAATTTGTCCACCATGACCAGTAGATATTTTTTCTTGTGGGTTCCTCCTTTAAGGGGTCCAACCATGTCAAGCCCCCAGACCGCAAAAGGCCAGGTAATGGGTATGGTTTGTAGGGCGGTAGGCGGCATGTGGCTTTGATTAGCGAATAATTGGCAACCGACGCATCGCTGCACTAAGTCCTGAGCGTCTGCCCGGGCCGTCGGCCAATAAAATCCAGTATGGAAGGCCTTGCTTACAAGGGCCCGGGCTGCGGCGTGGTGCCCGCTGAGTCCGGCATGAATTTCAGCCAGAAGGTTTCGGCCTTCCTCTTCGGAGATACACCTTTGAAGGACTCCGGTTGTGCTTTTATTATAAAGCTCTCCCTCGTGGACTTTATAGGCTTTAGATCGCCGCACTATGCAGCGGGCCTCGTTTTGGTCCTCGGGAAGTTCTTGCCTAGTTAGGTAGGCTAGGAATGGTTCTGTCCACGGGGCAATGACTACCATTATTGTGTGGGATGATGGTGTTGTTTCGTTGGCGGAGCCACCAACTGTGTCAGAATGTTCGGTGAGGGGCAGTGTGGTTGTGTCCGGGCTATTGTTTCCGGACTCTCCCTCCCATGATACGGATGGCTTGAACAGCCTCTCTAGGTAGATGTTGGGAGGAACGGCATCGTGCTTTGCGCTAATGCGTGCCAACACGTCTGCTGCCTGGTTATTCTCCCAGGATATGTGGTGAAATTCGAGCCCCTCAAACCGGGCTGACATCTTTAAGACGGCGTTGCGATAAGCTGCCATTTTTGGATCTTTGGCATCAAAGTCTCCATTTTTTTGGGATATCGCGAGGTTTGAGTCCCCGCAGACCTCTAGGCGCTGAATGCCCATGGAGACTGCCATCCTGAGACCGTGTAGAAGGGCCTTGTATTCGGCCGCGTTGTTGGAGTCCGTGTACATTATCTAAAGTACGTATTGGACTGTATCTCCGGTTGGGGACGTCAGAACAATGCCAGTCCCCAGGCCAGCCAACATTTTGGAGCCGTCAAAGTGCGTGATCCAGTTGGAATATGCGCCGTACTCTTTAGGGAGCTCGGCTTCAGTCCATTCGGCGATGAAGTCGGCCAAAACCTACGACTTAATAGCTCGCCTTGGCTTGTAAGATATGTCGAACGGGAGGAGCTCAATGACCCATTTGGCAATCCGGCCCGTTGCGTCGCGGTTGTTTATAATATCATTAAGAGGTACTTCGGATGCCACTGTTATTGAACACTCTTCAAAATAGTGCCACAGCTTCCGGGATGCCATGAACACCGCGTATGCTATCTTTTGATAATGCGGGTACCGTGACTTGCATGGAGTTAGGACAGTGGACACGTAGTAAACTGGTTTTTGGAGAGGGAACTTGTGTCCGTCCGTTTCTCGTTCGACAACGAGCACCGCGCTTACAACTTGATGGGTTGCCGCGATGTATAATAGCATTGGTTCGCCCGTGTTGGGCGCGGCCAGGACCGGATTTGTTGCCAGTATGGCTTTGATTGCTTCGAGTCCGGCCGTGGCGGCATCCGTCCACTGGAAGTGTTCTGTGCGCCGCAGGAGGCGATAAAGGGGTAATGCCTTTTATCCTAAGCGGGAGATAAAGCAGCTTAGAACCGCCACGCACCCTGTCATTTTTTGTATTTGTTTGAGGTCTTTTGGGATATCCAATTGTGACAGAGCTCGGATCTTGGCTGGGTTTGCTTGAATTCCTCTACCGGATATGATGAAGCCCAAGAGCTTTCCGGCTGGTACGCCGAAAACGCATTTTTCCGGGTTGAGCTTAATGTCATATGCTCGGAGATTGTCGAATGTGAGCCCCAAGTCGTCTACTAGAGTATCGACGTGTTTGGTTTTGACGAGCACGTCATCTACGTACGCTTCAACTGTTTTGCCAATTTGGTTGGCCAGACATGTCTGAATCATGCGCTGATATGTTGCGCCGGCATTTTTGAGCCCGAAGGGCATCGTGTTGAAGCAGAATGGGCAGTATGGGGTGATGAATGCCGTTGCGGCTTGGTCTGACTCTGCCATCTTGATTTGGTGGTAGCCAGAGTATGCATCGAGGAAACACAATGAGTCGTGTCCTGCAGTGGCATCGATGATTTGATCAATTCGGGGGAGGGGGAAGGGATCCTTTGGGCAGGCCTTATTTAGGTCTTTGAAATCGACGCATAGGAGCCAGGATTTGTCCTTCTTTGGTACCATCACCAGGTTTGCTAGCCAGTCCGGATGTTTTATATCTCTGATGAATCTGGCTTCCAGTAGTTTTGCTAGCTCATCTCCCATGGATTGTCTCTTGGGTTCAGAGAAACGCCGAAGAGTCTGCTTAACGGGCTTAAACCCTTTTAGGATGTTCAGGCTGTGCTCGGCTAGCCTGCGTGGGATTCCTGGCATGTCTGAAGGGTGCCAGGCGAAAATGTCCCAATTTTCTCACAGGAATTCTCTGAGTGTGGCGTCTACCTCGGGTTTTAGTTGTGCCCTGATGGAGGCCATTTTTGTGGGGTCCGTTGGATGGACTTGGAATTTGACTATTTCGTCCGCTGGTTTAAAAGAGGTGGACTTGGATCTCTTATCTAGTATCACATCGTCCCTGTCCACCGTGGAGCGCAACGCAGTTAGTTCCTCGGCCGCCAGGGCTTCGGATAACGCCTCCAGGGCCAGTGCGGCTGTCTTGTTTTCGGCGTGGAGCGCTGTGTCCGTATCACTAGCAAGAGTGATGATTCCGTTGGGTCCGGGCATTTTGAGCTTCATGTACCCGTAATGGGGTATGGCTTGAAAAATTGTAAATGCTTCTCGCCCTAACAGGGCGTGGTATCCACTGCTGAACGGGGCCACTTGAAATGTGACCTCCTCGGATCTGTAATTATCCGGCGTGCCGAACACCACATCCAGTGCGATTTTCCCTGAACAGCACGCTTCCCGGCTTGGTATTATTCCTCTAAAGGTTGTGTTGCTTCGCTCAATGCCGTCCACTATCGGACTGAGGACCAATGCGGCTGGTGCTCGGGCTGTCCGGAATTAAGGTTCGTCACTGGCATTAAAGGTAATAGCCATGTCACTCCATGGGTTTATTGTTGCTACTTGGTAGACTTTGGTAAGGCTGCGGAGCGTTTGTTTCCTCACATTGTTTGATGCAAAAGTCTGTAAGACTGTCGACACTGTACTGGCGTTTCTGGGTGGTGCTCTGCGGATTCTGGAGTTAGAAGCTCCTCGCCACTTCTGGCCACCTGCCGGAGTATCCAACATGCTCTAAGGCTGTGAGTTGGTGTGACTTCCCCTGAACTATGAATTTTACAGGGTCCATTGAGCCGTCCTTCCAGTACGGTCCCATACCCTGTAGAGGGTTTTTGTTTTTTGCTTTTGGCTCAGGTGCCTGGAAATAATGCGCCCTTTTGTTTCGGACTGGTATTGTATTCAGGGCCGGATTGTCCCAGAATTTAGTTTTGGTTTTCCGAACGCTTTCTGTCGCACAGTACTTTCGTAGTATGGATGTCAAATCGGCGAAGCGTGTATTTTCGCGGTGACTTATGGCATTGAGGATTCCGATGTCTGTGCAGTTGTTACAGAAGAATGAAATTGCGTCTTTCTCACGGCAGTCCTTTATCCTGTTCATAACTAGGAGGAATCTGGCCCAGTAGTGGTGTACTGTTTCCCCGGGCTCTTGCCGTATTTGGGATAGATCCCTTATATTTGGGTGGGCGGGTGGATTTAAATCCGGAACCTGGCCCGATATAAGATTCAGGGGCCAAGAAATTTCCGAATTCGGAAGCTTGTTTTCTTGGACGTTATTCAATGAATCATGCCTGCTGCCTGACTTGGAGGGGTCGGGAATCCGGACACATCTGGTCCTTAGGATGGGCGAAGATTCGCCGCATTGTTCTTCCACCACTTCAACATGGTGGGTGACCTGGGGAGAGTCGATCTCTCTTTGATCGGGTTTAAGCCCAATCTGGCCGTAATCTGTAGCGACTCCTAGGGCGGCAATGAGATCCAAGAGCTCGTTTAGGGAAGAGAGCTCCATCGGATCTAACTGATCGGCAAGTTCCAACTTGATGTGGAGATTGCTTTCGATGGCCCGAGAGGTCATCGTCGGTGTGGCGGCCGAATAGGCGGTCATCAAAAAACCGCCTAGCCCGAGAGTTTGGCCAACAGCCAAAGCTCCTTTAGCAACAGCACCGTCTTTAAAGACGGGGTGCGGCATCCTTCCTGACGGTGACGATACAGAGGAACTCTCAATGAAAGCACCAATGTCGGTGTCAAAACCGGCAGATCTCGGGTAGGGGGTCCCAAACTGTGCGTCTAGGCGGATGGTAACAGGAGACAAGGGACACGATGTTTTTACCCAGGTTCGGGCCCTCTCGATGGAGGTAAAACTCTACTCCTGCTTGATTAATATTGATGATATGGGTAGTACAAGAGTGGATCTACCACGAGATCAGATAGGCTAAACCCTAGAAGCTAGCCTATGGTATGATTGTTGTTCGTCCTACGGACTAAAACTCTCCGGTTTATATAGACAGCGGAGAGGGCTAGGGTTACACAGAGTCGGTCACAATGGGAGGAGATCTTCATATCGTATCGCCAAGCTTGACTTCCACGCCAAGGAAAGTCCCATCCGGACACGGGACGGAGTCTTCAATCTTGTATCTTCATAGTCCGGGAGTCCGGCCAAAGGTCATAGTCCGGCCATCCAGACACCCCCTAATCCAGGACAACCTCAGTTTTCGACCAATCAAATTACCGTCGATTGTATCCCTAAGTCTACTCAACTTATCCATCCTTAATCAGAGCGTTTGCTTCTGAGCCCTTGATTTGAAAATCATAACTCCTTTGCATTTGAGCTCTGAATTAGTCAGTTGTTTCTATAATCCAATGCCTTTGCATTGTTACTTCCTCTGGTTGTGTGCCGATGCTCACATCAGCTCCGTTATGGACCGGCAGATCCTTTGTTGGATTTTATCCAACATCGTCCTTCATATTCAATAACCTTGTGAGCCTTCCCTCGGATACATAATGCCTTTGGTAAATTGTATCCTCTGCTTTCTCAACCATGCTCTGCTTTCGAGCTGGTATAAATTACTCCTGAAGTTTGTGGTATATGTTCCTAAGAGGCCCTGATGGGTTGAACCTATGCCTTTTCTAATCTGTGTGAACCCGGAAACTACTACTGGTCATACTCTACTATTGTTATGTCTGATAAAACTTCAACACTACAACTTTGTCGAAGGCGAGAAGTGAATGAAAGGTTATGCATTAGAGAAGTGGGAGTCGACCTTGAACTTTGTGTAGATCTTATCATTAAAACTTCTCTTCAATTAATTATGCCCTTGATATAAGTTCATCTTATATCTGAGATCTGGTCCTTTGCAATCATGGTTCCGGCCGTGATTGTTCTTCTATGATCCCATTCTCGGAAAAGTTAAAAGTACTTGCCTTATGCAGATCATTACGTCTGCGAACCTCTATTTTGATCTACCTTCGAGTATTACCCCTGGTATCTCGAGGATATCAACCCATTACACTACATCTTATGAATTTCTAATGAAGTAGTACCTTTCCCCGTCATAGTCACTCCACGGGTTCTGGGTTGTTGTCAACCGAGAACACCGATTTGCGAATCAGTACTTCTAGTACTTTGTTGTTGAGAAGTTTAATACTCCATCACGTCATTCCTAACCCGATTGACTATATCATTATTGTTCTAATTTTTAACTGTGCTACCTGGTCCTTCTTCACGGAGCATAGTTTTTGACAATGAGCAAACCTTATGTTGATCTTCCTCGTCATATCATCTCGCCTTGAACAACAGGCTTGATTTCGAGTATGTGTCCTATCCTTGGTTTCAATAACCTTTCGCTTCATCATTCCTTTGACTTGATGTCATCACCGATCAATTACACCTTCATGAAATCTCTCGACAATTGTGTCGTGATCATCATGAACATTTTGAGCTCTTCCAAGATATCTATAAAATTCTTGATGAGAAATACCATCCTTGCCCTTGATGAATTGTGTTATCATCGACCACTTTATTTCCTTCCGTTCAACACAAACTTGTTTGTGTTTTGTGTATACCTTGAGATCCTTGCTATCCAACATTTGTTCTCCTTTACCTTGGAGTATTACCATCTTTTATGTCAAGAATGTCGTGAGAATTTCACCACCTCTTATAAATTATTGATGCAAGTAATACTTCTCACCATAACCTTCTCTTCTTGGTCCCCTTGTTAATTCTAACCGGGATACCAACAAGTGAACTGTGCTGCTTGGATTCTGTACTTTTAGCAGCCCTATTGCTTTGAAGTTGATGGTTGATCGTTCGTTCTTAGACTATTGGTTGTTGAACCACCATTCTAACATTGATCATGCTAACTAAGCCCATCTTTCGGGTTCACCTTTCAACCAGTGTTTACTCGTGGATGTTCTCCTCGAGCATACATCATTATATCATTTGATCGGACAAGTGTTATCTCCTTGTTAAAATAATTATGGAAATCCATCTTTTGGGAATCTCGATGAATTGTCGCTGATTCCATCAGCCACCTCCTAACCCTCTCCTTGGGTTAATGATGAACTCTTGTTTCGGAACTTGCTTCCATGGTTCATTTCTCGAGAATCTTACGATGTCTTCTTGTCAATTTGTGTTGCACCTTTTTCTTCTCAGGCATCCCGATTCTGAGTTATCCTGACCCAATCAGATCTGAATCTTGGTCGGATATGATGGTTGGAACATTTTCCAAGAGTCATAATGTTGGTCCTTATTTGACTCGGTAAGGTGATGTCATGCCTAGCACACCTGGCCGGAGGACCTATTGTTATAGTTTCCTTTTCTGCAAGGTTATCCATTCTTCCATGAGGAAATTGTAAGACTTATTCTACAAGTTATTCTTGATGGATCTTTTGTGTTTCTAGAGTCTGATCTTCACCTGATGACCATGTCAATGCTATCTGGAAGCATGTCTATGGTACTCCGATTTTCAACAAGAACATTTGAAGCCCAATGCTAAATGTTTCTTGCTCAATTATCCAAACACCGCTATATGGGTAATGTCATGAAATTTCTCTCCCCTTTCCTAAAGGGTTCTCTACAATTATATCCTGTCATGGATATCATGCTCCGCTTGTACTTGGGAAGGATATACCCCTGAATTATGTGTTTAAAAACATTTTTCCTTTCCATTGTTCTTTTTAATCTGATAATCGCATTCTCCTTCCCATCGTTTTAGTCAACCTTCTTGAGGTTTATACGAGTTAAGTAGTAATAAGTCCCTGCTTGTGCAAACACCTCAGTGTACAACTCTGTTAGTAAGACCCTGTTACTATTGTTGATGACATTCCGGTAACCACCGACGGATGAGAACTTTTCCTATTGGCACGCCATGTTTCAACGAGCAGGAAAATGGTTCTCTTCGTCCCTCGCCCTTGGTACCGACGTTGTTGCCAACATAACTGATGGACTACCCTTTGACATGCCTTGCTTTCATGATCGTGCAAGATTGCACCGCTCCTTCTACCTTTATCTCGTATGGTGGGCCTATACCCCACAGTTCCACAAGATCGAAACCTGACTCTCCTGTACACCCCCGGTTTCCAAAGTTATTCCTCGCGCGTGGCCTCATATGTAATTCACGTGCCACTTTCCTAGTGATCTATTCTGGTAACAGACACAATACTCAATCTCGTTGCTTTGGGCCCCTTTCGCATGTTGCTTCAGATATCGAACGATTGCCTATCCATTTGAAACTTCTCATGGTACCTTCTTACTTTGCTCTTGATATCTTCTTAAGTTTCAATTTGAGAGATACTTATGCTTCTTCCCATGAGTTAACCTTTCGATGCTCAATCTTGTTAGAACCCGTCCTTATAGAGTTTTTCCCCTCTTATCCTTTCATAAGTTCGGTGAAGATCCTGAAGGAAGGACGACAATTTCATCATGATGCATTGGTGCATACGAATCAAGACATCAATGCTATGGATCGACCTCTTCGAGAAGAGCAACCTAGATCGAGAAGACTCGTTAGAATTTCGTAACCAAATCCTTTCCCCATCACTCCCCCTCTTAAATCTCGGGACGAGATTTCTTGTAGTGGAGGAGAATTGTGACGTCCGGATAATTAAGCTACAGTAACCCTCTACTAATGATGCCACGTCACCACGATTACTGTCGTTTTTCTTGCATTGATGCAAACCCGATTCAAATTCAAATTTAAAATAAAGTCAAATTATTAATTCTTAAAGGGGTAAATTAAAAATGTTCATTGGATTACAAGTATTCGCTAACTAATTGTCATGATTAAACCAACATTATTTGGCTCACCAGTTAATCCCTAGTAATTTATGAAGTGGTCCGACATTATCTTAATGAACCATTTAAGTTTTAAACACGATTTTAAACTTTTCAAAATAACTCCAAACCTTTTGTGGCAGTGTCCAAAATTGCAATACAAATTATGAGCCAAGTTTCATATTTTACAAGATCAATTTGGTGGATTAACTTAACACAAAATAGTAGATAGAAAGAAAAATAGTAAACAAAAATAAAAGAAAATAGAAAACCTAAACTACTGAGTGCTTAGGCCCATGTGGCTGGGGAGGCCTAGCCCAGCCGCCCTCCTTCCACATCCTGTTCACAGGAGGGCGTGGTGGCCATCCATGGTGCCCCAGCCAGGTGCTGGTCATCCACGCCTCCCCCTCGACTACAAGACCCCGTTCGCCCCTATCCCTCGACCCCGATCAAACCCTAGCCACTACCCCCTTCTCCCCCTCGCTCTCCTCCCCGACCTGGAGAGGCACCCCACGCGGTCGTCATCGTCACCGCGTCGATCCCACGGCCACCGACCGCCTCTCGTCTCACCGGTGTGTCCAGGAGCTCCGTCGCGTCGCGCTCGTCCTCGTCAACTACTACGTGCACACCTGGAGGCCCTAAGACGATGCCCCAATCAACTTCTTCACCGTCACAGCCGCCGCACCTCACCGTCGATCCTGCTGCTCTGGCCCTCCTCGAACCCCCTCGCGCTTGCTTGCGGATCCCCCGGTGAGCACCAGCCTATTCCCCATTGTTTTCCCCTTGTTGCATCGCGCCTAGCTACCCATACCACCATGGCCGAAGCTCGCCTCCGCTCTTCGCACTGCCGCCGCAGCCACTGCATGCTAAGTTCGCGCATGTGCCGCGCGTCAAACTCCCCAAGCTCCTAGCTAGCCAACGCCACCTCCAGCGCATCTTGCCGTGCCTGGTACGCTCGGACTCGAGCTCGCCCGAGGCCGTCACCCGGCCATGCCTGAGCTCCTGTCGAGCTCGCGGTCGCCGTGCCTCTGCACGCGCCTTCTACGCCTCCTGGACACGCTCACCACGCGAGCGCCCGCAGCTCCCGCAAGCGCCCCGCGCCACGCCCTGCTTCCCCTGGCCTCGCCCCGGCCAGCCGCTCGCCCACCGTGCCTAGGAGCTGTTGCTTGCTGCATCTGCTCGCTGCCTGTTGCTACAGTAACATCTGGTTACTGTAGCAGTAGCTAGCTTTGTACTGCTGCTGCTTACTGACTAGCCCTTTTTGCATCAACAAAACAGATAGCAAATCATTTCAAAAATAAATAAAAATGATAGGAATAGTATGTACACTTGACCAACTCCATTTCATCTCACCGGAACAAGTCCTTTAGGTGAATGGATTAATTGCTACAAAAATGACAGAAGTGCATCTTGTGTTAACAGAGAAAACTGAAGAACAGATTACTACCTAAGCTAGTTTGGGGCTGTATTTGGACTAGCTAAGTGCACTGTTCATGCCATCAGATGGCATGGATTGGTAGTACTCTTGGAGTAGAGTAAATCATCTATAGGAATCATCCCCATTGGAGCTGTGAATAAACCATTATAGCCCTCACAAATTGGCTAATCAATAAACATATTCTAAGACTTGATAGAATTTCAGAAATTCTAGAAAACTATTATAACTTCGGAAAATCATAGAAAAATAACCGTAGTTTGGATAAAAAAACTTTGTACATGAAAGTTGCTCGGAACGATGAGACGAATCCGGATGCGCAGTCCGTTCGTCCGTCACGTGTCCCTAGCATAGCGAACTTGCAACAACCCACCTCCGGTTCATTGGTCCGAAAAGGTCAAACATCGGGTATACTTCCCGGATGTTTTCCCCCTTCGCTAGTAGCACCTAGTATTGCGTTAGGTCACCTCTAGCACTGCGTATTGCCACGTTATTCTTTGTGATGTTTTGATTACTCTATTATTTATCGTGTTCCCACTCCGTTACTTCTTTCCAGTAGACCCCGAGACTGCCGGCGACCCCTAGTTCAACTACGGTGTTGACGACTCGTCCTTCTTGCCAGAGCAACTAGGCAAGCCCCCCCTTGATCACCAGATATCGCCTATTCTTCTCTCTACTGCTTGCATTAGAGTAGTGTAGCATGTTGCTGTTCGGTTACTCCTATTCTGTTGCATAGCCTGTCATTGTTGCTACAGTCGTTGATTCCTTACCCACAATCCAAAATCTTAGTATAGGATGCTAGTTTATCATCATTGGCCCTACATTCTTGTCAGTCTGCCTTGCTATACTATCGGGCCGCGATCACTCGGGAGGTGATCACGGGTATATACTTTACATATATACTTACTATACAGATGGTGAATAAGTCGGGTCGGCTCGTTGAGTACCCGCGAGTGATTCATGGATTGGGGGCTGAAAGGACATTTGTCCCGACAACCCTCTGTGTGGATCTTTGTGGCGGAGCGACATGGCAGGTTGAGACCACCTAGGCGAGAGGTGGACCTGGCCTTGGTCGGCGTTTGCGGTTACTTCATAATAACATGCTTAATGCGATCTTGGTATTTGATCTGAGTCTGGCCACTAGCCTATACATACTAACCAACTACGCGGGAACAGTTATGGGCACTAGGGGTCGTGGTATCAGCCGAAGCCTTCTTGACGTCAGCGACTGAGCGCCGCGCGCCGGGTCAGACCACGTAACGCAACTTCCTTTGTAATGGAGCTTGCTAGGTCTGCTCATCGGCCGCGTACGCAACATGCAGGTGTGCAGTGGGCGATGGGCCCAGACCCCTGTGCGCATAGGATTTAGACCAGCGTGCTGACCTCTCTGTTGTGCCTAGGTGGGGCTGCGACGTGATGATCTTCCGAGGCCAGGCATGACCCAGGAAAGTGTGTCCGGCCAAATGGGATCGATCTTGTTGGGTTATGTGGTGCACCCCTGCAGGGAAGTTGATCTATTCGAATAGCCGTGTCCCTTGGTAAAAGGACGACCCGGAGTTGTACCTTGACCTTACGACAAGTAGAACTATATAATTAATAAAACACAACCAGACAAGTTCCAGAGACAACCTGGTGATCGCTTTCCCACAGGGCGACGAGGGGAGGATTGCCGAGTAGGATTATGCTATGCGATGCTACTTGGAGGACTTCAATCTACTCTCTTCTACATGATGCAAGACGGAGGCTGCCAGAAGCGTAGTCTTCGATAGGACTAGCTATCCCACTCTTATTCTGGCATTCTGCAGTCCAGTCCACCGATATTGCCTCTTTACATATATACCCGTGCATATGTAGTGTAGATCCTTGCTTGTGAGTACTTTGGATGAGTACTCACAGTTGCTTTGCTACTTCTTTTTCCCCCTTTCCCGGTGAGTCCAGGAGCCAGAGGATCCCGAGGATGGTTCTACATGGAGTTCGGCTTCGAGGAGTAGTTAGGAGGTCCCAGGCAGGTGGCTCGCCTTTTCGATCATCACTACTTTTGTGCTAGCCTTCTTAAGGCAAAACTTGTTTAACTTATGTCTGTACTCACATATTGTTGCTTCCGCTGACTCGTTCATGTTCGAGCACTTGTATTCGAGCCCTCAAAGCCCCTGGCTTGTAATATGATGCTTGTATGACTTATTTTACTTTTAGAGTTGTCTTGTGATATCTTCCCGTGAGTCCCTGATCTTGATCGTACACATTTGCGTGTATGATTAGTATACGATTGAATCGGGGGCGTCACAGCGGGCCCCAAGGGGGTGGGTGCGCCCTCCACCCTTGTGGCCAGGGTGTGGGTTCCCTTCGGTTGATTCTTTCGCCAATATTTTCTATTTATTCCAAAAATGATCTTCATGAAGTTTCAGGTCATTCCAAGAACTTTTATTTCTGCACAAAAATAACACCATGGCAATTCTGCTGAAAACAGCGCCAGTCCGGGTTAGTTCCATTCAAATCATGCAAATTTGAGTCCAAAACACGGGCAAAAGAGTTTGGAAAAGTAGATACGATGGAGATGTATCACAGTACAGCGGTACGCAGTCCGTGGGGAGGTCCCCCGGATAACCATTCAGCAGGACGACCATGGCCTTGTCTAGCTTCTCGCCCCTCAGGCTGGCGGGGCAAAGCCTCGTGTCGTCGCCTGCACCCTGAAACTCCCACATGGGCCTCATGTGCGACTGAAGTGGTGCCAAGCGTTGCCTCAAGTACTCCTTCACCAGCATGCCTCATGTCAACTGCTTGGCCTACAAGTCCGAGTTCATCCTCATCAAGACAGGCTCTGCTCGGCGGTTGGCAAAGTTTACATGGCCCCATCTCCCAAACCGCTCAGGCAGCTCTGTCGGCAGCTCCAGCCACGGGTTGAGGCCCTTGGTGTCTAGGAAGACCCAGCAGTGCCGGAAGCCTTCCACCTTCTTCCCGGCCTTCTGGAGGACATTCCCTGTGTGGACCGTGACAAAGGACACGCAAGCAGAGCAATGTGTCGGATCGTGCAGCCGCAGGCTGAAGAAATGGCGGAGGAGCGCCATGGAGGGCCTCACGCCCACAAAAGCCTCGCAGTAAAAGGCGAAGATGGATAGGAGGAGGATGGAGTTGGGTTGAAGATGAAGGGCCTGAATCTTGTAGTGGTTGAGGATGGTGCAAAAGAATTCCGAGAAGGAAGGAACGCGCCCATGAAGATGCTATGGAGGAAGAAGGGGTAGACCATCCGGGCCAAGATCCTCTGCTCAGCGGAGCCGACCCAGATCACAATCTCGCCCCACTCATTGTCTTCGCTCGCCGTTTGCGAGAGCACGTGGTCGAGATGCCCCACCTCGTCAATGGAGGATGCGTTGAGTGCTGGTGAAGGGGAGGAGGAGCTGGTGGCCTGGACCGTGTCCTTCGACACCCCGGGCACCATTTTTAGGGTTGCCGGCGCAGGAGAGGAAGAAGGAAGGAGGCGGAGTTGCGATTGGATCTGGAGAAGCCCTCGGCTGCAGAAGGGGATTAGGAGCAAGGTAGGACAGAGCAATGATGGATCTGCAACATGCTCCGGGCTTTTTGTCAGCCTGGGCGGTTGCCGAGGCAAAATGGGGTAGTGGAGGCGTCCGCGTCCCGCCATGCGCCACGCATCATGCCTGGCCCGCAGTCAATTGGGGCCCACGTCGCTTCGCCTTGCCCCTTGGCTTTGCCCCGAAGCCAACTCAAGCGCTCCTTGGGCCCGGGGGCTACTGTCAGTGTTCTGGGTTCGGGGGTACCCAGGCTTGCCTACTTGCGGCCCAGCACATGGGCCCGTCGATAGTCCGGTATGACCCAACTGCAAGACCCTCCAAGACAAGACCCTCGCGGGGGCACCCAACCTCGCTAGGAGGGCGTCAAGACCTCCAGAGGGGCGGCCTCTCCAAGTTGCCTCCCGATGGGAAGAGATTTCTATGCAGGTACCCAGCCTCACGAGGCTGCAATGACATGAGCCATGACAACCAAGGCCAAGTGGGCGCTAGCGGGAGTAGAGGAGACAGTTTCCCTTTCGGTGCTAAGGGGCAAGGACGGGCGTAGGTTCCCGAGGAAGGCCCCAAAGGTTTCCATTCCTGCGCAATAGGACCAAGACCACGAGCTCAGCAGGACGGATGTCGTCGCCGAGCCCACCATTGCGTCATGACGCAGGCAAAGACCACCTTTCATCAGGATTAGATGTACTTCTTGTCCCCTGTGAAACTGGCCGTTGTGGGTTCCCTTCCCGCCTAAGTTTTGAGGGAAGAGGACCAAGGCCACTATAAATATAGGTTAGCCACCACTATAGAAAAGGATCAAAATCTATTCCATCCTCACCACCAGAGCCCTCGCGAGGCAGCTCATCCATTGTATTAGGTCATCCTCAGCCTCCTCGTGAGGCCAATCCACCACAAAGCAGGAGTAGGGTCTTCCACCGCAAGGTGGCCCAAACCTGGGTAAACTGCCGTGTTCTTCTCCTTCCCCGCTCGCACGAACTCAACGTAGCTAGGCTTGGGGTTGGCGAGCTTGGGACTTGAGCTGGTTGAGATCTTCGCACACGCCCCAGAGTTCGAACCTTCTTAGGTCTATGGAGCCCTGAATTTGACAGCTGCTAACTGAACCCGATCGATCGCTGTTGCTCCTTACTGAAGCCGATCGAACCCTCGTGCGAGACGTATCTAGCCGATTGGGTTGCCTCTAGATGAATAGTGCCAGTTGCTGCTATGCGCGCAATACGTAGAACGAGTCGAGACGTGGTGAGTCCAACCGGTTGGTTGGCTGTGGATGAATAGTTCTAGGTGGGGGTTGGATGAACAAGACCCCAGTCGTGTGTAGGCGGTTGCCGCTAGATGAATAGGACCCCGGCCGTGTGTAGGCAGTTGCCGCTGGATGAACAGGACCCCGAGGAGGCCACCACACCTCAGCCGGTTGTGGGTGGATGAGCAGGACCCCATGGAGGATCTACGAACAATAGCCGATGGAGGTTGGAGGAGGTAGACGATGGATGAACAGTAGCCCGTGGAGGCTGGAGCGAGGAGTAGACGATGGATGAATAGTAGCCCGTGGAGTCCCGTCTTGGGGTATGCCACACTGCTCCTAATGAACAGGACCCCGTTTCGACCGTACACTAGTGGAAAAAGTGCTAACCACAACTTCCGTTGGTGCCGCGCCATTTTCAACCAATGCCAACACTCTTTTTTTTCAAATGGTGGTGGCGTTGGCTTATTTGGTACGACATTAGTAGGGGCACAGTGGTGGCGTTGGAAAATAGGGTAGCGTCAGAATTATATGGGAGCAACAATTTGTACCAGGCGTAATATAGTGTTGTCATCGAATAGCATAGAACGCCAGCACTATTATGTTTACTTGTGCGTGCTGTGAGTTCGGACGCCAGTATTGTTATTTTATCAATGTCAACATTCTTATATTAGTTTTTATAATATATTGTTGTTTGAGACTTCAAATATGTAGTTTGACACTTATAATATTATAGTTTACTTTTATTACATTTCTATCATTTTAAATGGAAATAATGACATTTTTTAAACATATACTTTGAGACTTTAAATTTACTTTTTTCCCGTTTTAGTTTAAGACTTGAAATATATAGTTTTGAGCCTTCAAATATGTAGCTTGACACTTCCAATTTTTTTTATTTTTATGGGGTGATCTTTTTATATTATATTATACTTTACTTTAATCAAATTTCTATTATTTTAAATGTAAACAATGACATTTTTAAAAATATGTACTTTGAGATTTTATTTTTTTCCTTTTTAGTTTAAGACTTGAAATATATAGTTTTGAGCCTTCAAATATGTAGTTCGACACTTCCATTTGTTTTTATTTTTAGATTTTTATGTGGTGATCTTTTTTTAAAGTATATTATAGTTTAGTTTTATTAAATTTATATTATTTTGAATGGAAATAACGATTTTTTTAAATATGTACTTTGAGACTTTATCTTTTCCATTTTTAGTTTAAGACATGAAATATATAGTTTTAAGCCTTCAAATATGTAGTTTGACACTTTCAATTTTTTCTTTTTAGTTTTTTATGAGATGATCTTTTTGTAGTATATTATAGTTTACTTTTATTAAATTTCTATTATTTTAAATGTAAATAATGACATTTTTAGGTGGTGATGTTTTTTCTTATTGGGTAAGCCCAAATAGTATTAGGATGCCGTGGGGGTCAAAACCAATGGGGCCAATGATCCCCTCAACCCACTCCCTCTCTCTGCCCTGCTGCTCTGTTCTATTCCACTTTCTCTCCCTCTCTCGCGGCTCGTCATCGCCACTTCGATTCCGGCCGATTCTGGCGATTACCGTCGTTCTCCGTCCCGAGGTACACATATGAGCCTCCCACTGTCATCTGGTCCATTTGTATTTTTTAATTAGAGGTGTGTTTCGCATTCCTTATGCTTGGGTTTCGGCGATGGAAGGAGGCGACGGCGACTGAGTATACTGTAGGCAACCCTCGGCTCCAACCCAGGTGATTATATCATCCCCCCTCTTTTGCTGTAGGTCACTGCCACTGCCAATTTTTTTATTTGCATTGCTGGGGTTCATCACTGCTAGGCAGTGAACATTTGTTGTAGTTGTCTAGAATTAAGGTAGATATATTTTTCAATCTTCAGTTAGCACTAGCTGTAGAAACTGGAAATGCAATTTGTCAATCAAATTAAGGTAGATATATTTTTTAAGTCATCATCTTTGGAAGCATCTAAATTCTGAAAACAAAGTTGCCGGTGTTCTAGGAACCAGGGTACCCAGACTTGCCTGCCTGCGGCCCACATCATGGCTCCATCGGCGGCCTGGTACGGCCCATCTTCAGCATCGACAAGACAAGACCCATGCGAGGGGGTCAAGCCCCGCGAGGCAGACGACACCAAGACCTCCGAAGGGAGCGACCTCCCTAGGTGGCCTCCGGAGGAGCGGAGATTCCTATGCAAGCGCTCACCTCATGAGGTTGAGGTGACGCAAGCCATGACGACAAAGGCCGAGAAGGCGCCAGCGCGACATGTTTCCTCTTTGGTGCTAAGGAGGCAAGCGCAGGCATGGGATCCAGAGGAATCAACCAAAGGTTTCCATTCCTGTGCAATGAGAACAGGACCACTAGGACGGAAGGATGGATGTCATTGCCGAGCCCACAACAACATCACGACCAGAAGCTTTGCAGGAAAAGGCTACCTTTCGTGAGGATAGGATGTACTACTTGTCCCCTTTCAAAATTGGCCACTGTGGGATCCCGTCCCACCTTCGTTTTGGAGGATGATGACCGAGGCCACTATAAATATAGCTTACCCACCACCGTAGGGAGGGAGAGACTTCTCTAGCTATTACCAATACAAGAGCGAACCTCCTGAAGTTGTTCATCCTGTGTACTAGTTCATTCTCAGCCCCTCGCGAGGCCAATCCACCACAAAGCAGGAGTAGGGTCTTACATCGCAAGGTGGCCCGAATCTGGGTAAAACCGCAAAGTCCACTTCCTTTCTTGTTCATCGAGCTAGCCCGTGAGAGCGACGAGTTGGCTGGCTGGCGAGGTTGAGTTCTCCACACACGCCCTAGAGTTTGAACCTTTCTTGGGTCCGCGGAGCCCTGAATCCGACATCTGGCGCACCAGGTAGGGGCGTGTCGAAGCCCCTCTCCCATCGGTTGTTTCGCCATCGTTCCACCGTTCTCATGGCGGACGCCCATCAAGTTCGTGCTGAGCACCGGGCAGCCCTCACTGCCCGCATTGCTCAGACAGCGCCCGCGAGCGACGGCGCTCTCTGCTGCTCCCTGTCACCTGCGACTAATGCTGCCACCGGCCCCGTGGTCCACGAGCAGCAGGACTCGTTGCTGCCATGTTCTGTGTGGCGCGATGGTCGCACCGCCACTCCATCGCTGACCCCGGCCGCTACTTCGTCTTCCCAAGCTCGTCGCGGGCCGACGAGCATGCATGCTGCACTGCTCATGGTGCGTGAGCTTTTGCACTATCGTTTGTCCGATGACCTCTATGAGGACTGGCTAGATCGCATCGCCGAGCTCGTCACCGCCGCTGCAGAGGCTCCTGTGCCGTTTTGCTCGCTGCCTCCCCCGCCGGCTTAGGCGGGCGACATGGCCCACGGTGCGCCTCCTCCTCCTCTCCGGAGTGATGTCGTCCCCGACCCAAGGCGCGAGACTCTCCAGTGTGACTCGCCGTGGAGGGCACCGGCGCGCGACGAAGAAAGCTGCCAGGTGGTGCAGTGGCCCCAAGGAGAGGCGCATGCGCTCCAAGCACTTCCGCGCCAAGACCGTGTGCCACCCGAGGTAGCAGCACATGGGCGCCAAGACCAGGCTCCCCATTCACGGTGGGCTCCCGTGAGCGCGGCAGGCCGTCGAGCGTTCACTCCGGAGCTGCGCCGCATCATCTGGCTTGACAAGTTCAAGGCGGATCTACCTCCGTGCTACGACGGCACCCCTGACCCAACCGAGTTCCTCTAGCTCTATGAGCTGAGCATCGAGGCGACGAACGGTGATGAGAAGGTCATGGAAAACTGGTTACCCATGGCTCTCAAGGATGGCGTGCGCTCATGGCTCCTAAATTTCCCAGTGGGGTCAATCTCCTCATAGGATGAGCTACGTGAATGCTTCATCGCCAACTTTCAAGGCACCCACGACCGTGCCCCTGCTGCGGGCTACCTGCGGTG
The DNA here is from genome assembly GCF_018294505.1 of Triticum aestivum. Taxonomy (NCBI): domain Eukaryota; kingdom Viridiplantae; phylum Streptophyta; class Magnoliopsida; order Poales; family Poaceae; genus Triticum; species Triticum aestivum. Next base: position 311,524,148 of record NC_057798.1, read on the forward strand.
CATCAAGCAGCAACTAGGGAAGACCTTTAACAAATACATACATCGCTTCACCAACTTTCACCTCAAGATCCCTAAGGCCATCATCTCAGCATTCACTGATGGCGTTTGGGATGTCAAAATGAAGCAGGAGCTCACCATACACGAGGATCTATGCTTGGCTCTGGAGATGTTCAATATGGCAATTAGGTGCACGAGGGCAGAGGGAGGCCGTCTCTTGCTCCTCGAGCTCCTAGAGACAGACTCGGAAGACAAGAAGGCCAAGGCGAAGGACGCGAAGCGCAAGGGCCTGACAGTGCTCCCGGCTGAGCCCGAGATGAAGCACGGCTGCGATCACCCTGAATCTTCCAAGGGAAACCACCCGTTCTGCGTCTTCCACCACGTGCACAACCACAACACTAACGACTGCCAAGACCTCAGGGCCATCCGAGACGGGCACCTTGGCCGCCGCCCTGAGCACAACGACCGTGGCTACGGCCGTGGAGGAGGTCGTGGTGGAGGCCGCTCGAACAACCGAGCCCCCGTCAGGATTGGCATGATCAACCTCGTGAGGACCGCTGGCAGGGCCAGCCTCGCGACGGCCCCTGGCGGGACCAGCCTCATGAGGACCTCCCTCAGGGCAATGTTGTACCACCGCCACCAAGGAGGAACAACGACCACCACCAGGATGATGGGGCCAGGGGCTTCTAAGAGCCTCGTGCTATCGCCTACATCCTGGGTGGTGCTTAGGATCCCCGCCTCCCATCGCGTCTTCAAGCAGTTCGCTTGTGAGGCGAATGCGGCCCTCCCCAAGCTAGAGGCATCGCGTCCCCTCAGGTGGTCCAAGTACTCCATCACCTTCAACTCTTCGGATCAGATCAAGTGTGTAGGCACTGCAAGCATGCTCCCGATGCTCTACTCACCGACCATCGGCAACGTCCTCATTACCAAGACACTTATCGAAGGTGGTGCAGGGCTAAATGTCCTCTCTGCAAGACATTCGAGAGACTCCAGGTGCCCTACGACCAGCTCCTCCCCACCAAGCCTTTCTCAGGGGTGACAGACGGCTCCACCGTCCCGCTGGGGCAGATTTGCCTCCCCATCACCTTCAGCAAGCGTGAAAACTACCGCACCAAGATCATCGACTTTGACGTCGCTCATGGCAGTGAGTCACCATGGCTACAATGTCCTCAAGATGTCTGGAAGCTGCGGCATCATCACGGTCGCCTGCGATGAGAAGGATGCGGTGTGCTCCCTTAAGCACGCCTACCAGGCCACAATTGTCGAGAACTCAGATGGCGAGGGCTCCATCCACCCTCCCGAGGTTGTTCCCACGACGAAGAAGAAGCAACTCCTCCTCAGGGACCCCCAGGTGGTTCGGGCGTCTGACCATGGTGCTTCAAGCCCCGCACCCTATGCTGGGGCGCCTTTCCCTCTTGCATAAGAAGGTGCGCCAGTGCCCCTCTTAGGCTGGGCTCGGGGGCTCTCCTCTGGAGAGCCTCTAACCTGACCAGCATGACGAGGGAGGCGTTTGGGCACCATGTGGAGGCGTGCTTCAACGCATGCTTCCGTGAGCAAGGCGCAGGGCGTGAAGCGCCAAACGCTCAGGAGTTCATAACCAAGGTGGTCAGAGAGCTTCAGGAGGCACGAGCCATGCGCGGCGAGCACCACCCCACACCACTCAGTACAGCTGCCGCCCAGGACATGTGTGGCAAGATGCGCGTCTGCGTCAACATCCCGACCTCAACATGGCTGCTTCTTAGGAGCTCTTCTGGCCGTCCCGTGTTGGAAGGAGTGGGGGTGCCCCCGCACGCATGCCGTTCGGCCATGCTGAATGTGGCCACCACACAGCAGCGCTACATGCAGGGCATCCAGGCGGCTCGCGAGGCCAGGCGCTAGGCGATTCTATCAAAGGAGGCGCCGGACCCTTGCGAGCTTCTCAATCCTTTGGAGCCCCACGAGACCTAGGAGCGAGACGACTCGTGAGGAATGACCCCCTCAGCACGTATCTTTAGCTACCTCAACACTTCTCCAGCGATGATGCGAGGTGACTTTTTGGTTTGTTTAATTGAGGGTGCCCCTTGGGCTGCACTATCCTCAAGCTGTATGGGCCCGACCCTACAACATGTATCGTTTTGTGCATATATCAGAACTGGCCTTACCCTTTCACGAGTTGTTTTATGTTACCACCTGCATATGCTTCGCCACCATGAATATCGTGCGCCCTCGCAAACCCGCCCTCGACCACCTCATGATTAAGGACTGGCACGACGTCTGTGCTCGGGTCCGTCCCTGCAGCGTCGCTAAACCCAAGTGGCCATGCTCTGCTCACGGGCCAGCCCCCGTGTACATAACCTCCTATGGTCCTTGGTGCTTTGTTCTCGCATGAGCTAATCGCCAACGGATTAGTTAGGGCACGTGACATGTCGTGGGGGAACCACGACCACCTATGGGGCTACGAGCCCCTTTCTAGTTCGGCGGGGGAATGGCACGTTGCACAAAGAGCGGAGGAGCGTGAGTCAGCACGACAGAGCTCACACGGGCAGTTTTTACCCAGGTTCGAGCCGCCGTGTGGCGTAAAACCCTACGCTTTCTTTGGTGGATTGATGGTGGATTGTGGTGGAAAGCGCATCACTCTTACCCGGCAGGGTTGCCTTGGGACGAGAACGGCTATGCGCGTATGAGTGTACAAAGGTCCGAATCCCTTCTATGGTTGCCATGGGCCTCCTTTTATAGATCAAGGGGTCACCAAAGTGGCAAATTAGTCATTATGCACTAATTAGATAGCAAATAGTGCTATCATACCTAACTCTCCAGGATGACAGAGCGCATTAAATGCACCGCTCAATGTCACATCACAACTTGCCCGGTAGGCTCTGTTGAGGGTTTTGTCAGCTTGGCGCCTGCTTGCTCAACACGTCATAGGACGGGTGTCGCTTGTAGGTATTTCCTGTAGGAGGTGGCTGCCATGTGGCATATAGCAGCCACTTAGTCACCTTGGAGCTTGACACTACACTGATCGACGACGTACGTCGTGGTGAGGTGGTGCGGTGAAGTGGCTTGCCTTCGCTAGTCCCGACAGGCCTGCCGGGATGACTCGGTGGGGGGGGGGGCTCGCTTCCGGGGATAACCTTGCCTCCACCAGGCTCGCCTGCCCGGTATGGGAGGTTTTTCCCCTAGTAGTATCTCGCTTCTCTGGCCAGTCTTGGCTATCCTGATCTATGCTGGGATCCTTCAAGGGAGTCGATCCACCTTGCTTGAGTTGGTCATGGCGTTGCGAATTTGTCATCGTGCCTGTGCACAGTCTGGGAAATAGACCCAGGGTTCGTTGCACCGACAGAAGCCCCTGGGCCTGGCACAATCACGCCGCTGGGCGTCGTCGGGGCAGGCCCTAATTAGTGCATAGGCAAGAGTGCTGAAGCAGCTTCGTCCCTTGATATCTTCTTTGCTTCTTCTTTATCTTGAGGCCGGGCCATTTTCCGTTTTTTCTGCACGTCGCGTAACACCAATGGTGGTGGGACCATTCTTGTAATGGCCCATGAATGACTTTAACGCACGGGCGGGTAACTGCCAATTCACTCTTCCCACCACGCCCTTATCCTTAGCCACATACGCCGCATGCATCAAGCGGGGTAGGTAATGGAGGCACATGGTGCGGAGGGGCGTCAAGGAAGGGGCCTAGTCTTCTACGATTGGTGGAGGAGGGCGGTGGTTACTCGTCGGGGAATCAACCTCCAACCCCCAGCTCATCTATAAAAGGAGGAGCGGGGGAGGAGTGGAGGTTTCCATCCATATCCCTCTCTTCCGCGATTTTGCTTCGTCTTGAGTATGCTGGAAAGGAGAGCCCGGGGCCGGGCCCCGGGCCCTAGCTTGGATCTTTGCATGGATCTTAGGGCAGCGCCTGGGTAGCACCGTGGGAGCATCGGAGGTGGCGATTCTGGTGCACTCGTTGCCGGGCTGCCCATAGCTTCAACCCTAGTGAAAGGCGACACAAATGACACCATGTCGAGGCCCATAATGGGTGTGAGGCATGATAGTCCGTTGTGGCCCATTCCCCCTTTCCTTATAGTGTCAAAGAGGGTTCGCATGACGGGTTTGCCATTAGCAAAGGCGAACCTGACCCCCCATGGGCACCATCTGCTTGTCGTGCAGGAGGGCTTCTCGCTTCCATACACGCTTTCTGAACATGCGGTGATCTCTGAAGTCAGGACTGTTGGGGACAACCATGCTCTCTGTGGAATTTCTCGGAGAGCATGGTGCCCGTTCCGGTTGCCGTGATGGGGTCTTCAGATGGTGGCGGCACGAGGGGCGGCAGCAACCCATGACATGCCAAGAACGGGGGCAACCATTCCGACGAGCCATGTTTTCTAGTGACTCCGCCGCCCCCATATGGGCTTCCTTCAGCGTCACCCTCTATGCTTGCCCTCCGGTTTCTTACTTCTTGCTGGGAAGCGGAGCCGCCCTGATCCTGGGGAGGCACCGAATCCCAGCTGAGCCCGCCCCTGCCTTGTCGGACCCTTCCTGTAATACCCGGAAGGAGATGGACAAGGGCAAAGGCATCACTGGGCACTTATCTGTTTCAATCTTAAATCTGTAGGCACTTTCCAAATTTTAGTTCAAATAATGTAATCCCTTGAATCCATGTTTGTGTTCTGTAAGGTTTGTAATTGTCTAAAGCATATTAATGAAAAAGATAAACCTTGTCGGGGACTCGTGCATGTATATGGCCGTGCTGAGGTCGAATGCCTCTATACTTAAATAAACGAGTTTCCCCGGTAGGCTATCCTGCCGGTACCCTCTATTTGGCTGCTGGGGAGTTATGCTTGTCGGGCACAAATCATAATGAGGGACCAGCCCCCCGCCAACTTTCCCTTATCAAAGGCCACTGCGACCATCCTGACTAAAGCAACGTTCGAATCAAAGGATGGGAGCACCTAAGTTTCAAAAAGTGGTGAGGTTTTCCTATGCACAAGTTTATACTTACAAAACACGTATGGATAAGAGATATAACTTGTCTGCTTGGCCTGCCGGAGGTCGCAATGCTGGCTTGTCTTCTCATCTCCTCTTATGGATAGAATCCACGGCAGGATCCTATAGATTATGCAGATGAAAATGATGCCAGATGCAACCTTATCTTTATGAGGATGCAATGCTTATGATATGATTATGCATGCATGCAACTTATCGGGGCCCCCCCAGCGCATCGTTTACTTCTCTGTTGCTCAGAGTTTGCGCCTGGCTTTGTACAAGGGGTTACATGCAACTGAGGCAAGGCCTGTACAAAAGGGTGGCTGCCGGGTAGGGCCCGACAGCCGCGCCTTACAAGTAGAACTTATGGATATGCTCAATATTCTATGAGTTTTGCAATTTAATGCCATCTCCGGTCTCGAGACGGACTGCGCCAGGTCTGGTGACTCGTACTACCCGGTAAGGGCCTTCCCACTTTGGCGTCAACTTGTTTGCACCCTTGGCAAACTGAACGCGCCTAAGGACAAGGTCTCCTTACTCAAAACACCGAGCATGAACCCTGCAGCTATGATAGCTATGCAGGGCTTGCTGATAGTGTGCAACACGCGTAGAAGCCTGAAGACGGTTCTCCTTGAGTAGCACAGTGTCGTCACGCCGGTGCTGATGTTGTGCTACTTCATCGTAGGCAAGCACTCGAGGGGACCCATGAATGAGTTCCGTGGGGATAACCGCTTCTGTCCCATAGACTAGGGAGAAGGGAGTCTACCCGGTAGCTCGATTTGGTGTCGTTCTGAGGGACCAAAGAACCACCGACAGCTCATCGATCCATCGCCTGTCGCACTTCTGCAGCTTATCAAATGTTCTTGTCTTGAGCCTGCGTAACACTTCAGCGTTCAACCTCTCAGCTTGTCCATTGCTTCTGGGATGTGCAACAGAGGCAAATGAGATCTTGCTTCCGAGGGCATGAACATATTGCATGAAGGCATGGCTCATGAATTGGGTGCCGTTGTCAGTGACGATCCAGGCAGGAACCCCAAAGCAGCACACTGAATCTTTCAAGAACTTGATAGCTAACTGAGCAGTCACCTTTCTCATGTCAGCTACTTCTGACCACTTTATAAACTTTCGATTGCAACAAACAAGAATTCAAAGCCCCCGGAAGCTCGGGGGAAAGGGCCGAGGATATCGAGCCCCCAGACCGAAAACGGCCATGACAAAGGGATTGTCTGAAGAGCTTATGCAGGCAGATGGATGTTCTTGGAATGGAACTAGCAGGCTTCACACTTGGTGCCTAGCTCGACCGCATCTTGGAGGGCTGTGGGCCAATAGAATCCTTGACGGAATGCTTTCCCAACTAGTGCCCTTGATCCAATGTGGGAGTCGCACATGCCTTTGTATATCTCTGCCAACAGTTCCTTTCCTTCTTCCCGTTATATGCACTTCAATTTCACACCATTGGGCCTTCTTCTGTACAGAGTGTCATCGACACACTGGTACATACTGGCCCTCTAGGATACTCTTTCAGCTTCATCTTTCTCATCGGGAAGGTCTCCGGTTTGGAGGAAGTGGACTATGTGCCTTGCCCAACTTGGAGCCTGGGGCTCGGCAACAAGGACTAGCAGCATCTCCCCGCTTGCGGGGGTGCATTCCTCGACCGCGGGGACCAGTGGTCCGGCAGGAGGATGCAGCCCGGCAAGTGATGGGGAGTGATACGTCTCCAACGTATCTATAATTTTTGATTGCTCCATGCTACTTTACCTACTGTTTTGGACTATATTGGGCTTTATTTTCCACTTTTATATTATTTTTGGGACTAACCTATTAACCAGAGGCCCAGCCCAGAATTGCTGTTTTTTGCCTTTTTCACTATTTCGAAGAAACAGAATATCAAACGGAGTCCAAACGGAATGAAACCTTCGGGATCATGATTTTCCAACCGAACGTGATCTAGGAGACTTGGACCCTACTCCAAGAAGTGCCTGAGGAGGTCACGAGGGTGGAGGGCGCCCCCCTGGGCGCGCCCCCTACCTCGTGGGCCCCTCGGAGCTCCACCGACGTACTCCTTCCTCCTATATATACCTACGTATCCCTAAACGATCAGAACAAGAGCCAAAAACCTAATTCCACCGCTGCAACCTTGTGTATCCACGAGATCCCATCTTGGGGCCTGTTCCGGAGCTCCGCCGGAGGGGGCATCGACCACGAAGGGCTTCTACATCATCACCATATCCCCTCCGATGAAGTGTGAGTAGTTTACTTCATACCTTCGGGTCCATAGCTAGTAGCTATATGGCTTCTTCTCTCTTTTTGGATCTCAATACAATGTTCTCCCCCTCTCTCGTGGAGATCTATTCGATGTAATCTTCTTTTTGCGGTGTGTTTGTTGAGACCGATGAATTGTGGGTTTTTGATCCAGTATTATCTATGGAAAATATTTGATTCTTCTCTGTATTCTTTTATGTATGATTGAGTTATCTTTGCAAGTCTCTTCGAATTATCTTTTTGGTTTGGCCAACTAGATTGGTAGTTCTTGCAATGGGAGAAGTGCTTAGCTTTGGGTTCAATCTTGCAGTGTCCTTACCCAGTGACAGAAAAGGTTGCAAGGCACGTATTGTATTGTTGCCATCAAGGATAACAAGATGGGGTTTTTATCATATTGCATGAATTTATCCCTCTACATCATGTCATCTTGCTTAAGGCATTACTCTGTTTTTACTTAATACTCTAGATGCATGCTGGATAGCGGTCGATGAGTGGAGTAATAGTAGTAGATGCAGAATCGTTTTGATCTACTTGTTTTGGATGTGATTCCTATATACATGATCATTGCCTAGATATACTCATAACTATGCTCAATTGTGTTAATTGCTCAACAGTAATTTGTTCACTCATCATAGAATACTTATGCTCTTGAGAGAAGCCACTAGTGAAACCTATGGCCCCCGGGTCTATTCTCATCATATCAATGCATATCACTTTATTTACTTGCTTTGTTTTTACTTTGCCTTTTACTTTTTACTTTGCATCTATCTATCAAAAATACCAAAAATATTATCTCTATCAGATCTCATTCTCGTAAGTGACCGTGAAGGGATTGACAACCCCTAAGCGTTGGTTGCGAGTTGCTATCGTTTTGTGTAGGTACGAGGGACTTGTGCATGGTATCCTACTGGATTGATACCTTGGTTCTCAAAAACTGAGGGAAATACTTATGCTCTTTTGCTGCATCATTCTCTCCTCTTCGGGGAAATCCAACGCAGTGCTCAAGAGGTAGCAAGAAGAATTTCTGGCGCCGTTGCCGGAGAGGCTCACGCAAGCAAGTCAACCATACCAAGTACCCATCGCAATACCTATCTCTCGCATTACATTATTTGCCATTGGCCTCTCGTTTTCCTCTCCCCCACTTCACCCTTGCCGTTTTATTTGCCCTCTCTTTCCCAATCTCCTCCTCTCTTTCCGTTTTCCTTTTTTCCGTTGCCTTTTTGTTTGCTTGTGTGTTGGATTACTTGTTGCCATGGCGCAAGATAATACCAAATTGTGTGATTTCTTGAATACCAATAATAATGATTTCCTTAGTACTCTGATTGCTCCTCTTAATAATGATGAGTCTTGTGAAATCAACACCACTTTGCTGAATCTTGTTTTGAAAGATCAATTCGCCGGCCTTCCTAGTGAAGATGCCGCTACTCATCTAAACAATTTTGTTGATTTGTGTGATATGCAAAAGAAGAAAGATACGGATAACAATATTGTCAAATTGAATTTATTTCCGTTTTCACTTAGAGATCATGCTAAAGTTTGGTTTTCATCTTTGCCTAAAAATAGTATTGATTCTTGGAACAAGTGCAAAGATGCTTTTATCTCTAAGTATTTTCCTCCCACTAAGATTATCACTCTTAGGAACGACATCATTAATTTTAAACAACTTGATCATGAGTATGTTGCCCAATCTTGGGAAAAAATGAAATTAATGCTTTGCAATTGCCCTACTCATGGTTTGAATTTATGGATGATTATACAAAATTTTTATGCCGGATTGAATTTTGCTTCTAGAAATCTTTTAGATTCGGCCGCGGGAGGCACTTTTATGGAAATTACATTAGGGGATGCTACCAAATTGCTTGATAATATTATGGCTAATTATTCTCAATGGCACACCGAAAGTTCTTCTAGTAAGAAAGTGCATGCTATAGAAGAAATCAATGTTTTGAGTGAAAAGATGGATGAACTTATGAAGATGTTTGCTCCTAAAAATACTCCTCTTGATCCCAATGATATGCCTTCATCTACTTTTCTTGAGAATAATAATGAATCTATGGATGTGAATTTTGTTGGTAGGAATAGTTTTGGAAACAACGCTTATAGAGGGAATTTTAACCCTAGGCCTTATCCTAGTAATCCTTCTAATAATTATGGAAATTCCTACAATAACTCTTATGGAAATTTTAATAAGATGCCCGCTGAATTTGAGAGTAGTGTTAAAGATTTTATGAATTCACATAAGAATTTTAATGCTTTGCTTGAAGAGAAATTGCTTAAAGTTGATGATTTGGCTAGGAACGTTGATAGAATTTCTCTTGAAATTGATTCTTTAAAGCTTAGATCTATTCCTCCTAAGCATGATATCAATGAGTCTCTCAAAGCCATGAGAATTTCCATTGATGAGTGCAAGGAAAGAACCGCTAGGATGCGTGCTTCCAAAGATGCCTTTATTAAAGCGTGTTCTTCCAATCCCTATGAAAATCAAGATGAAGATCTAAAAGTTATTGATGTGTCCCCCATTAAATCTTTGTTTTGCAATATGAATATTGATGAATCTGAATATGATCTTCCTTTACCTAAAAGGCGTTCTAAGAATTCGGAGTTTCTAGATCTTGATGATGAAATTGATGAAAGTGGGATTGAAATAAGTAAAAACCGTGATATTGCTAAACCCACTATTTTGGATCTCAAGGAATTTAATTATGAAAATTGCTCTTTGATTGGTTGTATTTCCTTGTTGCAATTCGTGCTAGATTCTCCACATGCTTATAGCCAAAATAAAGCCTTGACCGAACACATTATTGATGCCTTGATGCAATCTTATGAAGAAAAACTTGAGTTGAAAGTTTCTATCCCTAGAAAACTCTATGATGAGTGGGAACCTACTATTAAAATTAAAATTAAAGATTTTGAGTTTCATGCTTTGTGTGATTTGGGTGCTAGTGTCTCTACTATTCCCAAAACTTTATGTGATTTGCTAGATTTCCGTGATTTTGATGATTGATCTCTAAACTTACATCTTGCGGATTCCACTATTAAAAACCTATGGGAAGAATTAATTATGTTCTTATTGTTGCAAATAGGAATTATGTGCCCGTAGATTTTATCGTTCTTGATATAGATTGCAATCCTTCATGTCCTATTATTCTTGGTAGACCTTTCCTTAGAACGATCGGTGCAATTATTGATATGAAGGAAGGGAATATTAGATTCCAATTTCCCTTAAACAAGGGTATGCAACACTTCCCTAGAAATAAAATAAAATTACCATATGAATCTATCCGGAGAGCCACTTATGGGTTGCCTACCAAAGATGGCAATACTTAGATCTATCCTTGCTTTTATGCCTAGCTAGGGGCGTTAAACGATAGCGTTTGTTGGGAGGCAACCCAATTTTACTTTGTGTTTTTGTTTTTTCTTCTGTTTAGGAACAAATACTTCATCTACCTTCTGTTTGGAGGTGGTTTTATGTTTTAATTAGTGTTTGTGCCAAGTAGAACCTATAGGATAACCTACGATGATAGTTGATTTGATTCTGCTGAAAAACAGAAACTTTGCGCGCACGAATTTAGTTATGATAAATCCAGGAACGTGCTTTTGTGTTGATTCTTTTTGCTGCTGATCAATAAACAAATCGTCCAGGACTTCCTATTTTTGTAGAATTTTTAGAGTTCCAGAAGTTTGGGTTAGTTACAGATTGCTACAGACTGTTCTGTTTTTGACAGATTCTCTTTTTCGTGTGTTGTTTGCTTATTTTGATGAATCTATGGCTAGTAAATTAGTTTATAAACCATAGAGAAGTTGGAATACAGTAGGTTTAACACCAATATAAATAAATAATGAGTTCATTACAGTATCTTGAAGTACTCTTTTGTTTTCTTTCTCTAACGGAGCTCACGAGATTTCTGTTGAGTTTTGTGTTGTGAAGTTTTCAAGTTTTGGGTGAATTCTTTTGATGGATTATGGAACAAGGAGTGGCAAGAGCCTAAGCTTGGGGATGCCCATGGCACCCCCAAGATAATCCAAGGACACAAAAAAGTCAAAGCTTGGGGATGCCTCGGAAGGCATCCCCTCTTTCGTCTACTTCCATCGATAATTTACTTCGAGCTATATTTTTATTCACCAACATGATATGTGTTTTGCTTGGAGCGTCTTGTATTATTTGCGTCTTTGCTTGTTAGTCTACCACAATCATCCTTGCTGTACAAATCTTTTGAGAGAGCCATACATGAATTGGAATTTGTTAGAATACTCTATGTGCTTCACTTATATCTTTTGAGCTTGATAGTTTTGCTCATAGTGCTTCACTTATATCTTTTGAGCTTGATAATTTTTTGCTCTAGTGCTTCACTTAGTTCTTTTAGAGCATGGTGGTGGATTTGTTTTAAAGAAACTATTGATCTCTCATGCTTCACTTAGATTATTTTGACAGTCGTTAATAGCATGGTAATTTGCTTAATGTTAATATACTTAGTGTTCAAGACATGTGAAACTTTCTTTTTAGTAAATTGAATACTAAGATAAGTTTGATGCTTGATAATTGTTTTGAGATATGGAGGTAATAATATCAAAGTCGTGCTAGTTGATAATTGTGAATTTGAGAAACTTGTGTTGAAGTTTGCAAGTCCCGTAGCATGCACGTATGGGTAAAGTTGTGTAACAAATTTGAAACATGAAGTGTACCTGGCTTGTGCATCCTTATGAGTGGCGGTCAGGGACGAGCGATGGTATTTTACTACCAATCTATCTCCGTTGGAGCATGCGCATAGTACTTGAATTTTTTGATGGCTTCTAAGTTTTTGCAATAAGTATATGAGTTCTTTTGACTAATGTTGAGTCCATGGATTATACGCACTCTCACCTTTCCGCCTTTGCTAGCCTCTTCGGTACCGTGCATTTCCCTTTCTCACCTTGAGAGTTGGTGCAAACTTCGCCGGTGCATCCAAACCCTGTGATACGATACGCTCTATCAAACATAAACCTCCTTATATCTTCCTCAAAATAGCCACCATACCTACCTATCATGGCATTTCCATAGCCATTCGGAGATATATTGCCATGCAACTTCCACCATCATCATCATGACATACATTACTTTTGTCATATTGCCATTGCATGATCTTGTAGTTGACATCGTATTTGTGGCAAAGCCACCATGCATTATTTTCATACATGTCACTCTTGATTCATTGCACCATCCCGGTACACCGCCGGAGGCATTCATATAGAGTCATACTTTGTTCTAAGTGTCGAGTTGTAAATGTTGAGTTGTAAGAAAAATAAAAGTGTGATGATCATCATTATTAGAGCATTGTCCCAAGTGAGGAAAGGATGATGGAGACTATGATTTCCCCATAAGTCGGGATGAGACTCCGAACGAAAAAAAGAGGCCATAAAAAAGAAGAAGAGAAAGGCCCAAACAAATTAAGAAAAAGAGAATGAGAGAAAAAGAGAGAAGGGACAATGCTACTATCCTTTTACCACACTTGTGCTTCAAAGTAGCACCTTGTTCTTCATGTAGTGAGTCTCATATATTGTGCTTCAAAGTAGCACCAAGATCTTCATGATAGTGAGTCTCATCAGTTTTTTTTATACTAGTGGGAATTTTTCATTATAGAACTTGGCTTGTATATTCCAATGATGGGCTTCCTCAAAATGCCCTAGGTCTTCGTGAGCAAGCGAGTTGGATGCACACCCATAGTTTTATTTTGTTGAGCATTCATAGCTCTAGTGCATCTGTTGCATGGCAATCCCTACTCCTCATGTTGACATCTATTGATGGGCATCTCCATAGCCCGTTGATTAGCCTCGTCAATGTGAGACTTTCTCCTTTTTTGTCTTCTCCACACAATCCCCATCATCATATTCTATTCCACCCATAGTGCTATATCCATGGCTCACGCTCATGTATTGCGTGAAAGTTGAAAAGTTTGAGATTATTTGAGTATGAAACAATTGCTTGGCTTGTCATCGGGGGTATAGAAGTTGGGAACATCTTTGTGTGACGAAAATGAAGCATAGCCTAACCATATGATTTTGTAGGGATGAAATTTCTTTTGCCATGTTATTTTGAGAAGACATGATTGTTTTGATTAGTATGCTTGAAGTATTATTATTTTTGTGTCAATATTAACTTTTGTCTTTCGTATCTGAATATTCATATCACAAGTAAGAAGACTTACATTGAAATTATGCCAAAGTATCACTCGACATCAATTTTTTTATCATTTACCTACTCGAGGACGAGCAGGAATTAATCTTGGGGATGCCTGATACGTCTCCAACATATCTATAATTTTTGATTGCTCCATGCTACTTTATCTACTGTTTTGGACTATATTGGGCTTTATTTTCCACTTTTATATTACTTTTTGGACTAACCTATTAACCGGAGGCCCAACCCAGAATTGCTGTTTTTTGCCTTTTTCAGTATTTCGAAGAATTAGAATATCAAATGGAGTCCAAACGGAATGAAACCTTCGGGATCGTGATTTTCCAACCGAACGTGATCCAGGAGACTTGGACCCTACTCCAAGCAGTGCCCGAGGAGGTCACGAGGGTGGAGGGCGCGCCCCCCTTGGGCGCCCCCCGTACCTCGTGGGCCCCTCGGAGCTCCACCAACGTACTCCTTCCTACTATATATACCTACGTATCCCCGAACGATCAGAACAGGAGCCAAAAACCTAATTCCACGGCCACAACCTTCTGTATCCACGAGATCCCATCTTGGGGCCTGTTCTGGAGCTCCGCTGGAGGGGGCATCCACCACGAAGGGCTTCTACACCATCACCATAGCCCCTCCGATGAAGTGTGAGTAGTTTACTTCAGACCTTCGGGTCCATAGCTAGTAGCTAGATGGCTTCTTCTCTCTTTTTGGATCTCAATACAATGTTCTCCCCCTCTCTCGTGGAGATCTATTCGATGTAATCTTCTTTTTGCGGTGTGTTTGTTGAGACTGATGAATTGTGGGTTTATGATCCAGTATTATCTATGGAAAATATTTGATTCTTCTCTAAATTCTTTTATGTATGATTGAGTTATCTTTGCAAGTCTCTTCGAGTTATCTTTTTGGTTTGGCCAACTAGATTGGTAGTTCTTGCAATGGGAGAAGTGCTTAGCTTTGGGTTCAATCTTGCGGTGTGCTTACCCAGTGACAGAAAGGGTTGCAAGGCACGTATTATATTGTTGCCATCGAGGATAACAAGATGTTTTTTTATCATATTGCATGAATTTATCCCTCTACATCATGTCATCTTGCTTAAGGCGTTACTCTGTTTTTACTTAATACTCTAGATGCATGCTGGATAGTGGTCGATGAGTGGAGTAATAGTAGTAGATGTAGAATCATTTCGATCTACTTGTTTTGGACGTGATGCCTATATACATGATCATTGCCTAGATATACTCATAACTATGCTCAATTCTGTCAATTGCTCAACAGTAATTTGTTCACCCATCATAGAATACTTATGCTCTTGAGAGAAGCCACTAGTGAAACCTGTGGCCCCCGGGTCTATTGTCATCATATCAATCTATATCACTTTATTTACTTGCTTTGTTTTTACTTTGCCTTTTACTTTTTACTTTGCATCTATCTATCAAAAATACCAAAAATATTATCTCTATCAGATCTCACTCTCGTAAGTGACCGTGAAGGGATTGACAACCCCTAAGCGTTGGTTGCGAGTTGCTATCGTTTTGTGTAGGTACGAGGGACTTGTGCGTGGTCTCCTACTGGATTGATACCTTGGTTCTCAAAAACTAAGGGAAATACTTATGCTACTTTGCTGCATCATCCTCTCCTCTTCTGGGAAATCCAACGCAGTGCTCAAGAGGTAGCAGGGAGTTGTTTCCGGCAGGGTCCCTGCCAGGAGCCCCGAGGGGCTCTACCAGGAGAGGCTTACCAGAGTCCAACTTTCTCCTTTTCTGGGCCATTGTTGCCGGGGATACGGAGGGCTGAGTAAGACAGAGAACAAAATTTCCTGGTTCCACGGGAAGCTTTTGCGCAACACACATTGACAGGTGATCAACTATGTTGTTTTCCGCACAGGGTATGTGCTATGTTTGCAACCCGTCAAAGTGTTCCTCCAATCTTCTCACTTCCTCAACGTATGCTTCCATCAATGGACTTTGGTAATCCTTGTTTACTTGTCTCACCGCAAGTTGTGAATCTCCTCAAATGATCAGCTTCTTAATTCCCAATTCCATGGCAATCCTGAACCCGGCAAGGAGTCCTTCATACTCTGCTGTATTGTTGGTTGCTTCCTCCCGGGGGAAATGCATCTGGACAATGTACTTCAGGTGCTCGCCAGTGGGAGCAATGAGAAGCACGCCAGCCCCTGCACCTTGCAGGGAGAGAGCACCATCAAAATACATGATCCATTCTTGGGGTGCTTCCTTGCCGGGAATAACTGTTTCCATCACTTCTTCATCAGGGGTTGGCATCCATTATGCAATAAACTCTACCAATGCCCTACTCTAGATTGTTGAGGTGCTCTTAAACTTCAGGCCAAAGTTGGACAACTCCAAATCCCACTCCACTATTATGCTGGTAGCCTCAGGGTTCTGGAGTATCCTTTGCAACGGAAAGCGGGTGACAACCATAATCTCATGGGCTTGGAAGTAGTGGCACAGTTTCCTTGTGGCCATGATGAGGCCAAAAATCAATTTTTGCACGCCAGAGTACACTGGGCATTGCACCACCATCTTCCTTGCTATGTCCTTGGGGTCACCCCTGCCGCTGTGCTCCTCTCTGTCCTGATCCTCATCCAGTCCTGTCGGGCTTCGCTTATCCTCTGTTTCTTCTACTTTTGCTGTGCAACTAGGGCTGCACTAACCACTTGATTGGTTGCCGCCAAGTATAGCAACCGGCTCTTGTGGTTTAGGGGCTACTGATGACCCACAATTATATGGGGTCAATTGTAGCCTTTTCGATAAGTAAGAGTATCGAACCCAACGAGGAGCAAAAGGAAATGACAAGTGGTTTTCAGCAAGGTAATGTCTGCAAGTGCTAAAATTGTAAGTAGCGGAGTAGTTTGATAGCAAGATAATTTGTAACGAGCAAGTAATGATAGTAGTAAAAAAAGTGCAGCAAGGTAGCCCAATCCTTTTGAGGCAAAGGGCTGGCCAAAATGGTTTCTTATGATAAGAAAAGTGTTCTTCAGGATACACGGGAATTTCATCTAGTCACTTTCATCATGTTGGCTTAATTCGTGTTCGGTACTGTGATAATTTGATATGTGGGTGGACCGGTGCTTAGGTGCTATTCTTACATGAAAAAACATCCTACTTATGATTAACCCTCTCGCAAGCATCCGCAACTATGTGAAAAGTATTAAGAATAAATTCAAACCATAACATTAAACTTTTGGATCCAATCGGTCCCTTACGGAATAGCGCATAAACTGGGGTTTAAGATTCTGTCACTCTCGCAACCCACCATCTAATAACTACTCCACAATGCATTCCCTTTGGCCCAAATATGGTGAAGTGTCATGTAGTCGACGTTCACATGACACCACTAAGAGAATGACAACATACATATCATCAAAATACTGAACACATATCAAGTTCACATGATTACATGCAACATCATTTCTCCTGTGACCTTAAGAATGAAAGTAACTACTCACAAATGATAAACATGCTCAAGATCAGAGGGGTATTAAATAGCATAATTGATTTGAACATATAATCTTCCACCAAATAAACCATATAGTAATCAACTACAAGATGTAATCAACACTACTAGTCACCCACAAGAACCAATTTATAGTTTTGATACAAAGATTGAACACAAGAGATGAACTAGGGTTTGATAGGAGTTGGTGTTGTTGAAGATCTTGATGAAGATAGCCCTCCCCAAGATGGCAGAGTTGTTGGTGATTATGATGACGATGATTTCACCCTCCGGGAGGGATGTTCCCCCAGTGGAATCGCTCCGCCGGAGGGCAATAGTGCTCCTGCCCAAGTTCCACCTCAAGGCGGCAGTGCTTCGTCCCAAAAGTCCTCTCCTAATTTTTCTAGGTCAAAATGACTTATATACCATAAGATGGGTACCGGAGGTGGGCCGAGGAGGGCAACACCCACCAGGGCGCACCTGGGCCTCCTGGCGTGCCCAGGTGGGTTGTGCCCACCCGATGGCCCCCCTCTGGTACTTATTTGCTCCAATAATTCTTAAATATTCCATAAAAAATCCTCGAGAAGTTTCAGCTCCTTTGGAGTTGTGCAGAATAGGTAGCTTGACGTAGCTTTTTCAGGTCCAGATTTCCAGCTGCCAGAATTCTCCCCCTTTGTGCATACCTTGTATATTATGAGGAAAAAGGCATTAGAATTACTCCAAAAAGCATTATTATACAATAAAACAACATAAATAAAATAGGAAAACATGATGCAAAATGGACGTATCAACTCCCCCAAGCTTAGACCTCGCTTGTCCTCAAGCGAAAACCGAAATCAAAAAACATGTACACATGCTTAGAGAGAGAGAGAGAGAGAGAGAGAGAGAGAGAGAGAGAGGTGTCGATAAAAACAAAAATACGGACATAGAAGCATCATGTGACTTATTATAACAACAACAAACTTTAACGTAATACTTTTATCATAGACTTATCATGAGCAAGTGACAAATCATCACAACATCGAAGTATAAAGCATAAACTTTATTGGAAACCAACAAACTATGTTCTCAGTCAGCTTTGCAACTACAATTCACCATCTTTTTAGGAAGGGTCACATATCGGAGCCTTTAGGCTAGTCCACATACTCAACCATCATTTAGTCTTTTATAATTGCTAACACTCACCGCGTACACATGAGCAAAACATTTCAACTGGATACATAGAAAGATAGGGGCTTATAGTTTCGCCTCCCAACGCACTCACCTCAAGGGTGATGTCAACAATAATAAATCATGCTACCCATATTCAACTGGATATATGTGCCTAGATCTTTCCTCACCACATGATGCTTGCCAAAGGAGAAAAAAAATAAAAGGAATATAGAGAAAAACTTTGACTCTTGCATGAAAGTAAATACATGAAAGTAAAACATAGGCCCTTCGCAGAGGGAAGCAGAGGTTGCCATGAGTTTTTTGTTTGTATGCTCAACCCCTTAGTGCAAGAGAACATCACGTTATATTGCCCCTTGTGATGGCAACCTTTATTATGCAGTCTGTCACTTTTATTCTTCACCATCACAAGTTCGTACAACGCTCAATTTTCCCTTACACTAAATGATCTCACACTTTTTGAAGAAATTTTTATTACCCTTTTTGCACCGATGACAACTTACTTGAAGGATCTTACTCAATCCATAGGTAGGTGCGGTGGACTCTCAAACAAGATAGGGTTTAAGGGTTTTGGATGCACAAGTAGTATCTCTACTTAGTGCGGAGTTTTTGCCTAGTAAAGATAGGGGCAAGCACCACATGTTGAAGGATCTATGACAATATAACTTCTATGTGAATATGAACAAACATAAATCATTAAGTGGTCTTCCTTGTCAAACTTCAACAATTTTGGCATATAATATTTTGATGGGTGCTCACAATCATAAAAGATATCCATGATAGTATATTTATATGTGAATCTTCTCTTCCATTTTTAATTGTTTCATGAGTTGCATCATTGACCAATGCTATGTTTGTCAATCTACAGTAAAATTTTCTACTTATACTTTTCCTTGTGTAATGTCACCACTTACCATAAGATTAGCATATGATCCTTTTCATTTATTTCCTTTATTTTAATTGCAACAAGAAAGTAAAGAAGACTAAACTCAAACTAAACTTTATTATATCTCGCTCACGATTACAAGGATTGATCACTAAGAAAACTCACCAAAAGAAAGGATCGAACTAAAATTTTATTCATCTAATAGCAAAAGATAACCATGGATCAAACTAAGAAAGTAAAGGCAAAAGATAGTGGAGATGATACGATACTGCGACACCTCCCCCAAGCTTGGCAGAAGCCAAGGGGAGTGCCCATACTCGATACTCAGTTTTATTTTGGTGGTTAAGAAGAAGGTGGTGGTGATGAAGTAGAAGCAATCCGGTCTTTAAGGACCAAGAGACTCTCCAATCTTCGGATGACTCTCCGTAGGGAAGCTATCGGTGTTCTAGGAACGGGGGTCCCCAGACTTGCCTGCCTGCAGCCTGCAGCGTGGCTCAAGGGGCGGCCCAGCATGGCCCATCTTCATCATCACGAGCTCAAGACCCTCGCGAGGGGCCAAGCCTCGCGGGGCGGATGACAGGAGGCTTCCTCAGGCACGGCCTCGTCAGGCTGGCTCGTGAGGAGGCGGAGCGATCAAGGCAAGGTACCTCACGAGGTGCCCATGACGCAAGCCATGACGACCAAGGGCGCCAGCCCGCACAGTGTCCTTCTTTCCTCTTTGGTGCAAAGGGAGCAAGCGCAGGCGGGAGCATCAAGCAAAGGCATCCATTTCGGTGCAACAAGACCAAGACCAGCAGAACGGCAGGACGGAGGTCATCGTGGAGCCCAAGCCGGCGTCACCACCAGAGCCTTTGGCAGGCGAGGACCAACTTTAGTCAGGATAAGTGTACTAGATATTCCCCTTCAAAATGGCCAATTGTTGGCACCCTTCCCGCTCAATATTTGGGAGGAGGCCCAGGGCCTTTGCCTATAAATAGGACTAGCCACCACAAGATAGGGACAAGGGAATCCTCACCAGGAAACTAGTAGAGAGAGCGACTGAACTCCCCCAAGCAGTTCATCGCACCAGCCAAGGAAAGACCCTCGTGAGGCTGTTCTTCCTTGTATTGTTCATCATCAGCCCAAGAGGCAATCCACCACACCACACACCGGAGTAGGGTATTACACCACAATGGTGGACCGAACCAGTATAAACTTTGTGTCTCTTTGTCACATCCCCAGCTTTGCTATGCACTTGGGCTAGCTTGGTTGCTGCATCATGTCTAAATTTCTTTTAAACTTGAAGCGGGGATGACAAAACCCTAGCACTAAATAAAATGCAATTAGGATCAAAATAAAAATATTTTCAATGAACCCAGAATGCCCTTTAGAAAAGTTCATTATTTTTGTTAAAGGTGAAAACCTCTGCCAAAAATGGCGCACATTTTCTAGGTCACTCTGGATTTTTGAATTAATCCATTAAGTATTTGCATTTGGGCATTTAATTCCTATAAATATTTTAATTGCCCAAATAATATTGATAATGGTTGAGGGCTGTTGGAAATAATTTCATAAGTGCCCACAATTATTTTCAGCATTCTATCAAATGGTTTAGTATTTTTACTAAATCAAAACAAAACAGAAGAAATAGAAAACTAAAAAAAATAAAAGAGAGGGAGAGAAGGACTTACCTGGCAGAAGCTTACCTGGCGCCCACCAACCGGCCCAGCACTGCAGCTGGCCGGCCCAGCCCACCACCGCCTCCCTCCCTGTCGTCTTCCTCCTCTGCCAGGAGGACGCGCGTGTGGCCGACGCGCGCACGCACGCGCCCCGGCCACCTCCACCCTGCCTGCCTGTGTCCCCGTCGCCTAGATCTCTCCCGCGTCGCCACGCACCTCCCTGTCTCTCTCTCTCACTCTTCTGCACTCTCACCCCCTTCCTGGATCTCTCTCTCTCGCGCGCCCGACCGCTGCCGTCGCCGCCGCTCGCTGTCCGCGCAGCCACAGCCGTCCCCTCGCCCCACGGTCGTGCCCCCGAGTTCTGCATCCTCGCGCAGCTTCTCCAAGCCGAAGGAACCAAGCCCGGACAGCCTGCATCGACGCCATCTTCATCATTTTCGTCGCCGTCCACCGGAGATCCCCCTCGATGCTCCGCCTGCTCCGGTGCTTTCCCGAGCTCGCCGAGGCCACCGCTACACCCGCTGTGAGCTCTTGTGTCATTTTCCCCTCTCCCCTGGCTCGTTTTCTTCCTCTAACACCGATGCCCGTCGTGGCCGAGAGCTTCTCGCCGCCGGCCATGGGGTAGCCGTGGCCACAGCCGCGCAAGCTCGCAACCGAGTGCTTCACCGCACTCGCCATGTCCCCAGGAGCCTGTAGCACCGCTCCGCACCTCCTGCCGTGCCTCTTAGCGACGACCCCGAGCTCGCCCGAGCTCCGGCAGCCGCCAGGGTCGTCGCCGGCGACAACTCCGGCCACCCCAGCCTCCGCCACCGCCACCGTTGGATGCGCCACTCCACCCTCTTCCCGTAGCTGCTCCCTGCGCGCCAAAAGAGCCCCTGTAGGTGGTTCCCGACGCGCTCCGCCGTGTCCGGCCTCGCCGGCGGCTAAACGCCGGCGGGTTGACCGCTTTGACCGGCGAGGTTTGACCCCGTTTGTCCAGGGGTTTGACCTCTCTCTCCCACGGACATGCGGGCCCCGGCCCCTGTTAATTAGCTAAGTGTGAAATTAACTTAAGTTAATCCCATAGTCACTGACGTGTGGGTCCAGGGACTAATTAGCCTAGATTAACTTTTAGCTAGTACTAAATAACCTGTTAGCTGATTGAGTCACTGACCAGTGGACCCCACTGGTCAGGTTTGACCTGGAGGCGCCCAGTTGACCTGCTGACATCAGGGTGATGTCATGCTGACGCAAAATGTATTTTCTGGATTTTTTTTATTTCAGGAAATTCCAGAAAATGCCCTAAACTTCTAAAAATCATATAAATTCAACCGTAACTCCAAATGAAATAATTTATATATGAAAAATGATCAGAAAAATCCAATCTATCCATCTGTACCATTTTCATGCATGTTAGAACAACTTATGACTACTGTTTAGGACAATTCAACTAAATGGCATTTAAGAAATCACATGTGGATTTGAATTTGAACCTAGGGTTCAAACTAACTTCATTTAACTTGCTGCTAGTTGCACTAGCCCAAAACACATTCATATTGCCATGTCCTAGCATGCATCATATTGTGCATTGCATTGATTGTGTTCTTTTCTGTGTTGCCGGTATTTGTCCCCTCTCGATAGACATGATACCGACGATGAGATCGATGACACCGATGAAGAACTATATTATCTTTAGAAGTGCCAGGCAAGCAAAACCCCCTTGTTCATTCCGATATAATCCCACTCTCTCGCTCCTGCTCTCTTTTAATGCATTAGGACAACAACGATTCATCTGTTACTTGCTGCGGTAGTTGAACCCCTTTATCCTTTGCACGACCTGTCATTGCCACAGTAAATAGATGAAACCCACTAGCATGAGTAGGAGTTGTTTGAGCCCTGTTGTGCCTACTCATTCATGTTTGTTTGTCATGCCTGCTATTGCTTAGAGTTGTGTCAGGTCTGATTCAGCCGGGATGAATCAGAGGTGTGTGAACATGTCCTACGGTCTGTGAGCTAAGCATGTGAACACGATTTGGTAAAGGTAGCGGTGAGAGGCCATGTAGGAGTACATGGTGGGTTGTCTCATTGCAGCTGTCTTCAGGAACTGAGTTCTGTGTTTGTGATCCATGATTCAGCTACTACCACGCATTGGGCCCGAAACCAATGGACCCTCTCGGCTTCTTGACCACCCTTGTCCTCTGTCCAGAAGTTGCAAGTAGTTTCTGGTGTTTGTAGTATGCTGGAGGCCGTGGGCAGCGCTGACCGGAGGGGTGGGCTGTGATGCGGTAGGCACGTCGCTGGGTATACCGGGCGCCCGTTTGGTGTCTCGGAACCCTGTTCACATCGTTTGGGGCTGTGAGCGAAACCCCGGCTGGATCTCCTCATGGATGGAACCCGAATAGGCAATAAACCTGGACTAGAGACTTGAGTGTTTAGGTAGGCCGTGGCCAACACCCTCGTTGGGCTTCCGCTTGAAGGTTGCCGAGTACATGTCGTGTAAACGGCGGTAAGTGGTGAGAGCGTGTGTGAAGAAGTACACCCCTGCAGGGTTAACATTATCTATTCGAATAGCCGTCTCTGCGGAAAAGGACTTCTGGGTTGCCTATACAGTTCATAGACAAGTGAAAGTGGATACTCTAAAATATGCAGGATAAGCGTGAGTGCTATGGATGGCGTTCTCGTAGGGAGACGGGAGTGGATCCATAGTGGTGTATTGGTTGGTGAATATGTTGACTCGTGTACGCCACCTCAAAAGAGTTACTTGCAGTCGTAGTTTAGGATAGCCATAGAGTCAAAGCTGGCTTGCTGCAGTTAAACCCCACCATCCCCTTGTTGATAATGATGCATATGTAGTTAGTTCTGATGTAAGTCTTGCTGGGTACATTTGTACTCATGTTTGCCTATTTTATGTTTTTTGCAGAGAGACGTCAGTCTCACTAGTAGTTCCGCGTGGTCTTCGACGTTTAGCTTGTTACCTCAGCTACGATCTCGTGCCCTCGGCAGGATCTGGTAGACAGTCAGGCTTCTCAGCCTTTTTCATTTATAGATGTCTGTACTCAGACATGATAGCTTCCGCTTGTGTTTTGACTTGTATGCTCTGAATGTTGGGTCATGAGACCTATGTTTGTAATATCTCGCTCCTCGGAGCCTAATGAATAAATACTTGAGTCGTAGAGTCATGTTGTGATGCCATGTTGTATTTGCACATATCGTGCATATTGTGTGAATGTTATTGAAATACTTGGTATGTGTGGGATCTGACTATCTAGTTGTTTATCTTTAGTAGCCTCTCTTACCAGGAAATGTCTCCTAGTGTTTCCACCGAGCCATGGTAGCTTGCTACTGCTCCGGAACACTTAGGCTGGCCGGCATGTGTCCTTCTTCGTTCCTGTGTCTGTCCCTTCGGGGAAATGTCACGCGATGAATACCGGAGTCCTGTTAGCCCGCTACAGCCCGGTTCACCGGAGTCCTGCTAGCCCAGTGCTACAGCCTGGATTCACTCGCTGATGACCGACACGTTCGATGCTGGGTCATGGATGCCTGTCCCTGTAAGTCTGTGCCACTTTGGGTTTACGACTAGCCATGTCAGCCCGGGCTCCTTATCATATGGATGCTAGCGACACTATCATATACGTGTGCCAAAAGGCGCAAACGGTCCCGGGCAAATGTAAGGCAACACCCGTGGGAATACCGTGCGTGAGGGCGCAAAGTGATATGAGGTGTTACATGCTAGATCGATGTGGCATTGAGTCGGGGTCCTGACAGTTTTGGTATCAGAGCTTGACTGCCTGTAGGATTACCAAGCCAAACTGGTCGAAGTTGAGTCTAGAAATTCTTTAGTTATATAAGGGAATTGATTGTGGGATGGAACGTAAGGCTCTTTTTACTCCTTATACCTCATGGCCTTCTGATCTGAGTCATCCTCTTCTGTTCTACGGGGATTAAGAACTAGGCCTTCTCATCTATCTATAAGGATCACGTGTTACTAATCCGTAGACTTATAGGATTGTTGGATTCAAGCCTCAGTTCAGTTTATACTACTTCTGTTTGTTAACTGTTGATCTCGAAACCTTGATATTGTACTTCTGAGTGGCTATGCCCCCATTTTGTAGGAGGTCTTATATCTTTTGAGCATTTACAGCCGTTATGCTGTCCGAGTCATCCCAGGTTTCTAAACAATCTGATGCACTTGCAAATCCTTTCCCTCTGGGTTTTATGTTCCTTTGGGCCAGGTTAATCACACTAATCGCTAAGTTGAGGTATTCTATTGCCTCGACATATATGTTGGAATTATTATTATGACCCTAGGTGTCCTAGGGGATCATCTAGTAATCTAGCCATGATTTGTGTTCCAGTGTGATGATTCTGGCCTTTATTCTCGAAAGCATCCCGTGATGCTACTTAGTAGTAGGTATTCTACTCCTTGGGTTTTGAACCCGAGATTCACCCTACTTACCTCATGTTGATAGTGTTTGCTCGTTCCTTTAGGTTATTAGTAACCTTTGCATTAGTCCTCGAGGTCCGTGGTATTTCCTTCTTCCAAATACCATGAACTGCTTATGGTAGAAGTTCTTTTGAGCCAAAAGATCACAACCAGGGTGCTCTTGAGGAGTACTCCATTCTATATTGCGACTCTGCTAGTTCTACCTTTCTGCATGGGTTATGCAGAAGAAACCCGTTGAACTTGATTCGACATACTAGCCTATGCATCCACAACTCAGAAAGTTATATGTTCCCTTGAGTTGTCCCTCTTTAGTTGTATTCTGACCTTCGTCTATCAATTGATAGTCAGGAGTAATTGTGCATTCGTGTTATCGATGCCTATTACTCTTGTGGTCCGTCAAGCCATTCTACTCCGGAATGACTAGGAGAAACAAACTCCAGTACCTCGTCCATCTCTGGGATTGGGTCAAAGCAGTTGTATTCCGCAGATCAAATTGCTAATCCAGCTTCTGGTCTGTTTTACCTTGAAGTATTACCATCTTTATATCAGGAATATCATGGGAATTGCACACCATCCTATGAACTCTTGATGCAGTGATACCTCTCGCCATCGTTGTTCATTCCTCGGTTCCCGTGTTGTTGCAACCGGAATGCCGACAAGTGAACCGTGATGTGTGAAATCAATACTCCTAACAACCTTGTTGCTTAGTAGTTAATGGACAACAATTTCATTCTTAGTGTGTTGGTTATTGAATTTCCATCCTAAGATTGATCGTGCTACCTAGTCCATTTTCCCTGGTGCACTCCTCGATCAATGAGATAGGATTGTGTCAATCCATCACTCTCTTGATCATATCGTCTTGCCCTGAAAAGCAAGATTGATCTCGAGCTTAATAACATATCGGTGGTTTGTGATTTTCCGATTATCTTCTTGGAAGTATCACCGGGTCGTCACCCGACCGCTATGTTGAGCTTGTGATCAAGTTGGTTTCTTGTAAACCAACCTTCTCCAAGGATCTGTGCAGGATACCCCTGAACTAGTTGGTTAAGCTAAACAACAACTTGGAGAGTTGGAAGATAGAAGCTTGTCCGATTTAGTTCATTTTAAGGGATATCTTGTACGTGTGCTGAAGAAAGATGGTATTTTCATCGACTGACCCTCGTTATCAGTTAATGGACCTATCATTTTATCCAACCTTTGATTTGAGTATGGGCTATCATCAAATCAGACCAGAACCAACGATATTTTTAATGTTGTCTTACTCGTGGTTGATCCCTCGAGCATACACCATTATATCTTTTGGGTCTGACCAATGCTATCACTTGTTCACATAATTATGGAATCCCATTTACATGGAAATCTCGATGACTTGTTCTTGAGCCCATCAGCAGCATTTTGTCTCCTCTATGATTCGTGTTGAACATCCAGCTAGTGTTGGAAATTTTTGAAAGCATTTCTTCATGCTAGCTCATGAAGCATATGTTCGGATGAGAGAAGTGACTTCCTCTAATTCACGTGCATCTGATGCAAGTTGCTGCCGAGAATTCGAGAAAGTCAATGTTGCCTCCTTTGGAATCATCCCAAATCAATTATGCATACGTGCGAAGTATTCTGTGGTTTGGAGACTTGCAACCTTCATTCCATATGTATCCCTAGCACACCAATCCACTGATTGAGTTGTTCAGAGATAAGGAGTCTGTCTAAGGTGAATTCTTTGGACTTCCACGCGTGGAGACTTCGCTATCATCGATGATGGTTCCCCACCTTAACTCGGTAGTGTTTTATTATAAGACTACTATGTGGTCATGCTTGTCTGAGACAACATGTTCACATGTGTGTAGCAGAACCAGCTCATGTCTTGGAGCTTGCTATCGTAGTTCATTTCCCGAGAATCTCGCAACGCCATCTCATCGGTTTGTGTTGCAAACTTTCATTTTTCTTTATAGACTTGATGAGTCTGGAATATCCTGACACCAACCAGATCTGAATCTCAGGCAGATATGATGGTTGGAGCATTTTCCAAGAACTATAATATTGGTCCCTCCGTAACCGGTAAAGTGGATGTCGTGGCTGACACACCCAGCCGGAAGACCTATTATTGTAGTATCTTGATTGAATAAGTTGGCCACCTCACCATAAGGATTTCGTAGGATACTACTTCTATAGTTATTCCTTATGGATTCTTGTGTTCCCGAAGTCCGACCTTTTACTTGATGTTCTAGATATCAAACCGTCCTTATGAATGGGTTACGCTAGCACATCAAGGAGAACATTAGAAGCGGAGTGCTAAATGTCTCTCGGTCGATCATCCAGATTATGTTTCCTTGGCCTCGCTAAGGTGAAATCTGAGAAAATGTTATCTTTCCTTTGCATCTGCATCCTCCACCGGTATTCATCATGGTAGTACGTTGTGTTGCCAGAATCCTTGACCCGGATATTGGTAAAACCTTGATGAATATGGAAATGCTCAAGTTCTTGAGAGCACGCGCAAGTGCTAGGTGTTATCATCGGCACTAACTGGGTTTGCTCTCAGCTTCCTCGGTTTTGCTATAACTTTTCAAATAGTGGACTCACTCTCTACTGTTGAGCTTCTCCCAGCTACTAAAATCATCCCTTGTGTTGTTTTCAACAAGGTAATCCACATCATCCATTCTAATCTGGGTATGCCATTCTACCGAACCCCCCCCCCCAAATGATCACTCGAGAATTGCCTTAAGCTGGTATAAAGAGTTTCAATGATCTTTGAATCAAAGGTAATTCTTTTGCCACTTAAGGGTTGATTCCATGAGTCACCTCCTCAAGATGTCTCGTTATGGTATCATGGCAACTCAACTCCTCGCTACGTTGACAACCGTCCACCACCCTCTTAAGTGTGAAATTGTTGTCTACCTAGTGAACCTTCGTCATCTGTTTCACCCCATCTCTTCAGATGTATGCTTCGTGTCTCAGCTCGAGAGACGTCTCAATGTCCCACTCCGTGCGTTGATCCTGAGTTGTTCGATCTTCGAGAAGATCGATTATTTTAGAGTTTTCCCTTTCCTCTCATTGTCATGTTAGTCGGAGTTCTTAGAGCAAGACGACGAGACAGAGATGGTAATTGAATCAACGTTCATTTGAAGTGCAACCTGGATCGTGAAGGTTATGTTAGTTTGCGTTCCCCCTTCATCCTACCCTACGCTTGAATCTCGGGACGAGATTTTTGCTTAGTGGGGGTGAGTTGTCACATCCCTAGCTTTGCTATGCACTTGGGCTAGCTTGGTTGTTGCATCATGTCTAAATTTCTTTTAAACTTGAAGTAGGGATGACAAAACCCTAGCACTAAATAAAATGCAATTAGGATCAAAATAAAAATATTTTCAATGAACCCATAATGCCCTTTAGAAAAGTTCATTATTTTTGTTAAAGGTGAAAACCTCTGCCAAAAATGGTGCACATTTTCTAGGTCACTCTGGATTTTTGAATTAATCCATTAAGTATTTGCATTTGGGCATTTAATTCCTATAAATATTTTAATTTCCCAAATAATATTGATAATGGTTGAGGGCTGTTGGAAATAATTTCATAAGTGCCCACAATTATTTTCAGCATTCTATCAAATGGTTTAGTATTTTTACTAAATCAAAACAAAACAGAAGAAATAGAAAACTAAAAGAAATAAAAGAGAGGGAGAGAAGGACTTACCTGGCAGAAGCTTACCTGGCGCCCACCAACCGGCCCAGCACTGCAGCTGGCCGGCCCAGCCCACCACCGCCTCCCTCCCTGTCGTCTTCCTCCTCTGCCAGGAGGACGCGCGTGTGGCCGACGCGCGCACGCATGCGCCCCGGCCACCTCCACCCTTCCTGCGTGTGTCCCCGTCGCCTGGATCTCTCCCGCGTCACCACGCACCTCCCTGTCTCTCTCTCTCACTCTCCCACGCTCTCACCCCCTTCCTGGATCTCTCTCTCTCTCGCGCCCGACCGCTGCCGTCGCCGCCGCTTGCTGTCCGCGCAGCCACAGCCGTCCCCTCGCCCCACGATCGTGCCCCCGAGTTCTGCATCCTCACGCAGCTTCTCCAAGACGAAGGAACCAAGCCCGGACAACCTGCATCGACGCCATCTTCATCATCTTCGTCGCTGGCCGCCGGAGATCCCCCTCGATGCTCCGCCTGCTCCGGTGCCTTCCCGAGCTCACCGAGGCCACCGCTGCACCCGCTGTGAGCTCTTGTGTCGTTTCCCCCTCTCCCCTGGCTCGTTTTCTTCCTCTAACACCGATGCCCATCACGGCCGAGAGCTTCTCGCCGCCGGCCATGGGGTAGCCGTGGCCACAGCCGCGCAAGCTCGCAACCGAGTGCTTCACCGCACTCGCCATGTCCCCAGGAGCCCGTAGCACCGCTCCGCACCTCCTGCCGTGCCTCTTAGTGATGACCCCGAGCTCGCCCGAGCAACGGAAGCCGCCACGGCCGTCGCCGGTGACAACTCCGGCCACCCCAGCCTCCGCCACCGCCACCGTTGGATGCGCCACTCCACCCTCTTCCCGTAGCTGCTCCCTGTGCGCCAAAAGAGCCCCTGTAGGTGGTTCTCGACGCGCTCCGCCGTGTCCGGCCTCGCCGGCGGCTAAACGCAGGCGCGTTAACCGTTGACCGGCGAGGTTTGACCCCGTTTGTCCAGGGGTTTGACCCCTCTCTCTCACGGACATGCGGGCCCCCGGCCCCTGATAATTAGCTAAGTGTGAAATTAACTTAAGTTAATCCCATAGTCACTGACGTGTGGGTCCAGGGACTAATTAGCCTAGATTAACTTTTAGCTAGTACTAAATAACCTGTTAGCTGACTGAGTCACTGACCAGTGGACCCCAGTTGACCTGCTGACATCAGGGTGATGTCATGCTGACGCAAAATGTATTTTCTAGATTTATTTTATTTCAGGAAATTCCAGAAAATGCCCTAAACTTGTAAAAATCATATAAATTCAACCGTAACTCCAAATGAAATAATTTATATATGAAAAATGATCAGAAAAATCCAATCTATCCATCTGTACCATTTTCATGCATGTTAGAACAACTTATGACTACTGTTTAGGACAATTCAACTAAATGGCATTTAAGAAATCACATGTGGAGTTTGAATTTGAACCTAGGGTTCAAACTAACTTCATTTAACTTGCTGCTAGTTGCACTAGCCCAAAACACATTCATATTGCCATGTCCTAGCATGCATCATATTGTGCATTGCATTGATTGTGTTCTTTTCTGTGTTGCCGGTATTTGTCCCCTCTCGATAGACGTGATACCGACGATGAGATCGATGACACCGATGCAGAACTATATTATCTTCAGAAGTGCCAGGAAAGCAAAAACCCCTTTCATTCCGATATAATCCCACTCTCTCGCTCCTGCTCTCTTTTAATGCATTAGGACAACAACGATTCATCTGTTACTTGCTGCGGTAGTTGAACCCCTTTATCCTTTGCACGACCTGTCATTGCCACAGTAAATAGATGAAACCCACTAGCATGAGTAGGAGTTGTTTGAGCCATGTTGTGCCTACTCATTCATGTTTGTTTGTCATGCCTGCTATTGCTTAGAGTTGTGTCAGGTCTGGTTCATCCGGGATGAATCAGAGGTGTGTGAACATGTCCTACGGTGTGTGAGCTAAGCGTGCGAACACGATTTGGTAAAGGTAGCGGTGAGAGGCCATGTAGGAGTACATGGTGGGTTGTCTCATTGCAGCCGTCGTCAGGAACTGAGTTTTGTGTTTGTGATCCATGATTCAGCTACTACCACGCATTGGGCCCGAAACCAATGGACCCTCTCGGCTTCTTGACCACCCTTGTCCTCTGTCCAGAAGATGCAAGTAGTTTCTGGTGTTTGTAGTATGCTGGAGGCCGTGGGCAGCGCTGACGGGAGGGGTGGGCTGTGATGCGGTAGGCACGTGGCTGGGTATACCGGGCACCCGTTTGGTGTCTCGGAACCCTGTTCACATCGTTTGGGGCTGTGAGCGAAACCCCGGCCGGATCTCCTCATGGATGGAACCCGAATAGGCGATAAACCTGGACTAGAGACTTGAGTGTTTAGGTAGGCCGTGTCCGACACCCTCGTTGGGCTTCCGCTTGAAGGTTGCCGAGTACATGTCGTGTAAACGACGGTAAGTGGTGAGAGCGTGTGTGAAGAAGTACACCCCTGCAGGGTTAACATTATCTATTCGAATAGCCGTGTCCGCGGAAAAGGACTTCTGGGTTGCCTGTACTGTTCATAGATAAGTGAAAGTGGATACTCTAAAATACGCAGGATAAGCGTGAGTGCTATGGATGGCGTTCTCGTAGGGAGACGGGAGTGGATCCATAGTGGTGTATTGGTTGGTGAATATGTGGACTCGTGTGCGCCACCTCAAAAGAGTTACTTGCAGTCGTAGTTTAGGATAGCCACAGAGTCAAAGCTGGCTTGCTGCAGTTAAACCCCACCATCCCCTTGTTGATAATGATGCCTATGTAGTTAGTTCTGATGTAAGTCTTGCTGGGTACATTTGTACTCACGTTTGCCTATGTTATGTTTTTTGCAGAGAGACGTCAGTCTCACTAGTAGTTCCGCGTGGTCTTCGACGTTTAGCTTGTGCCCTCAGCTACGATCTTGTGCCCTCGGCAGGATCTGGTAGACAGTCAGGCTTCTCAGCCTTTTTCATTTATAGATGTCTGTACTCAGACATGATAGCTTCCGCTTGTGTTTTGACTTGTATGCTCTGAATGTTGGGTCATGAGACCTATGTTTGTAATATCTCGCTCCTCGGAGCCTAATGAATAAATACTTGAGTCGTAGAGTCATGTTGTGATGCCATGTTGTATTTGCACATATCGAGCATATTGTGTGAATGTTATTGAAATGCTTGGTATGTGTGGGATCTGACTATCTAGTTGTTTATCTTTAGTAGCCTCTCTTACTGGGAAATGTCTCCTAGTGTTTCCACCGAGCCATGGTAGCTTGCTACTGCTCCGGAACACTTAGGCTGGCCGGCATGTGTCCTTCTTCGTTCCTGTGTCTGTCCCTTCGGGGAAATGTCACACGATGAATACCGGAGTCCTGTTAGCCCGCTACAGCCCAGTTCACCGCAGTCCTGCTAGCCCAGTGCTACAGCCTGGATTCACTCGCTGATGACCGACACGTTCGATGCTGGGTCAGGGATGCCTATCCCTGTAAGTCTGTGCCACTTTGGGTTTACGACTAGCCATGTCAGCCCGGGCTCCTTATCATATGGATGCAAGCGACACTATCATATACGTGTGCCAAAAGGCGCAAACGGTCCCGGGCAAAGGTAAGGCAACACCCGTGGGAATACCGTGCTTGAGGCCGCAAAGTGATATGAGGTGTTACATGCTAGATCGGTGTGGCATTGAGTTGGGGTCCTGACACTCTTGTGTTGTTCATTTGATTGCTTAGATCCTAGCAAGGCGGCGAGGCGCAGGCAGTAGAAGGCTAGATCTCCGCGCGCACCCCAGAGTTCGAACCTAGAGGGTCTGCCGAAACCCGAAATCCGACATTTGGCGCGCCAGGTAGGGGTGCGCCGGAGCTCCTCCTTCCGCCAACCCGCTCTTCGCCGACACCATGACCCGCCCTGCGATGAACGGCGCGCCGTCCGCTCCAGTCGTTGGCGCTAGCGCGGGGGCCAGGGGGCTCCATGCCTTGTCCCCAGCCTTGCGACAAGGGTGGTGGCCGGCCAAGTTATCGGCGGCTTTCGTGGCCCCTTGCGAAGAGCTGCGCAACCTCTTCCTCGCCTAGCACGATGTGCCGACACCCCCAGTCATCGCGGCCCTCCTGGGCGGCTCGCAGGCGCCACCTTCGGGCCGCCACGTCAAGCTGTTCGTTCGCCAGGTCGGTGCCGCCTCCACGCGGCAGGGGGCTCCCTCAGGTCGGTCGTCGCCCAAGGCCGATCTGGCCTTTAGCTCGAAGGACCACCCCTCCAACTCGGTCTGCCAGGGCGCGCTCCCGATGCTGTGTACTCCCACCATCTGCCAGGTGGCCGTCACCAAGACTCTGATCGACGGCGGCTCGGGCCTCAGCATGCTCTCGATTGAAGCCTTCAACCTCCTCCACATACCGCCGGAACGACTTCGGCCCTGCCGGCCCTTCGTGGGCATCGGGGGCGGGTCCTCCAGCTCCCTGGGGAAGATCCGTCTCCCGGTAACCTTTGGCACCTACGACAACTTCCACACGGAGCTAATCGACTTCAACATCACCCCCATCAGCCTCCCGTACAACGCCATCCTCGGCTATCCGGCGCTGGCCCGGTTCATGGTTGCGACTCACCCGACGTACAACCTCATGAAAATGCCCGGGAGCAGCGGCGTCCTTACCGTGTGCGGAGACACAGGGGATGCATTGCAAGTGCTCAAGCTCGCCTTCAAGGCAGCGGCGTCGGCGCAACCTGCCGACGCGGACACCCCTAAGCCCAAGGGGGCTGCGCCGGCCAAGAAGAAGCAGTTGTTCACCCAAGACAAGGCAGAAACCAAGCAGATGCTGGTTGACGAAGACGGATCCACCAACGCCACCTTCACCATAGGCGCCAACCTCGAGCCCGAGCAGGAGGAGGCCCTGGTCAAGTTCCTACGCGCAAACAAAAAGGTATTCGCATGGGAGCCCGATTAGCTAGCGGGGATCCCTAGAGGCGCAATCGAGCACCACCTCAATGTGTGCCCCAATGTCCGACCCGTGAAGCAGAAAGCAAGGTGGCAGTCCACGGAAAAGCAGGCTTTCATCATCCAGGAGACCCACAAATTGGAAGCTACAGGCGTCATTCGCGAGGTCCGGTACCCGGATTGGTTGGCCAACCCAGTTGTTGTGCCGAAGAAAGGGGGAAAGGAATGCATGTGTGTCGACTTCACCAACCTCAACAAAGCTTGCCTGCAGGATCCGTTTCCGCTCCCCCGCATTGATCAGATCGTTGACTCCACCGCCGAGTGCGACCTGTTGTGCTTCTTGGATGCCTTCTCTGGGTATCACCAGATCAAGATGGCGGTAGAAGATGTGAAAAAACGGCGTTTCTAACCCCGTGTGGGGTGTACTGCTACACATGCATGCCGTTCGGGTTGCGCAATGTAGGGGCGACCTTTCAGCGGCTGATGCACATCGCCTTGGGCCCGCAGCTCGGGAGGAACTTTGAGGCTTACGTCGATGATATTGTGGTGAAGTCTCGCGAGGCCAAGACCCTGATATAAGACCTGGAGGAAACCTTGGCGAGCCTCAACGCCGTGAGCCTGTGACTCAATCCAGAGAAGTGTGTGTTTGGGGTCCCCTCAGGCAAGCTCTTGGGTTTCCTCGTGTTCCACCGAGGCATCGAGGCTAACCCAGAAAAGGTCAAGGCGGTCGAGAACATGAGCCCGCCAAAGACCCTCAGAGAGATGCAGAAGCTCACTGGGCGCGTGACAGCATTGGGACGCTTCATCTCCAAGTTGGGGGAGTGAGCGCTGCCTTTCTTCCAGCTGACGAAGAAAAAGGGACCCTTTGAATGGACTGAAGAGGCCGACAAGGCGTTCCAAGACCTCAAGAAGTACCTAACCAGCCCTCCGGTAATGGTGGCCCCGCGCCCTCAGGAACCCCTGGTGCTCTACCTTGCAGCCACTCCCTACTCCGCCAGCGTAGCCCTGGTGGCGGTTATGGAGGAGCGCCGGGGCAAGGCCACGGCATCTGCCCGAGTCAAGACAAAGCATGAACAAGGAAGACCCACATAGACCACTGCCGCAGCCGAGAAGGATCAGCCGCCGCTGGGGAACACACTCGAGACAGCGGAAGCCCCTTCCCCTGGCGACCGGCCGCTGGGGGCTCCCCTGTCTCAGGAGGCGCCACGATCTCTGGAGGGCGTCGTCGACACCAGCGTTCCCAACCTCGTTGAACATCCTGTGTACTTCGTCAGCACAGTGTTGCGGGACGCAAGGGCGCGGTACCCCATGCCTCAGAAACTTCTCCTCGCGCTATTGGTGGCCTTGCGCAAGCTGCGGCATTATTTTCAGGGCCACCCCATCAAGGTTGTCTCAGCGTACCCTTTGGAAAGGGTGCTCAGGAGCCCTAACTCAGCTGGAAGAGTCGCTGAGTGGAACATTGAACTGGAAGCGTTTCAGCTCGAATTCAGCACAACCAGAGTCATCAAGGGGGCCGCCTTGGCAGATTTCATAGCAGAGTGGGCGGAGGCGCCGGGCCTCAAGGCTGATGAGGAGCGATCCCTCTCCCCGGGAAGCGAGGCACCGGACGGTTGGGTCATGTACTTCGACGGGGCGTTCTCCAGGCACGGCGCGGGGGCTGGTGCGGTGCTTATATCTCCTACCCAAGACAAGCTTTACTATGCCGCGCAGCTCTGCTTCCAGCACAGAGAGAAGGTCTCCAACAACATAGCAGAATATGAAGCCTTGATAGCAGGCCTGAAGGCCACAGCCGCCCTCGGAGTAAAGCGTCTTACCATCAAAGGTGACTCACAACTCCTCGTCAACTTCTCCAACAAAGTATACGAGCCGAGGGATGAGCACATGGAAGCCTACCTTGCAGAGGTCCGCAGGATGGAGAAGTAGTTCTGGGGGCTGGAATTACAGCACGTACCCCGTGGCACCAATCAGGAGGCCGACGACATCGCCAAATGAGCATCTAGACGATTACTTGAGGAGCCCGGCATCTTCGAAGAGCGGCTCTTCAAGCCCTCGGCCACGCCGTCACTGTCAAGCGCGGTGCAGCCTCTGAGGAGCTCCCCCAGCCACCAGCTTCGGGAGCCCCGGTCTGTGGCCGGGCCTCAGGGGCGCGTCTGCTCTTGACAATGGAGCCTCAGGAGGGGTGCTGGATCACGGAGCTCCGGAGCTATCTGACACAAGGGATCTTGCCAGAGAAGGAGGAGGAAGTGGAGCGCGTGGCGCGACAGGCCACAACATACTGCATCAGAGATGGAGAGCTCTACCGAAGGCGACCGAATGATATGTCCCTGCGCTACATCTCCAGGGAGCAAGGGAAGGAACTGCTGGCAGATATACATGGTGGATACTGTGGGCATCATTCATCATCGCGGACCCTCGTTGGCAAGGCATTCCGCAGCGGGTTCTATTGGCCCACTATGCTCAATGATGCCGTCGATCTGGTGAAGGCTTGCGAGGCCTGCCAGTTCCACGCCAAGCAGATCCATCAGCTGGCTGGAGGCCTGCAAACTATACCCCTCTCGTGGCCATTTGAAGTCTGGGGGCTGGACATCCTGGGCCCATTTCCTCGGGCGCCAGGGGGCTATCGCTACCTCTACATCACCGTGGACAACTTCACTAAGTGGGCTGAAGTGGAAGCCGTCCGCACCATCCCCGCAGGGTCTGCGGTCAAGTTCATCAAGGGCATCGTGTGCCGGTTCGGGGTGCCGAACCGCATCATCACCGACAACGGTTCGCAGTTCACCAGTAACCTCTTCAAAACATACTGTGCTAACCTTGGAACGCATATATGCTACACTTCGGTGGTGCACCCCCGGAGCAACGGTCAGGCCGAGCAGGCCAACGCGGAGGTCTTGAGAGGCCTCAAGACCAGGACATTCAAGAAGAAGTTGGAGGCTTGCGGCCGAGGCTGGTACGATGAGCTTCAGGCCGTGCTGTGGTCCATCCGCACAACCGCGACTAAGCCAACTGGCGAGACCCCATTCTTCCTGGTCTAGGGAGCTGAAGCGGTCCTCCCTCACGAGGTCAGATGTCGCTCTGCACGGGTCCTGGCGTTCGACGAGGCGCAGCAGGACGCCATGCGGGGGACGGACCTCATGCTGGGGGAGGAGTGTCGACGAGGCCGCGCTTCGAGCGGCAAGATACCAGCAAGCGCTACGATACCATTTCCACAACATTCGCCCCAAGACTCTCGAGGTAGGGGACGTCGTGCTCAGGCGGGTTCTCTCCAGGGAGGGACTGCATAAGCTCTCTCCCATGTGGGAGGGCCCATTCAAGGTTGTTCATGTTTCCAGGCCTGGCTCCGCGTGCTTGGAGACTCAGGAGGGGGTACCCGTCCAGAACGCGTGGAACATTCAACACCTTCGGAGGTTTTACCCCTAAAAGGCCCAAAGCCTGTGAAGAAGGTGAACGCCTTTGAAGATGCTGCATTTTGGAAAAGGCCCAGAGCCTGTGAAGATGCTGCGTTTTGGAAAAGGCCGGAGCCTGTGAGGAATGCGAACGCCTGTGAAGATGTTGCGTTTTGGAAAAGGCCCAGAGCCTGTGAAGAAGGCGAACGCCTGTGAAGATGTTGCATTTTGGAAAAGGCCCGGAGCCTGTGAGGAAGGCGAACGCCTGTGAATATGTTGCGTTTTGGAAAAGGCCCAGAGCCTGTGAAGAAGGCAAATGCCTGTGAGGTTTATTCTTCTGAGAAAGGCCCGGAGCCTGTGAAGAAGGCCAATGCCTGTGAAGCTCGCCGCCCGTGACACTCTCACGTAATAATGAGTGGGGCTGTACATGCCCCGGAGTCTCAGGAGCGCCGGCCTCAGGCCCTAGGGCTCCCTCCCACGCCCAGTGGTAGCACTTAGCTCCGCCCTGGTCAGAAGACGTCGAAGACTAGATTAAGTGCCGGATGCGGCTTTTCTCATTTGCTTTCTATAGTTGGCTTGTTCGTCCCCATTCGAGGTTTTGCTGAAGTTGTTGTCGCCTTTGGTTTGTGACTCTTTGCCTTTCTCGCTCTCCTGCCCCGATTTCTCTCGCGCAAGTCTCGCGAGGGAGCACCGCGGGCGCCCTCGCGAGTGTTTTCTGCCCTTGTCGTTCGAGGCTTCCCAACCCGGGTCCACTACAGGAGCACCCCTCCAGTCCGTGCCCCACGGGCACCGCGACACGAACACAGGGCCTGGGTCGATCGCCTCCACGGCTGAGGCCAGAAACTACCTCTCCAGACTAACCGTCGCAGGACATGGAACGTTCGATGGAGCCTCAGCCTAGGGAAGCAAGGGACACGACAAGCCCTCCCCCCGAGATAAGTAATTTCTGCGCGCAGGCGTGCGGCACAAAGGCACAATACCAGGATAGCGGAAGCAGTACGATAATTAGACAGCAATAGTCCAAGAACACCCTCGCGGGGCCCTACACTACTGTCTTTTTGCGTAGGGAAAGGGAAAAAGAACAAAACAGGCGCGACTCGCCCGACACCAGCTCGTGGGAGAGACTCGAACTGCCTCCGAAGCTAAGGAGGACTCCATCTCGCGCTTCACCGGGGCGCGATGGCAGGCGGACCCGCTACCTCCCTCCAGGCGGGCGCGACGGCGCGGAGGCCACCACTGGAGGAGCCGCTACTCGAAGAAGAGCCGTCGAAGCTCGATGAACCTCGACCGCCACCGGTTGCTCACGCGCTGTCGTCTTCGTCGTCGCCAGGGCTGGACCCACGGCCGCGGTCGTCGTTCTCAGGGTAACACCCGGCGCGACGACAATCTTCCCCAAACACCCTCATGTAGAGGGTGGCATCGCCGTCGAACTTGAAGTGCAGGGTGCACCACCATATCAGACCACGCGTGCAGGCAAACATTTGCCAGCCGTGGGTCAGGGCCAAGCTCCCGGCTGCAGAAACCTCCAGCGAGGCCCAGGAGGCTCGTCCGTAGCAACCGTCCGCCTGAAGCCAGAGGCCGCCCGGGGCGCCGGCCGGAAGCTCACCTAGGAGGAAGCAAGGAAGTTGGAGCCAGGTGCGGGCCGGTTCCGCCGCCAACACGATGAACTCCGGCAGTACCTCTGCCGAGTGGGAGCGCGGCCTAGGGGTCGGACGGCCGCAGCGTGTCCCCTAGCGGCGGCCGGCCACCCTTCACCACGCGGAATATCGCCTCCGCGACCGTGGGGAGCCACCATGGGGGTCGCGGGGTGTTTGCGGGGACGGCCTCGACCACGCTTGGGTGGAGGAGAGTCAAGCTCCATCCGGCGGGCCATCCCTTTCTCCGTGGCCGAGAACCTCTTTGGTGGAGCCATGAAGAAGGAAGAGAAGCGAGAGGGACTGGACCGGAAAGGCAGGCGCCTTCCCGTACTTGTAGCCAGAGGAGGCCAATCGCCGGCCTCCATGATCACAGGGAATCATGACCCGCTTTGCATGCAGGGACTTGTCAGCTCGCTCAGTTGCCGAGGCGTCGTGGGGGAGCGGAGCCGCCCACGTCCAATCAACTGCCATGCGGCGCCCGAGGCTGCAGGCTGTTAGGGCCCACGATGCTTCACACTTGCCCCTTCGCCTCTCTGCTCAGCCAAGTCCAGGCGCGCCTTGGGCCCGGGGGCTACTGTCGGCGTTCTGGGAACGGGGTCCCCAGACTTGCCTGCCTGCGGCCTGCGGCGTGGCTCAAGGGGCGGCCCAGCATGGCCCATCTTCATCATCACGAGCTCAAGACCCTCGCGAGGGGCCAAGCCTCGCGGGCGGACGACAGGAGGCTTCCTCAGGCACGGCCTTGTCAGGCTGCCTCGTGAGGAGGCGAAGAGATCAAGGCAGGGTACCTCACGAGGTGCCCATGACGCAAGCCATGACGACCAAGGGCGCCAGGTGGGCGCCAGCCCGCGCAGTGTCCTTCTTTCCTCTTTGGTGCAAAGGGAGCAAGCGCAGGCGGGAGCATCAAGCAAAGGCATCCATTACGGTGCAACAAGACCAAGACCAGCAGAACGGCAGGATGGAGGTCATCGTGGAGCCTAAGCCGGCGTCACCACCAGAGCCTTTTGCAGGCGAGGACCAACTTTAGTCAGGATAAGTGTACTAGATGTTCCCTTTCAAAATGGCCAATTGTTGGCGCCCTTCCCGCTCAATATTTGGGAGGAGGGAATCCTCACCAGGAAACTAGTAGAGAGAGCGACTGAACTCCCCCAAGCATTTCATCGCACCAGCTAAGGACAGACCCTCGTGAGGCTGTTCTTCCTTGTATTGTTCATCATCATCCCAAGAGGCAATCCACCACACCACACACTGGAGTAGGGTATTACACCACAATGGTGGCCCGAACCAGTATAAACTCTGTGTCTCTTGTGTTGTTCCTTTGATTGCTTAGATCCTAGCGAGGCGGCGAGGCGCAGGCAGTAGAAGGCTAGATCTCCGCACGCACCCCAGAGTTCGAACCTAGAGGGTCTGTCGGAACCTGAAATCCGACAGAAGCAATGTGCTCCATATGCAGAATATTTTCACGAGTGAGATACTTATTTTGTATGCGAACCGTTTCGATGATCCCGAAGGCTATAATCTCAGTGGGGGTAAGATGAGCACAGTAGGGTTTAAGGATATCTTCCTCTTCCTCATCGGTGGGCAAGGCTTGCCCGTCCATCGGAACTTGATCTCCAATGGTCTCCTAGCTCTTGTCCTCCTTAGCTGCTCCAACAGGGTCTTCTCTCTTGAGCTCGATCTTCATGAACCAATCATCCTCTTCCATATGATCAGAGGGAGAAGAAGACATGATGCCTGGCTCAACAGATCTGACAAAAAACAGCAAGAAAGGAAAATAGGAAATTTCTTCGCGATACGGAGGTCAACAAGTTCGGGAGGTATATATAGATTTTTTACCTTGGGGAACAAGCAGAACGAAAGAAAAATGAAGTCCAGAAAGTACCCAAGGTGGGCACAACCCACCTGGGCGCGCCAGGTACCCAGGAATGCCTCGCGCGCCCTGGTGTATCGTGCCCACTGCCGGTGTCAAAACCGGCGGATCTCGGGTAGGGGGTCCCGAACTGTGCGCCTAAGGTTGATGGTAACAGGAGGCGGGGGACACGATGTTTACCCAGGTTCTGACCCGCTCTATGGAGGTAATACCCTACTTCCTGCTTGATTGATCTTGATGAATATGAGTATTACAAGATTTGATCTACCACGAGATCGTAATGGCTAAAACCCTAGAAGTCTAGCTTGTATGATTATGATTGCCTCTACAGACTAAACCCTCCGGTTTATATAGACACCCGAGGGGACTAGGGTTGTACAAAGTCAGTTATAGAGAAAGGAATCTACATATCCGAACACCAAGCTTGCCGTCCACGCAAAGGAGAGTCCCATCTGAACACGGGAAGAAGTCTTCTGTCTTGTATCTTCATAGCCCATCAGTCCGGCCCACATCACATAGACCGGACGGCCGAGGACCCCTTAATCCAGGACTCGCTCAGTAGCCCCTGAACCAGGCTTCAATGACGAGGTGTTCGGCGTGCAGATTGTCTTCGGCATTGCAAGACGGGTTCCTCCTCCGAATACTCCAAAGCATCCTTCAAATACAGAAAACATGTCCGGCTCTAAAAAACAAATACCACACACAACCGTAGAGAGTATAGTATTTCACGAGTCCAATCCGCTGACAACCTTTTGTAATGTGACATCACGTCGCCGCCCGACCATTATTCGAAACGATTTTTAGCCTGCTGCTCCATATTTCGAGATGCGGTTTCATTGGCATGTCTTGTCAAAGCAGAGATCATGTCCCCTTATCGCGGGATTCTCATCAATATGGGCGTGGGTAACCAACCGTGCCGTCTGCATGGCCCTTGGGGAATAGGCGAGTTTTAAGGCGAGTGTGGAGGCGCTTGATATTTGCTACCTTTATAAGGAGATAAGGATTCACCCCTTTTCACCCATGCCTTCTCTCTCTTTGCCTCCCCCATCTCGAGCTCCAACACCCAAGTTCTCATCTTTTCCAGCCTAACAAAGCACTCCAACCATGTACGGATCGGGAACGCAGGGCAAGTGGATGGTCTCCTCCGTCAAGGAGATGGACATTACCAAGATCCGGGAGGCTGGTTATTTGGCCAAGGAAATCTCCCACAGGCTTCCGGCCCAGGGACAGATCATCCCACCCTGGAGCCCCATGAGAGGGTAGTATTCATCCCCCACTTCGTCTGCGGGTTGGGATTTCCTTTCCACCCGTTTGTCCATGGACTCATGTTTTACTATGGGCTAGATTTCCATGATCTGGCCCCCAACTCCTTCCGCAACATCTCGGCATTCATTGTCGTGTGCGAGGCCTTCCTCCGCATCCCACCCCACTTCGGATTATGGTTAAATATCTTCAATGTGAAGCCGAAGGTCGTGGCAGCTGACACGCGGAATGTGGAGGCGCCATGGTGAGCAAGATGCCCAACGTCACATGGCTAATAGGTACCTTCATGGAGACCGTCAAAGGGTGGCAACAACAGTGGTTCTACATCAAAGAGTCGTGCAACACTACCTGGGCCGCGGCTCCTGAATTCTAGTCCGGAGCCCCGATGCGGCTCACCTCCTGGCTAGAGAAGGGCCTGGACTGGTCTTCGTCGAACGAGCTGACAGCGCTTCAGACGCGCATCAGGAGCATGATAGACAAGAATATCAAGCTTGTCAATGTGATCCAGGTGATGCTTGTTCGACGGATCCTTCCGTGCCAAAGTCGCACTTGCCATTTGTGGGAGTACGATCCGGCCAAGCACCAGACCTTGCTGCAGTTCTTCGGCACTACGCACGAAGACATCTGGAAGGTGCTCTTCAAGTCCAACAAGACATGGCCGAATACGACCGAGGACTATGGGCACAACTTGGCCCATCCCGCTAGTCAGGTAAGTTTTTTCATGTTTTCAAGGTGTATCCTTTACTTGCATACACGAGGAAGACGCCTGAGCCTACCTACTAATTCTCTCAGGGCTGGACAAAGAAGGCGGAGCGGATTCACTGTCCTGCTCTGCTGCCCGAAGACCCATCAATTCCACTTCTGACGAAGATGCTGGTTCCGGCGCCCTATCAAGCCCCGGAGAATAAGGCCAAGGAGACCAGAGGTGGCCTCCGCCATAAGGGCACTTCAGACATGACGTCCGAAGACGCCGAGACTCATTCCTCCACCGCCGAGGACGACGAGGAAGAGGAGGAAGAAGAAGAAAGCCATTCCCCCCTGAGGGGGGAAGAAATAAAAGGACGACCTCCTCATGTATAGAGGCCGAAGTGTCCAAGAAGGGGAATGCTTCCCTCCCGAACAGCTCCACAGCGGACACCGACATCAGCTCGGAATGGTGCACTAGGGATAAGCCCCTAGCCGAATCATAAGTACTCGAAGATGCACTCATATATCCGGCCCTTTTCCTTCATGGTTTTATTATGTCGAATCATGTACTACATCCCGGCCCGTTCCGTCCTCCAGCGATCCTCATCAACGGGGAATTTGCTGGACCCGAAGGTGATGGACAACGGGTCCCTTTCGGCGGCCTCCTCTCCCAAGGCTATGGATGACACCGAGGTGTTGTCTCGAAGGACCCCTGGATAGGGAGAGATGCAGGAGGCCGTCAAGGTGGCACCAGAGGGTGAAACCTCGGCCGCCAGACACATGGGTGAGCAAATCCCCATGGATACTGATGATGGGGGCCATATCCAATTCGCCCCCAGCCGAATGCAATTCTGGAGACCTATACATCTCCGGAATCAGGCAAGCAGCCTCTTTCGAAACAGGGAGGTGCACCTATTCCACCGATGACCTCTGTCCATCTAGAGGCACCGGATAATTTGCTGGAAGTGCTGCAAGGCGCTTCCATTGTTGAGGAACACCATATCCTTATGGGTACGGTGGTTGAGAGGGTGTGGTCCATAAAGAGCGGACTGACTGACACCTGTACCAGCCTTCTAATAGGTTTTGAGGTGAGTGACACAATTATATAAAAAGAATATCATAGTATAGACAATAGCCCCTGAGACTCTCTCCGGTGTTCGAAAAGAAAAGCCGAACAGAGGATCAAATAATTTTTGCAGGAGACTAACCTGACATGTCTATGTGAATAACCAAGCATTGTTGCTAGCTGCGACCTCTCATGCTACTGAGGTCTTCGGACTGAAGCAGAGTCTGGAGCGGACTGAGGAAGAGCTCGGCGGTGTGAAGAAACAGCTGAAAGATAATCAAGGTATGCAATAACCTTGTCTATATTCAGGAAGGATGAATGATTTGTGCTGACTAAAGTGCCATGATATTTATTAGGAGTGGCGAACAAGGTGGAGACCCTCAAGAAGGCACTGGCCAAGGCCAAGGAGAGAGCGGCCAAGGAACAAGCCACCCGTGAAAAGCATGAGGCCAGGGTCAGTGAGGTCCAGCAGGAGCTCCAGGACACCGTGAAGAAATGCGAGTCCTTGGAGCACAACGTTGTGGATCAAGAGTCCGAACTTGCCAAGGCCCGCCAAAGTACACATGATGCCCGGGTTGAAGCCCAGGGCACCCTCCAGGAAGTACAGGAGGCCAAACAAATCACGGCGGGTAAGGCCTTTATTATGCAGAGCAAAAATGTGAAGAAAAGGTTCCTCTTACTGACACGGATTTGGAGTTCTCCAGGTGCGTTTGCGGATCTGCCGCACAGCGTTTCAGACACTGCGGAGTTCTTCCGAGCTGAAGAGGGGAGCTCCACAGAGAAGCTGTTTTGATCACAATACCTTGCGCCAGAACATCCAGTGCCCTATAGCGATCAGCTAAAACAACTGGTCGAACTGCATGGGGTGGCCGAACTAGCCTTGCAGGATTTAATAATCTGGCTATGGCTTGCCAAAGCCATACCAAGCTGCTACTTCGGGCTGGTGAAGCGGCTGGTCAATGCCTGCCCTCGACTTGATGCCATCAAGCGGTCGGTCTGCATCAAACGCGCGTGAATGGCCTTCGCCCGAGTCAAGATAGAGTGTGCGAAGATGGATGCCGTGAAGATTGCGACCGAGGGACTGCCTGCGGGCAAGGAGCACCGCACGCCCGAGCGGTATTTTGAAGATGTCCTGAAGGGATCCCACATTGTAGAGGGGAAGTGTTCAAAATACATTATCTTTGGATGAAGTAATTCATATTGTCCCTTCCTTTATTATTAAATGAGGTCATGATGTAATATAATGCTTGTTTTTTATTTAAAATTTTACCTCCTATGCTGCCGTTTTCATTGAATCTAAGAGTTGGCCAGTCGTCGGCTTCAACCCCCACGTAGTTAGTACGGGGGTGTTCGGGATGGAATCTAAACACTCTTGATCCAAAGGTTTGGTCCTTGA
Organism: Triticum aestivum; assembly: GCF_018294505.1. Classification (NCBI taxonomy): domain Eukaryota; kingdom Viridiplantae; phylum Streptophyta; class Magnoliopsida; order Poales; family Poaceae; genus Triticum; species Triticum aestivum. The sequence continues at coordinate 311,569,015 of NC_057798.1, forward strand.
AGGAGGTGTTTAGCGCAACAAACCAGGCAATTAGACTATGTGGCTTTATCACCCTCACTTAGCCATAGGAGTTTGACAATAGAAATTTAGGCGCATCCCCTAGTGTTCGTAAGTCCGAACTTGGGGTGCTATAAACACCTGATCAGATAAAAACTGATTCATCACATAATGCAGAAAAAATCGCAAAAGGTTTGTAACCTCTGAACAGCTGACCGGCTCATGCCGCATCATGACAATCAGTTTTCGGATTTCTCCACTAAGGTGCTCATCCGGATGAACTAGGACACGATCGCAATAGTTCTCCCTCTACGGCCCTAACCGATATAGTAGAACGTAAGGTAGTAAGCACAGGAGCCGGGCAACCCAATTATTGACCAAAGACATGATTCGGAGCCGATGCATATAATGCTAAAGTTCAGGGTGCTGAACTATACTGTAAAAAAGTGTTCTGACTTTGTTGCCATATTACGTGGCATAATGAAGCCCCTGGCGAATTAAGGCGTAGCAGAGTGTACGGGTGCAATTGATAAGAAAAAGAAAAATGAAATAATAGTCTAATGCCGTAGAAATTGGGCCGCAAACTATTTTCCATTATAGTTTGATTAATACGTTAAAGCGTATCTGTACAAGTGGTGCGATAAGCAACATGGCTATTTAACATGCCATGACCAAGGGAGAGGTGCATGCGGGTCCTTAAAATAGGCATAACGATTGTTTAAATAGACCACCTGGGAATTCCCTTATACGTCAATGCTTCTTGCCGCCTTGGTGTATCCGTACCTTGATAGGTCTGACAATCAGGACACCAAGAATGGTCTGGGAAAAAAAGAAACCTGAAAAGAAAAAGAAAACGTGAAAGTATGTGGGTCTACAGGAGGTTGAGCCGTATTATGGACCATGATCTAGCTATGCCTCCGAATATGCCCATGGTATTTTGAGTGCGTAGTTATGTACGCGCGGTACGAATTCTGCCGTTTGGTCGGGACTGGGACGGAGGCCGAATTGCTAGTCAAGCTCTTGACGAGCTGGACTGTCCTGCTGCAGAGTAGTTCAGACTCTTTTGACAGTGTTCGGGAGCTTGGCCACCGAATTAAGGTTCAGCCTGAAAAGGCCGCTTTGCGCTTCTGCTACGAGGGAGCATTCCGTGTTTCCATTGACTGTTATGACACTGTGTGGTCCGGGCATCTTCAGCTTGAGATAATCGTAGTGTGGTACCGCATTGAATCGAGCGAATGCGGTTCGTCCGAGCAGTGCATGATAGCCACTGCGGAGGGGGACGATGTCGACGATCAACTCTTCGCTTCAGAAGGTGTCCGAGGATCAGAAGACCACTTCCAGTGTGATTGAGCCCGTACAGCAGGCCTCTACACCTGGTATGACTCCTTTAAAGGTGGTTTCTGTGGGCTTGATCCTTGAGGGATCAATACCCATTTTGCGTACTGTATCCTGATAGAGCAGGTTCAGGCTACTACCACCATCCATGAGGACTCGCGTAAGATGGAGTCCATCAATGATTGGGTCGAGGACCAGTGCGGTTGAACTGCCATGACGGATACTGGTCAGATGGTCCCTGCGATCGAAGGTGATTGGGCATGACGACCATGGGTTGAACTCTGGGGCGACTGGCTCCATCGTGTAGACATCCCTGAGCACGCGCTTGCTCTCCCTCTTGGGGATATGGGTAGTGTATATCATGTTCACCGTTTTAACCCGGTGGAGGGGGACTTCTTCTGACCCCCTGTGTTCGGTGTCCGGGGCTCCTCGTCATCGTCGTTGCTTTGCAACCCCTTCTCCTTGTTATCGGCATTTAGCTTGTCGGCCTATTTAAAAACCCAACAGTCTCTATTGGTATGATTGGCTAGTTTATCAGGAGTGCCATGTATTTGACATGGACAATCGAGTATGCGGTCCAAGCTGGACGAGCCCGGATTGTTTCTTTTATATGGCTTCTTCCACTGACCGGACTTAGAGCCACTGAATCTGGCTTTGACCGCTATGTCCTAGATGTTGTCACCGTTGCTTCGACGCTTGTGTTTGTTGCGTCAGGGCTTGCCGTTGCTATTTCTGGCTTCAAAAGTGCCAGGTTCGCTTGTATTGTTATTGCTACGGGCTAGCCAGCTATCCTCTCCCGCGCAGAAGCGGGTCATAAGCATCGTGAGGGCTGCCATAGACTTCGGCTTTTGTGTGCCGAGGTGTCGAGCGAGCCATTCTTCACGGATGCAATGTTTAAATGCCGCTAGGGCTTCGGCATCCGGACAGTCGACGATCTGGTTCTTTTTAGTTAAGAACCTAGTCCAGAATTTCCTAGCTGACTCTCCGGGCTGTTGAACAATGTGACTTAAGTCGTCGGCATCCAGAGGTCGGACATATGTACCCTGGAAGTTGTCAAGGAAGGCGTCCTCCAAGTCTTCCCAACTGCCAATCAAGTTTTTGGGCAAACTGTTCAACCAGTGCCGAGCAGGTCCCTTGAGTTTTAGCTGGAGGTATTTGATGGCGTGAAGATCATCACCGCGGGCCATATGAATATGGAGGAGAAAATCCTAAATCCATACCGCGGGGTCTGTTGTCCCATCATATGATTGGATGTTCACGGGTATAAACCCTTCCGGGAATTCATGTTCCATTACTTCATCAGTGAAGCAAAGGGGGTGTGCGGCGCCTCTATATTGGGCCAAGTCGCGAGGTAGCTCGGATGGAGTTTGTCTGCGGTTTTCGGCCCGGGCATGGTATTGTTTTTCACGTCCGGCCGGATGGCCATCTTCGCGCATTAGGGCATGCCCCCCCGATCCATAGATCCATCTGATTTGACATGCTCTGTTTTCCAGGTCATGCCACAGGTCATATGTGTATCCCCGAGCTATTGTTTCTTTGTTTTTACGGCTAGGTAGTGCGGGCTGGTGTTCGGCTTGAGTTGCCGCTTTGTCCCAACCATGTGGTGGTCGGTTAGCCGCATCACACGCAGGTAGGACGGGCTCTAGCGCCTCATCATCGAATTGGGGTGACAATTTGCTTTTCGGGTAACTTTTGGTTGGGCGCTCGAGGCCGTATTCCTCGGTTGCCAGGACATTAGTCCATCTGTCATTGAGTAGATCTTGATCAACTTGAAGCTGCTGCTACTTCTTTTTGAGGCTCCTTGCAGTGGCTATTAGCCGGCGCTTAAAGCGCTCCTGATCGATGGGCTCTTCAGGAATGATAAAGTTTTTGTCACCGAGGCTCGTCTCATCCTTGGAGGGTGGAAGATAATTACTATCCTCTGAGTCTTCGCCAACGGCCTATTCATGAGGGCTGACTCGCCGATGGGCCCGTTCATCCTGTTCGGAAGTTGGCTCAACTGGGTCTTCGTTGTCTTCGACATCGACCTGAGTATTATTTTCTCCTGTGCTGGTATTGCTGTTTTTTCCACGGAATGGTTTAGAGTGGAGCCGCTGACGTCGGTGCTTCGGCTGTATCTCAGGAGGCTTATCCTCGACTAGATCCTTTTCATTGTCGCCGTTGTTCTCTTTGGGTGTATCCACCATGTATATGTCATACGAGAAAGTAGCTGTCCAGCGCCCTGTAAGTGGTGGTTTTTGTGCCTGCTCCTTTCCGGCATCGTCGTCCATACCATCGATGTCTTCGGAGCCGTAATCGAGCATGTCGGTTAAGTCTTCGACAGTGGCTATGAAGTGGGCGGTTGGTGGGAAGCGGAATTCTCCGCCATCAGCTTCCAATCCAAACTGGATATAGTTTGGCTGAGAGTCCCCTGATAAGGAGAGGGCTTTTAATGAGTTTAGCACATCCCCTAAAGGTGAGTGCCGGAAGATGTCCGTGGAGCTGAATTCAACGATCGGCGCCTGATCAGGTTCGATGGGCGCGGATGCACGCGGTTTAGAACCTATGGTCGAAGATGAATCCAAGGTTCCGGTGACATAGGCCCTGCTTGAGGTTGGATCTGTGTGCGGCTTTAACACTGTTGAGTCTGCGGCCTCCGCAACAGGGCTGAGCTTCCCGTCCTCGGATGGCTTAATCTGCTCTGGATCCAGGGCCAGAGCAGTTTCAGGCGCTATCTCCTGGGCACGGTCCGATGACAGATTTAGGTCATGTTCATCGTGGTGGCAGGGAGCGGCTTCCATGGGCTCGAATCCATCGAAGATCAAGTCTCCGCAAATATCAGCAACGTAATTCAAGCTTCCAAACCTAAGCTGATGGCCAGGGGCGTAGCTGTCGATCTGCTCTAGATGGCCAAGCGAGTTGGCCCACAGTGCGAAGCCACTGAATATGAAGATCTGTCTGGGGAGGAAAACCTCCCCCTGGACTGCAATTTTGTAGATGATTGACGGAGCCATCAAACCTTTTGGTAACAATGCAGCAGAACTCTCAATGAAAGCACCAATGTCGGTGTCAAAGCAGGCGGATCTCAGGTAGGGGGTCCCGAACTGTGCATCTAAGGTTGATGGTAACAGGAGACGGGGGACATGATGTTTACCCAGGTTCGGGCCCTCTCTATGGAGGTAATACCCTACTTCCTGCTTGATTGATCTTGATGAATATGAGTATTACAAGAGTTGATCTACCACGAGATCGTAATGGCTAAAACCCTAGAACTCTAGCCTGTATGATTGTGATTGCCTCTATGGACTAAACCCTCCAGTTTACATAGACACCGATGGGGACTAGGGTTATACAAAGACGGTTACAGAGAAAGGAATCTACATATCCGAACACCAAGCTTGCTATCCACGCAAAGGAGGGTCCCACCCGAACACGGGAAGAAGTCTTCTGTCTTATATCTTCATGCCCATCAGTCCGGTCGGCCGAGGAACCCTTAATCCAGGACTCCCTCACCCACCAGGGTCACTTTCCTAGAAGTTTCCTATTTTCCTAATTTTCTAAATATTCCAAAACTGACAAAAAATATTTTTGCAGATTCTCGGAGTCCGTTTACTTACCGTATCACGTACCCCCCCTTTCATGATTCTGGAGTGTTCCAGAAGGTTTCCTTTATGTGTTCTTCTGGTGTCAAAGTTTGGGTAATATTCCTATCAACATTAATGGGCATACCTGAGATATAGTGTTTTATTTGTTACCCATTGACAACCTTCGGGTTAGTACCTTTGGCATTATTTATTTTAATAGCTCTGGATCGATAGACCTCCTCGATGACATAGGGTCCTTCCCATTTGGAGAGGAGTTTTCCTGCAAAGAATCTGAAATGAGAGTTGTACAAAAGAACATATTCTCCAACTTTGAACTCACGCTTTTGGATTCTTTTGTCATGCCATCTTTTAACTTTTTCTTTGAATAACTTTGTATTTTCATAAGCCTGGGTTCTCCATTCATCTAATGAGCTAATATCAAATAACCTCTTTTCACCAGCAAGTTTGAAATCATAATTGAGTTCTTTAATTGCCCAATATGCTTTATTTTCTATGTCAAGAGGCAAATGACAAGCTTTTCCATAAACCATTTTATATGGAGACATACTCATAGGATTTTTACAAGCTGTTCTATAAGCCCAAAGTGCATCATCTAATTTCTTAGACCAATTCTTCTGGGAATTATTGATAGTCTTTTGCAAGATTAGTTTTATTTCTCTATTGCTAAATTTAACTTGACCACTAGACCGAGGATGATAAGGTGATGCAATTCTATGGTTAACATCACACTTACACTACTAGGGAAAAGCCTACCAGCAGCGTGGGTTTTAGGCCTATCAGTAGCGTGGGACGATGCGCTACTGATAAGGCGCTACATCTAATGTATAGCAGTAGCGCCTGTCGTCCCATGCTACTGCTATACATGGATAGCTGTAGCGCACTTCAGAGAAGAGCATTGCTGATATTATCTGCAACGCTTTTTACAGGGAAGCGCTACTGGTAAGGTGGCGCTACTACTAACTTTTTCCCGCTTGCTACTACTAGTTTTATTAGTTTTTTTTCTGCATATTTGTTTTGTATTTGAATAGGCTTTATACAATAATCTTTAGCATATCATACACATACAAATGTAATCATAGCATATACATACAACTAGTCTCATCAAATCATGTCATCATCATAATCATCATCCAACACAAAGTGGTCTCTCGTCATCATCTCGAAAATAGCAATACAAGTCTCGATTGCTTGCAAATACATCATCATCGATCTAAACAATGATATACGCGAGAAGAGCTATCACTTTGAGTGAGAGCGGAACTATGCAGTACATGAGTTCGTATCCCTCTCTCGCATTAGCGTGTAACTAAACTAACTACTGCCTGTCGCTCGGAAAACGGAAACCGGTACACCTGGGCCTGACACTCCGGCCACTCGTCGTATATATACTCCTAGCATAGCACTTCTTCTCCATCGATGATCTATGCACCTGCATCGTCACACGAGTCGATGATATGCAACATATATAGTTGATCAACAGAAAGAGACCGAGTTGGCAAAAATAGAAACAACATATCATAAGCCTAAATAACAAAGTTCATCGTACCCAAAATGCCCTAACTAGAGTGATCTTCGCTAGTCGAGGAGGAGGACAGTTTAATGACATCACAAATAAAGTTTCGCCGTGCATAACTCAAAGTTTTGTCATACAGAAAGTATGGACTAAACGGACACATTGTCATATATCGACAATCACTCCAATATGTCGTGCCATCCATCCATGTCAGGGAGATAGTCCCCGAGCTTAGTGAAAGTCTCCATGTCGAGACGCTGAGAGGCTACCCATGTTCGGACGTCTTCCCGCGACATTTGTCCTTCTCCGTAGAACATCCCTGTTTTTCCGATGACCTCCTTCAAGATGATTTGGGCAAGTTCGCGCTGGATGTTATAGAACTCAGCTCGAAGTCGATGATCCTCGATATCTCCTATGTCCTTTCCCATTGCAGAATATGGGCATCGCCAGATCTAGGTGACATGCGAAGGTTCTGGTGATCCCGTCTGTACTCCAGCATGTGGTGTAGGACATAGAATCCATCAATAAGAGAATTGCTCGGTTGCTAGATGTAGCAGAAGTCGGTCTTATGGCAGAAGGCGAGCCTGCCGCCCTTCTCTTCTTTTCCTTGACCTCTCTACCCCGTGCTTGGTAGTAAAATATAGCACTGTCGAGAACATCCTTGATGTGGGTGTAATCCTTTTTGTGAATGTTCTTCGATGAGTCCAAGTAAAGAGCGTGGGAGTATCAGGGGTAGAGGATGATGAGGATGGCACACCCGCCGCTGCGCAAAATAAGTACACGTCAAATTAATTAGCCTCATTCATGCAAACGAATGATTGAAATCGAAGGAAAGATAGCCATGCGGATGACTTACACGGGGTGATAAGGCACGAGAATCGCCTCCTTGTCCTTATTGGGGAGCATGAAACTGACGATGTATTCCCTCGCGTATTCATAGTGCTTTGCGCAGACTCCCAAGAAGCCCTCGTGCATGTAGTACGGGTCAGCGACACAGATATGAGGTATCTGCTCAACCCTGATGATGTCATTCATGTGCAAGGCATCAAGGTGGACAAACGTTAAATCCAGCTTCTTCACTTGAAACATGTCAAATATGTAATCGAATCGAAGGAAGAACTTATCCGTGGGGAAGCAGTCGACGTATGACATTTGCCGCGGAACATTAACCACGTAGAGTGGGTATCCTGGATCTTTCGAGGCGATCAGGCCTTTCTCTATCAGCAGCACATCGTCATGAAGTCTACTTAGATCGCCGAATCTGGCCCCTAGAGCTCTTGCAGGTAGGATTGGTTGACCGGGGATATGCCATTTATCCGCATTGGGGATATCTATATGGTCCTGAAGCCGAGGCTGCTGAGGCGGCTGGATCATAGAATCAGCTTTTTTGCCTTTCCTCGCTCTCTTCCTAGACTTCTTTACTACTGGAAGGTCATCCATAATACATTCAGCCTCCGGAGACGGCAATTCAGGTACCGACTCATGACGCTCAAACCCTGAGTAGGTGCCAGTATAGACATATTGTTGAGTGCCATCATCATCCTCATCCTCATCCATGGCGACGTCATCAGCGACTAATGGAGCCTCCTCCTTACCACATACGCTATCACCTAACCCGACAGCCGATGCTAATTGGGTAGGTGGGGTGTTGATGTTCATACCTTGCTGAGGCTGCGTGCTCGTGGGTGTACTCCCGGCCGCCTCCAGACGAAGCAGACTCTTTGGCCACAACAGGACCCACCCATTGCAACAATCACCAAGCCGCCGCAGGGTCTCGTCGTCATCCCCCACTAGTATCAGATGAGGCAAATTCTCGTGGCCCGGTTTGACACTGGCCACGGAAACCTTGAAGACTTCGGGGGGATCGGCCGACTGTGGAACAATGGTTCCTTCGGCTCCATTATCATCGCCTTGCCCGTGTCCACCTTCTGGTCGCCGATGGTGTACAATATGGTGCACGGGGTTTCGTCGGCCTGCAAAGAAAAGTCTGCGACGTGAGACATCCGAAAGGCAACAAAAACGGGAGATTATACATTTATTGAAGGGGGGCGGTGTGACAGATACCATGAGGGCGTCGAGCTCAGCCAAAGACGAAGCACTGCCAAGCACGTCCAATGCGGGAGCTGGTGCGGGAGCAGGTGCTGGTTCAACACTACTCGAGCTGCTCCCCAAGAAGTCAGCAAGGGGAAAGTCCGCTGCATTTTTTTCTGGATTTTGCCTGGTCAAAGTGAAAACGGCCGGAACCAAGGAAGTAGATATATCTACAACCACCTGTTTTGCGGCAGCTACCGCTCTTGCGACTGTGTGAGATGATTTCTTCTCAACCGAAATCTCAACCTTCTTGTCGATGTTTTCTTCAGTTAACCTTCGTCTTTCCTTTCTCTACTCCGTGGGTAGGAGCTGGGGCTGCTCTGTGGTGCTCGTGGGGGTAGTTCAGGGCCCTGGGAGGAGAGAGAAGGAGCGGGGCGAGATCGAGGCGGGACCCGAGCGAGCACAGAGAGTGGCGGAGCTGGGCGGCGCTCTGTCCAGGCGCAGGACGGGTAGGGGAGAGAGAGGAAGGAGGGGGTCGACCGTGTGCCGTGTCCCGGACGTCGAGGTGGTACTCCTGGCGCACAGGGGAGAGCCGAGGTGGCCGGGTGGCTCGGGCAGAGGGCGGCTACAGTGCGGAAGCACAGTGTAGCACGCTCCAGAGCGCCCATATGGCTGTCCAGGCCATTTTCGATGCTTGTGGGCGTGCCCTTGTATGTCCAGTAGTCTTTGGGGGGTGCTAAGGAAGGGATCTTGTCCTTGGATGCTTTGGGTGGCTAGTGGGTGAAGAGAGAGGAAGGAGAAGAGTGGAAACGTGGCTGTCCAGAATAGAAAATTGGTGGTTTCATCCCCTTGATCAATGAGCATTGACTTGTGCCAAACGCCAGAGGTAGAGGGAGGTTAGGAGGAGGTGTGGTAAAGAGGATAACTCATTTGGATTAGTGGAAGAGGCCGAAACATGGTTTTTAGTTAAAATGCGGAAGGTGTTTGATATGGTTTTGGGGTACTTGCACCGATTTCTTTCTTGTGCCACTTGGCACGAGTGTTTTTCATGACAAAATGACAGGGTAGAAGGAAGATGAGCTTATTTGGAAGAGTTTTCTAATGTAACTTTGGCAAACCCTAGAAATTAGCAGAAATGAAGTTGTGTAGATCTAGTTGAGAAAATCACTTCCCCTTGATGCACCACTCGGTGTAGTGGCCATTTGATCATGTGAACTTGCTCATAAAAGTTGGGGTCAAGGAGAGAAAGTTGGTATTACAAAGTTGTTCAAATTTGATTCTGGTTAGAGAGGGTTTTGGGGCATTTTGGTGAACCACAATGACCATGATTGAGGTGAGGCTTTGCAAGGTGATCACAATATGCATTTGTGACTTGCTGGATTTTCCTTGGATTTTTATAAAAATATTTCCTGTAGAAATATTTCAAATCCTTGAAATGGGTAGAAATGGTTTTGGGAGGTTTTGTCCAATATTTTGAACATGACCATGTGTTGAAACTCTTATATATGGACAATATATGCCCACTGAGTTTCCCTGATTTTTCTCAAATATTTTGAAAGCTTTTAAATAATTTTAACCTATTAAAGACCATTTCTAGCCTAAAGAAAAAACCTTCAAATAAAATAGGAAAATTACTTTTAAAATTATATCTTTGTGGTTTATGGGAGTCCTATATCTAATAGGTTTCAATATACTCTTTGAAATATTTTTCATACCCCAAATGAAGTACTTGTAGTGCAAACCTCAATTCATGGGTTTTTGGAAAACTAATTTTTGAAAATACTATTTGGCCAAATTATTTTTGCAAGAAATTATTTTTATGTACTATACACATGGCATGATCACTGGGCCAGGTTTTGGATCAAGGAGAAGGGGTATAAGAGCTGGAGGATTTGTTTGATTTTTAGAGCACTTGCAACCAACACACAAAAATCAAATCAAGCAAAGTCCAAAACAGTCAAAAGTTTTTGTTAACCCATATTTTATCATGATTATAAGCTTAAGTGTAGTGGCATGAAAATTAGGGTGTGATACCTCGGCCCTTACCGCGAGCGACATTCTGACCCTTTTCCTTATCACGCTTCTCATTTTCTGCTCTCCGTCTCTTGACCAACTTCTCAACCTGATAACACTCCTGAAGGTCATGACCTTTGGTCTGGTGGATCTTGCAGTACGGCCCATCAACCTTCCTGGTCTTCTCGGCAGTTGTAGCTTGCCAGCAATCGGCGCACACGGCAAACTCCTTACCGGGGGCCTCAGCCCTAGCGACCTTGCCGGTACTTGGGGTGCCTGACCCTTCAACAGTCAACACTGCCTTATCCTTCCGCTCTTACTATCATTCTTAACCTTATTTTGATTGGTGGACTCATCATCATCCTCTGAATCAACATCGATGCAATCATCCTCTCTGGGCAACTTCCTTCCTTCCTCCATCCATGCACACTTATCCACTAGGGTGTACAGTTCCTTCATAGTCTTGGGCAACCACACATTCATCTTAGAATGGATCCAACAGTTGTGCACATTGGACTGGAAGGCAACTATCACGGCTGCCGGATGGATATTTGGAATATTTCTATGAACTTTGCTGAATCTCTGTAAATACTTATGGAGGGTTTCTCCTTCCTACTGTTGGAGAAGCTGCAGATCGCTGGGATGGCCCGGCTCCTGGTGGCCACCGGTAAAAGCGCTGATGAACTCGTGGCACATGTCTGCCCATGACGAAATAGAGTTCTCCGGTAGGTGCATCATCCAAGACCTCACATTGGACTTGAGGGCCAATGGGAAGTAGTTGGCGAACACCTTCTCATCTCTTCCCGCGGCAGCCTGAACATCGAACGTGTAGATGCCCAGGAACTCTGCCAGATTCAGCCTCCCATCGTACTTCTCAGGTATCTCTAGCTTGAACATGCAAACGGATGGCCAACAGATTTGCCGCAGCCCACGGGTGAAGGCAGGGCAGCCAACCTTGAAGGGCAGGGGCCCGCCAGCACCGAGAGTGGGCTCATCGATGTCGGGGATGCCTTGCCCATCGGCTCGGAGGGGGTTGCCATGGCATTGCTCAACGGCGCACACGTCTCCTGTTCGCCTATCTTCCGGGGTTCGTCTTTGGCCTAGACATTCTCGAGGATTCGAGGGGGCCATCGAGACGTCATCGGGGTTTTGGTTCGGACGCGCCCGCGCTCGCTGCTGCGGTGGGGACTGCACCGTAGGGACGGCTCCCTCCGTACAGGTAGCAGCATGTGCCGTTGCCGTTGCTTGGGGAGGTCGTGGCGGGGCAGCTTGTTGTGAGGCCTCGGCTTCGATGAAACCGAGCATGCTTTGGATGGTGGCACACCATTCATTCATCTGCTTGGCCGCTGGTGGAAACCTCAGCAGCAGCTGAGCCCACGCCATGGCCTCTGAGGCTGTGCTTGGCATAGATGATGACGATGTTGATCGCGCTGTCGCTCAGCTCCTGATGAAGCCAGCGGCAGCAGCACTATGCCCCTGCTGTTGCGGTGGAACCACCTGGGTGGCAGGGTAGTGAGGCAAAGGCGCTCGAGGGCCATCAACTCCGTTGGGGGCATCAGCTCGATCATCCCGCCCTGGGGAAAGCACACACACAGTGGCCGCGTCTGCGGCAAGGGCGGCCGGTTGGCGGTGGTTTGCCCTAGACCGAGCGACATCACTGTGGCGGTGCCCGTCAGCGAGCTGAGTGCGGCCATCGAGGTGTTGTTGATGTTGCCCTCCTCCAGTCTCTCCTACTCTTGCGTCTGTTGCGAGGGAAATGGTGGTGGTGCCGCCTGCTCCGACCCCATCCCCAGCAGCGTTCGCGCCCTCGCGCATCTCTGTGCCCCCCACAGCATTGGAGGCCACGGGTAGCGGAGCCTTAGAGGTTGATGGATGAGCCGAAGAAGCTGATTTCTTCTTGGGCGCCATGGTCGATGGCACCGTCGAAGATGCAGATGGTGATGAAGATGACACACTGCTTACATCTTCAGGTTCGTGCAAGTGATCCCCCTACCTGGCGTGCCAAATATGTCGCGGGAAACCACGACCACCTATGGGACTAGGACGGCCCCTTGCTGGTTCAGCAGGGGGGAGTCCCGTTGCACAAAGTGCAGACCAATGTGGGGCAGCGCGACATGGATCACACGAGTAGTTTTACCTAGGTTTGGCCCGCCGTGAGGTGTAAAACCCTACTCCTACTTTGGTGGATTGATGGTGGAAAAGTGGTGGTGGTGCGTAGTACACTTGCCAGGCAGGGGTTACCTCGAGGCGGCAGCGACTATGCGTGTACGGGGTGCGGGTGGCCTAACTTTCTAACCCCTCAAATGGTTGCCATGGGCCTCTTTTATAGATCAAGGGGTCACCATAATGGCAATTTAGTCATTAGACATTGATATGATAGCAAATAGTGCTATCATACCTAACTCTGCAGGCTGACAGTGCGCATTTAATGCGCCGCTTAGTGTCATGTCGTTGGTTATCCGGCAAGGCTTGCCAGGCTATCTTGCCAGCTCCATGCCTGCTTGTTCGACACGTCATAGGACGAGTGTCATATGTGGGTTTCCGTGGTAGGAAGTGGCCGCCATGTGGCGAATGGTTGCCACTTAATCACTCCGTGGCTTGACACCGCACTGATCGATGACGTGGGTCGTGGTGGAGTAGTCGGTGAGGTAATCTGGTCTCCGCGAGTCCCGGCAGGCCCTTCTGGGATGCCTTGGTCATCTCCTTCTGGTGGTGGCCTCGCCCCTTGCCGGGCTCGCCTGCTTGGCGAGGGAGGATTTTCTCTCGATAATATCTGGCTCCTCTGTCTTGGCCCGGGATCCTTCCGATGTGCTTGTTGATGCTATGAATCTCTTGGTCTCTTGTTCATCTTGTTCTGATGCTTCAATCCTGATCTTGTGCCTATGCACAGTCAGGGCAACAGTCCTTGGGTCTATTGCACTGACACCACCATCTCCGAGCATGGGCTCGTCGACGTTGGGGCCGTCACACCCGTTGGGTTGGCGGTGGTTGTCGCGTCGCCACACGATGACTGCGCGCGCGGCTTCCCTTTGCCTGTCCTCCGGGGCTCGACGTGGTTCTTGCCATGCTCGAGGATGAGAGGAAGACATCGAGACATCATCGACCTCTTGGATACATGGCTCTCGTACAGCCTGCCGAGGTGGGGACTGCACTTTTGGAGCATCCCCTTCTGTGTGGCCAGCCGCACAAGCCGTTGCCGTCGCCTGGGGAGGCCTAGGCGGGCTAGCTCGCTGTGAGCCCCCGGCCTCGACGAAGCCAATCAGACTCTGAATGGTAGCTCTCCATTCATCCATCTGATCTGCCACCGGAGGAAACCTCAACAGGAACTGGGCCCGTGCCATGGCCTTGGAGGCGGTGCTTTGAATGGGTGAGGATGACGAAGAGCGCTGCGTTACTCGGCTCCTGATGGTGCCGGTGGCGACCGCATCATTCCCTTGCTGTCGTGAGCCAGCCGCTTGGATAGCGCGGTCATGGAACAGAGGTGCTTGAGGGCCGGCGGCTCCATCGGGCCCAGTATCTGGGCTGGACTGTTCTAGAGGCGCCGCGTGTCTCGCTACCGTACCCGTGGCCGGGGCGGCCGGAGGGTTGCGATTCGCCTCGTAATGAATGCCACCACTGCAGCTGTGCTCTCCAGCGAGGAGAGAGGGTGCAGGTAAAGTAATTCCCCCACCCGTACCTCGAGGAGCGTGGCCATTGGGATCTTGTTGATGATGTCCTTCCCCGGCGCCTCTTGCTTCTGCTTCGGCTGAGGGGATGGTGGCAACAACGCCTCCTGCGTTGACCGCGCCTCCCGCGGCATCTACGTCTTCACACGCCCCCTCATTTCCTGCAATGTTGGCAGTCGCGGGCGGCGGAGCCTTTGAGGTGGACGGCTGAGTTGTAGCACCGGATTTCTTTTTGTGCGCCATAGTTGATGGAGCCGCCTATGATGAAGACGACAATGAAGATGAGGCGCTGCTCATGCTTTCGGGTTCGCGCAAGTGATGCCCCTACTTGGCACGCCAAAGATGTCGAGGGGCAACCACAACCACCTATGGGGCTACAAGCCCCTTTCTGATTCGGTGGGGGGGTGGCATGTTGCATAAAGAGCAGAGGAGCGTGAGGCAGCACGATAGAGCTCACACGGGCAGTTTTTACCCAGGTTTGGGCCGCCGCAAGGCGTAAAACCCTACTCCTGCTTTGATGGATTGATGGTGGATTGTGGTGGAAAGCGTAGCGCTCTTGCCCGGCAGGGTTGCCTTGGGACGAGAACTGCTACATGCGTACGAGTGTACAAAGGCCCGAATCCCTTCTATGGTTGCCATGGGCCTCCTTTTATAGATCAATGGTTCACCAAAGTGGCAAATCAGTCATTACACACTAATTAGATAGCAAATACTGCTATCATACCTAACTCTGTAGGCTGACAGAGCGCATTAAATGCGCCGCTCAATGTCAAATCATAGCTTGCCTGGCAGGCTCTGCCGAGCCGTTTCGCTAGCTTGGCACCTTCTTGCTCGACACGTCATAGGACGGGTGTCGCTTGTAGGTATTTCCTGTAAGAGGTGGCTGCCATGTGGCATATAGCAGCCACTTAGTCACCTTGGAGCTTAACAACCCACTGATCGACGACGTACATCGTGGTGAGGTGAAGTAGCTTGCCTTCGCTAGTCCCGGTAGGCCTGCCCAGATGACTCGGGGGGGGGGGGTCGCTTCCGGGGATAACCTTGCCTCCGCGAGGCTCGCCTGCCCGGCAGGGGAGGGTTTTCCCTTAGTAGTATCTCGCTCCTCTGGCTAGTCTTGGCTATCTTGATCTGTGCTTGGATCCTTCAAAGGAGTCGATCCATCTTTCTTGAGTTGATCATGGCGTTGCGAACTTGTCCTCGTGCCTCTATGCAGTCTAGGCAACGGACCCAGGGTTCATTGCACCGACACGACACGGTGCCTCGCCATCGTAGGAGCCACGCGCCAGTTGTCTTTCTTTTGGATCGATGCATGAGAAGACTAGGGACGACGTCTGTGCTCTCGTCTATCCCTGCAGCATCGATAAATCCAGCGGGCTGAGCTCTGTCTGGCGGGCTGGCCGCGTTCACGCCACCTCCTGGGGTCGCTGATCTTTGGCCTTCTCATGTAATATCCTCTGGAGATTCACTCGGCGCAGGTGACCTGACCATCTTGCAGGACCCTCGCTAACGTTCCGAACCAAAAATTCAAGCGCAACCCGTCTTGAGGTAGGGCCCCATGAGTCCCGTGCTGGCTCATGGCTGCCCATATACACCTCATCTAGTCCTGTCGTGCATGCCACGTCAGGACAGGGTTGTGCACGCCTCGGAGTCTCAGCTAAGAGGGAACTCCCACCCACGCACCAGTCGAAGCCCCATGCTCCATGCTGGTAGACGACACGGTCGAGGAGCGGCTATGCCCGTGCAAGAGTGGAAGCATCATGCTCCGCGCTGATGAATATACAACTGAGGGTACCCTAGCAGCTGTAGTAACCTCAGGAGAGCCCCTGAGCTTACTGTCCGACCCTACTACGCCACCTTCCCCACAGGAGAGTCGCGCGAGGGGCTCGGTATGGGGGTTGCACCCAGGTCACTCATGGCGCACGCCACCCTACCAGGTCTCTCGCACCTGATCTTCTTGCGACCCTTCCAAGCAAAAGCTGGCAAGGAAAGGTATGAGGGCTCTGTATTAACCCAGACGCTACTTACATTTCCCTCACGAGGGTTGTTCGTACATCAAGGGGGAACCTTGAGCATCGCAACTCAGGGCCCTGAATGGTCACGTAGCCCCTTACCCCTTGGTCTCGTCCTGGTGATCCAGCCACCCCAACGGCGGTTGAGGTATGCGCAGGGCCGGGCCCTGCCGACGCAGAACACTAAAGGAAAATGTAGGAAATCGAGCACGGAAAGGAAATCATGGAGTCCTAGCAAATTATTACAAAACATAATGTCTCATAAGTTCAAAGTAGAAGTTCTCATGCCTCCACGAGGCATGGTAAATGTTGCAGGATTAAACTGGGAGCTCATCGTCGGCAGCAGCACCATCATCTTCGCCACCGGCCTTGGTCGTCGCAGCCTCAAGGTTGACACAACAAAATTTATCCACAAGGGGTTCCACCTTTCTCCGTTACGGCTTTGGCAGCAACATCACGGTGCTCAGGAGCCACCGGCTCAAGCAGCACGCTAAGGTCGAAGCCTGGGTCCCGAAGATGGAGGTGGCTGAAAACACGCATCACGGCCGCAGTGAAGAGTGCGCGACACTCCCCTTCCACCATGGAGCCCCCCATGGCGGCAATGTCCTCGAGTTAGCCGAGGAGCCTGGTGAGAAGACCGGCAAGGCCATCATATGGGGCCGCTAGCAGTTCCTCGTACCCCTCTCCATAAAGGGAGTGTAGTGCTGTGCGGGACCTCAGCTCGAGGGATACGAAGCTTCACGCCTGGCCGCTGCCGCCTTCTCGACCATAGAGAGGGCCTTCTCCCTGGCCTCCAGCAGGGCCATCTCCTTGGAGACAAGCTTGGCATGAGACGCCTGGGCCATCTTCGTTTCCTCCTTCATCTTCCCCAGGGGGCTTCGCTCCGCGGCCTGCTCCTGGGCTGCCCGCTCCAGCTCGGCGTCGCGGTCGGCGAGCGCACTTTCCTGGGCCTTGAGCTCCTCCTCCTGATTCTGAAGTCGACAGGCACGGGCGGCTTGCTCTCCATGGAGGGCCTTCAGCTCGGCCTCCACCATGCTGCAGTGTTCCTTGGCGGACGCTGCGTCGACCAGCACCGCGTCGTGAGCCAGTATGGCTGTAGTGGCCTCCTTCTTGCCCTCGGCCTGGCGGCATGTCACCCTGATGGATTAGTCGGCCTGGAGCCACCACGAGATCAACCCCACATGCCCCGTCGCCGTGCACCTGTCGGCGCCCTAAAGGTTGGTCCGGAGCTGGACCAGCATGGCGTAGGCGTCCTCTAAAGCATCGGGCCTGGCAGAGGAGCAATGATCCGCCAGTGGCTCGGGGAGGAGATGGAACTGGCGCCGCCACAACAGCAAGGGTGGCAGGGGGCTTTGGAGCCCCTAAACCCCTGCGGGTGCATCAAGGGCCGGGGCCCCCTAGAGTCTGCTGGCCCACGGAAGCGGCCTCCTCTTGAGGCTTTGCCACCGAACTTTGAGGAGCCCGTCCCGTCGCGGGTGAACGTGAGGCGCCCACCTCCACCCGCGCCAGGGTCACCATGGCTGCGGCAGGTCGCATGGCCTCGGAGGCCCCGGCCTCCTCCTTCCTCTTCTTCACCGCAGGCTTCAGCCTGGCCACCAGGAGGAGAACATCGTGGGCACGACATCTGGAAAGGAAAGCAAAAACAAGGTAGGATGCTTACTCATCATCAACGACGTATGCCCTCTTTCTGGCCAGGACTGTGGCGCCCTCGGGCTTCTTGACCATGGGCTTCGACATGCCTAGAGGATCAGTTTTGTGCATGGTGGCTGGCTCCGTAGCGGCGGCAGCGGATGACAAGGCGGGGGCATCGCCCTGGGGAAGCGACGCCTTGTCTCCCTTCTTCAGGGTCACTTGGCTCAGCCTATGCAGGGGGGTCCCCCGGTCCTCGTAGCAACCCAGGGGGAGTGCGAGGGACCTTTGACCAAGTACTCATTGGCGTCGTCGTTGTCATCGGGGAGATTGCGGAGGAGGTCGTACTACAACGGAGGGGAAGCCTCCCCCACCTCTTCCATGGTCACCTCTCAGTCCTCCTCCCTTCCTCCTCGGAGCCCTCACCGGAGGACAATGGCATCGGTGAGTTGGGGAGCTTGGGCGGCACGAGCCCGAGCTCATTAAAGACAGGCATGGCAGCAGCCAGCTCCAACCCCGTCGCCGTGATGATACAACGGAAGGTAGGCCGCCGGAGACCGCCTGGATTATTATCAAGCAAGGTACGCACGACCTTGCCCAGCTCCTTGCTTGTCAGGCTCCCTCGGCACAGCCAGAGGTCGTCCTCTACACCCTTGAGTTCCCACATGGGGCGCGAGTGTGCTTGGAGAGGCGCCAGGCGCTGCGTGAGGAACTCCCTGGCAATCATGGCCCCCGTCCGCGCTCCAGAGTCCACGTCCGCCTGCATCAGCCTCTGGATGGGCGCCGACGGGGGTCAGTAAGCTTCTCGTAAGCCCACTGGTCCAGCTTCTCCGCCAACCTAGTTGGCAGCTCCAACCAAGCATGGAGGCCCCTAACATCCATGTAAATCCATTTGCGCCGAATGTCCTCCACCTTCTTCCCGGCCCTCATGGGCGCGTTGCCGTGGGGTGCGACAAAGGAGACGCATCTAGAGCACTGGGTCGAATCATGCATCTGGAGGGAGAAGAAGTGGCAGAGCAGCGCTGTCGGCGTCCTGGATTCAGAGGTATCCAGCCCTGCCTGCCTGCGGCCCATGATGTGGCTTCATCGATGGCCTGGTAGGGCTCGGCATCAACAGCAACACCACAAGACCCTTGCGAGGGGCCAAGCCTCGCAAGGCGAGTGACGCCAAGACCCCCGAAGGAACCGGCCTCCTCAGGCTGGCTCCTCAGGGGCGGAGTGTTCTATGCAATGTGCCTCGCGAGGATTAGCTGACGTGAGCCATGACGACCAAGGCCAGGCAGGCGCCAGGCAGGCACAGAGCGCAAGTTTCCTCTTCGGTGCAAAGGAAGCAGGGTGCAGGCGTGGAGTCCTGAGGAATCAGCCAAAGGTTTCCATTCCGGTGCAACGAGACCAAGATCGCCAGGACGATAGGGCGGAGGTCATCGATGAGCCCACCGCAGCATCACGACTAGAGGCTTTTCGCAGGCGGAGACTACTTTTGTCATGATAGACTGTACTACTTGTCGCCTTTCAAATCCGGCCGTTGTGGGATCCCTTCTCGTTCATATTTGGGAAGAGGACCAAGGTAACTATAAATAGGACTAGCCACCTCCATAGAGGGGACGGGATCAGAACAAGTAGAGCTAGCATACACCACACCAGCTCCCGAGACTTGTTCATCCACTGTACTAGCTCATCCTCAGCCCTTCGAGGCAATCCACCAAAACACTGGAGTAGGGTATTACACCACAACGGTGTCCCGAACCAGGATAAAACTGTTGTGCCTCTTGTCCCTTTGAGCTTGACACGCTAGGCTTAGGAGGATCGTGAGTAGGCAGGCTGGGTAGGTTGAGATCTCCGCAGGCACCCAAGAGTTCAAACCTCTCAAGGGTTTGTGGATCCCACAATCTGAAATTTGGCGCGCCAGGTAGGGGTGCGTCGGATCCTCTCTTCCGTCGATCACTCCACCAGCACTCTGACACCTCCATGGCCGACGTGCGCAGGGCTCACGCCGAGCGTCGGGCTGCAGTCGCCGCTCGTGTCACTCAGATGGCTCTGAAGGGTGATGGTTGTGCCCATCGTGCTGCTTCTCCGGTGGCCAATGCTGCCACGGGCCCTGCCGGCCACGAGCAGCAGGCTTCATCGCTGCACCCGTCGGTGCGCCGTGACGGCCGCACCGCTACTCCGTCACTGACCCCAGCAGCTTCGTCATCCCACGCGCGTCATGGCCAAGTGGATGCGTAGGCCGCTCTGCTCATGGCGCGAGAGCTCCTCCGCAATCGCCCGGTCGGCGACCTCTACGAGGAGTGTCTCGAGCGGATCGTTGAGCTCTTCAGCGTTGCGCATGGGGGCTCTGCCGAGCGGGCTCGCTCGCTGCCTCATCAACCACTTGCAACGGGCGACGTGGTGCATGAGGCTCCTCCACCACCTCCGGCCCAGGGCGCCATCATCGAGCCAAGGCATGTGGCTCTGCGGCATGACCTGCTGTGCTCTGCGCCAGCTCTGGATGACATGAGCTAACAGGTGGTGCAGCGGCCGCAGGGGGAAGCGCGCGTGCTTCCAGCGCCCGAGCACCAGGCGCGTGTACCGCCGCAGGAGGTGGCGGTGCGCGTGCACCAGGATCAGCTTCCACCACCTCAAAGACCTCCGGTGGCCACGACAGGATGCCGCGCATTCACTCGTGAGCTCCACAATGTCGTCTGGCCAAGCAAGTTCAAGTCTGACCAGCCTCCATGTTATGACGGCACTGCCGACCCCGTTGAGTTCCTACAGCTCTACGAGCTGAGCATCAAGGAGGCCAGCGGTAATGAGAAGATCATGGAAAGCTGGTTCCCGATGGCCCTCAAGGATGGCGCACGTTCTTGGCTCCTGAACCTGACCGAGGGATAAGTTTCTTCCTGGGAGGAGATGCGCAGCTGCTTCATCGCCAACTTCCAGGGCACTCGCGACCGTCCGCCGGCCGCGGGTTACCTATGCCGCATCAAGCAGCAACATGGAGAGACCATGCAGAAGTATATCTAGTGCTTCAACAATGTTCGCCTCAAGATTCCCAAGGTGTCGGATGAGGTCATCATCTCCGCGTTCACCGATGGCGTTCGTGATGTCAAGATGAAGGAGGAGCTCGCCATGAACGAGGATCTCTACACTGCCCTGAAGATGTTCAACATGGCGAACAAGTGCACAAGAGCTGAGGAAGGACACCTCTCCCTTCTCGAGCTCCCTGATGCTAATCCAGAAGACAAGAAGACCAAGACCAAGGACGTGAAGCACAAGGGGCTAGCTGTGCTTGCGACTGAGCCAGAGACGAAGCGCGGCTACGACCACCGCGAGTCATCCAAGAGTAACCGGCCGTTCTGCATCTTCCACAATGTTCACAGCGACAACACCAATGACTGCCAGGAGTTCAGGGCCCTCCGTGACGGGCGCCTTGGTCGACGCCCCGAGCACAAGGATCGAGGCTGCGGTCATGGAGGTGGCCGAGGTGGAGGACGCCGGGATGGGCGCGACCATCGTCAGGAGTGGCGCGACCAGCCTCGTGAGGACCGCTGGTAGGGCCAGCCTCGTGAGGGCAACTGGAGGGTGCAACCTCGTGAGGGCCGCCCTCAGGGCAATGCATCTTTGCCCCCTCTGCTGCCACCGCTAAGGAGGAATGAAGATCACCACTACGACGAGGGGGCTGGGGGCTTCCAGGAGCCTCGGGCCATTGCCTGCATCTTGGGCGGCTCACAGGGCCCGGCTTCCCACCGCGTCTTCAAGAAGTTTTCGCATGAGGTGAATGCAGCGCTCCCCAAGCCTGAAGCAACTCGCCCCCTCAAGTGGTCCAAGTTCACCATCACCTTCGACTCCTCAGACCGGCTCAAGTGTGTGGCCACTACTGGCGCGCTCCCCATGCTCTGCTCCCCTGTCATCAGCAACGTGGTTGTCACAAAGACTCTCATTGATGGTGGAGTGGGGCTCAATGTTCTATCTGTTCAGACGTTCGACATGCTCCAGGTGCCATACTACCAGCTTCACCCCACCAAGCCATTCTTAGGAGTGACCGACGGATCGACACACCCGCTCGGGTAGGTTCGCCTCCCAGTCACCTTTGGAGAGCGCAACAACTACCACACCGATCTCATCGACTTTGACATCACTGACATCCGCCTGCCCTACAACGCCATCCTAGGGTACCCAGCACTGGCCAAGTTCATGGCGGCCACGCACCACGGCTACAACGTTCTCAAGATTCCAGGAAGCGGCGGCGTCATCGCAGTCGCCTGTCAAGAGAAGGATGGGGTGTGCTCCCTCGAGCACGCCTTCCAGGCTATAGCGGCCGAGAACCCTGAAGATGAGTGTCGGTGTCAAAACCGGCGGATCTCGGGTAGGGGGTCCCAAGCAGTGCGTCTTAGGATCAATGGTAACAGGAGACAAGGGACACGATGTTTTACCCAGGTTCGGGCCCTCTCGATGGAGGTAAAACCCTACGTCCTGCTGGATTAATATTGAAGGAATGGGTAGTACAAGAGTTGATCTACCACGAGATCAAGGAGGCTAAACCCTAGAAGATAGCCTATGGTATGATTGTTGTTGTATATCTATCGACTAGCCTGGCCTCGGTTTATATAATGCACCAGAGGCCTAGGATAACAAGAGTCCTAGCCGAAAACGCCGGTGGGGGAGGAGTCCTTTTCTTGATCGCCAAGTCTTGTGGAATCTTCCTTGTATGCGGCAACTGTCCGGACTGGCCAATGAGTATACGGCCATAAGGATCCTCGGCCCAATCCAACTGATCGGGAGACGACGTGGTGAGTACCCCCTAGTCTAGGACACCGTCAGTAGCCCCCTGAACCGGTCTTCAAGTTGGGGACGCTCCTCGATTCTTCCGAACTGTTCTTCATCTTCGGTCGTCGGTCTTGAAAACTGGTTCAACAAATCTTCTCATCTTCGATCTTGAGGATCGCCGAAATGCATTCGACGAGTTTATACGTCGGGTATCCGAGGAGCCCCTTTAAGTTTCCGGCCTTTATCAATGCCTTGTTATTTTTATGCCATACCTCGGGTTTGAAGTTGTTCCCGGGCGGCAACGTCCTCTTGCGTCCGAGCTCTAACGCCGGACTGCATTCGAGGTATCTTTCGCAGCCGAGCACCAATGCCGGACTGCTTCCCAGCTCTAACGCCGGACTATGTATCCGAGCTCCAATGCTTGACTGTATCCGAGGTGTCGTAGATTACCTTGGTTCAAAGATGTTTGAAGGAGTTTATCCGAGCTTAATGCCGGAAATGCCCTCTATGGAGCCAGCCACTAGCGCCCGAGCTTTATGCCGGACTGCTTCTGAGGTGGTTAAGCACCTCGGTCATGGGCTGATTTTTGGTCAATGTTTTTTATTGATGCAATTTATTCTCTGACGAGATATATAGCCAGTAGCCCTCAAGGTGGGTATCGGTCTAAAACCCGAGATGCACATGAAGGATGACATAAGACCGCTGATCCCCGTAGCCGCTGAGACTCAGGTTGATTTGCAAAATCGGTCTGAGGATCAAGTCCTAGCTCGGCAGAATACTTCGGGACGCAAAAAGCGGCATGCTCAGTCCTCGAGGCTCGGGTTGGATGCGGCCGACCAACCTGAGGATCAAAATCTCCTCGGAAACTGTATTGCACTTAAAATTTTCTGCATAGAACAGGCAATGCAGTAGCCCCCGAGACACTGGTCGGGTGGCAACACCAGATCAGGGGATTGATGTGCCCCTTTAATATTTGTAAATAATAAGCCCGAAGCCCAGTAGCCCCCGAGCCTTAATGCGGGCACGGGAGGCCGAATTAAGCATCGATATCCATAGTAAAATCACAAATTATGTGTAATGACTCTATGTATCCAAGTACTTTATGTCATTAATGCTCGGATCCACATTGTACAAAACTTTGTTGACCGACCATCGGCTTCCACCTCCTCGGCCAATAGCCGAGGAGTGTTTGTCCTACTTTATAAAGCCTTTATGAGGGAAAAGATTTACAACAAACAAGGCAATCTGGCCATACGGTTTTATAAACAAAGGTACGCGGAGAGACATGTTATATTACTGTTTAACAGAAGAAATGTCTTCCAAAGAAAATAGTCCCCCTATCGGTTCCTTTCTTTGGGTTGTCATGCTAAGCATGATCATGAAACCTCAGCTCCAATGTAAGAGCAAAATATCGAGGATTTAGTTTGGGAGGCCAGTTAATAGCCCCCGGTAGTGTTCGGCAACAGTCGAGGTCAAGCCGGAAACACTTTGGCCAATGTTATGAATAGCCCGTCGTTTAACGCCGTCATCGGATCGCCGACCAGTTTATGCTTATTGTGACAGTCAGTTTTCGGCTTTCTCCACTGAGGTGCTTAACCATGTGAGCTAGAAGCAAAATCACAGTGGTTCTCCCTTTGCACACCTAGCCGAACAAAGCGGAACATAGGAGGCAAGCGCAGGAGCCGGGTAACCCAAGTATTGACCGAAGACACAATTTGAGACCGATGCATATATAGCAATATCCGAGAATGTTTTGCCGAATCTCTAAAGGTGTCCGGCGTTGCACTGCGAGACTTGTGCTAAAAACACACAAATAGTTTAAAAGTGCCATGGGCTCGAAAAGCCAAAAAACTTATTCAAAAGGTTAATGTCCGAACTAGATCAAGTGTTCTGTGCCAATCCAAAAATTGGACTTTAGAAAAAAAGGTGCTCCTGTCGTGCTTTAACATGACACATCCTATCTCAAAACTTCAAGCGGGTCAGCCTACGGCTTCTTTGAGAGAGAAATTAGGCTCCCCGGCTAGTGACCGCACACTTGTGTCGAAGGAGTGATAAATAATAATAAAAACTTTGCAACGACTAAGAAGAAAAACACTTATCATAAAACAGCTCATATAAATTTAAGAGCCCCCAATTGACTTGGGTAAAAGTTGATAATTTAAGGTGACATGTAGAATGCCTTCTAGCCGGATTGTAGATTGTTTGTCGTAGCGGACCTTTTCGCTTCAACCTCTGGACCCAATAGTCCGGAGTGTGTCCGAATACCCTCGCGGTTATCAAAACCGGGGCATGCGTGGAGACCAGGCGTAGGGGTCATTAGTGCTTTATCAGACAAGTGCCCAACTAGTTATGTTATATTACATGGTTAGTAAGAAACATCTTCCAGGGAGAATAGTTCCGTTAGGGGTTCCTTTCCCTGGGAGGCATTGCCCTAAAGTGCATGTCCGGACTGCGAAAAGAGCAGAAAAACATCTGGGGGCAGGTAAATAAATAGGTAAGAAATCATCTTTTAGTTCACCGACCGAGTATTCCCTTAAGAATGCTAGCTTTCGGCTTCACCCAGTCTGAGGTACACATCCGGCTGACCCGGCAGTAACAATCGCAGAGGTGGTCCCTTTACCACCTAGCCGAACAATGGGGAACGTAGGGGTAAGCACAGGAGCCAGGCAACCCAGCTTGGCCAAAACTTAAGTCATATCGATGCATATAATGGTGAATAAAAGGTGCATGTGGAAGTGTGACACATGTGTTGGGCATAAAGCCCGAATTAATAAGCTTCTGTTAAATAAGCCCGCAGGTATAATGAGCGTGGGTAGCGCGTCAAGTGTGTGCGAACAAAGTTTCGACAAGGAAGATTTTTACAAGCAACTTTTTCCGAGAAAGTATAATGCTTGGTCGAATCGAACACAAGTTAGAAATTTTAAAACTTTGAGCATGAAGGCATCTTAGCTGGTTAATGTGTTCGGTATTGACAATGCGGTCCGAGCTTGATGCGGGACAAGGTTCCATCCCCCAAGCCGGTCCCGAGGTGGCGGAGCAAAGAGCTCGGCACTGTGAAGTGGTGACATAGCATGGTCAATGCAGGACGGCAGAGTGATGCCGAAGTCCCTGGCATGGGGTAATGAAGTGTTGACGAAGCCCCCCGTCCAGCCGAGGTGACGTCAAAGGATATAGTCCGGCTGGATCATTTTCCTGTGCACAAAAAATAGTGCAAACCAGAGATAATAGTAAAAAAAAATCGTTGCATAATAAATAATTTATGCAAAGTGAGTAATAGAAGAAATATGGCCTGGCGCCGAAGTCGATGTCGATGCAGGTCGTCGGCGTAATGCAATAAAGGCGTGGCCAAGCCTGGATTTACAGGTCGGTCCGAGTTCCGGATGCGGCGTTCGCCGGACTATGTACGGAAACTGACCAAACCATCATGCGACTGTCGATAATGCGGCCACCATTTGATAGACCTGTGTACATATGATGGACAAATCAGAGTAATAATTCCTTGGGAAAAATTAACCCAAACAAGCAAAAAGAAATACTAGGATTAATAGCACCTGGTTTATTTGTTGTAGCAATCCGAAGGAAGATGATTCCCAAAATTGGGACCTGATCCGCGCACCCATTGCTCGGTCGGCTAGTGACGCCGAAGTGTCCGGAGTAGGTTGATGAAGAGATGACGAAGCCCCCGGTCTAGCCGAGATGTCGAAGTAGGTCAGCGTGATGGACACCAGCTTGAAGAAGCAATAGTGCGGCCCTGCCGATGCAGGTCGTGACGTGGTCGATGCCGGCTTGATGAAGTGACCGTGTGCCGATGCAGGTGCGCCCACTCCGTGTAACCTGTGGGGCGGCGACGTTGGTGACGATTTATCCTTCGCGATGCCGAACTATTGTTCGGCTGGCCGAGATGATGATCCGAAGAAATTGAGCTCGACTCAATAAAGCGACGACATGTCTAACCCAGGTCGGCCGCCGTGGAGTGATGTTGTCGGGCTGGTTTGACACCGGCGCGACGGTGAAGTTCGTATTGCAAGAATACTTTTAATACTACTGGGATGTGTTTGAGAATAAAACACAACACCCCATATGAAAACTTCCTTCAAAAAGGATGTCCGAGATCCCGTTCATAAAGAAGATGAATTCGGGTCGGATTCGTTCTCGCGTAGAAAACAGATCCAAAAAGTGATGCACTAATCGGAAGTTTCCCGGAGTTTGGACGGTCGGATCGAGCTGAATTTTTGGCAGGTGGTAGATATGGGAATTCCGCAGTGAATCAACGGTTGGATCCTGCAAAGGACATCCGAGCTAGATGCTGGATATCACGCCCTAAACTCGTCCGGATTCTCATCCAGATTCAACAGGGCTCCGGTATATCGGAGATTGCCGGAGATTCCTCCATCGGAACTCGACGAAATTTTTGCAGGGTTGTTGTAGACTTAATTCCGCACAATTCCACCGAAGCGATCGTTGAAACGACACCCGAGGAGGCGGTGGCGGCAGACACAAGTCCATTGTCCAGAAAAACAGCATGGTCGACCGAGGCCAATGTTGACGTGGAGCCCCCGAGCTCCATGGATGACTCCTCCATGATCTTGATAGAGATCGGAGTTGGTGTTGATGAAGGCCTTCATCCGAACATGATGATTGGAGGTAGGGCGCAATCCTTGGTCAAGCCAAGGTGACCAGTCGAGCTGGTGACGAAGAAGCCGACGTCGCAGTTGACCTGCAGTCGAGCCATTGATCCTTTCGCCGATCACACAGCGGAACTCTCAATGAAAGCACCAATGTCGGTGTCAAAACCGGCGGATCTTGGGTAGGGGGTCCCAAGCAGTGCGTCTTAGGATCAATGGTAATAGGAGACAAGGGACACGATGTTTTACCCAGGTTCGGGCCATCTCGATGGAGGTAAAACCCTACGTCCTGCTGGATTAATATTGAAGGTATGGGTAGTACAAGAGTTGATCTACCACGAGATCAAGGACGCTAAACCCTAGAAGCTAGCCTATGATATGATTGTTGTTGTATATCTATCGACTAGCCTGGCCTCGGTTTATATAATGCACCAGAGGCCTAGGATAACAAGAGTCCTAGCCGAATACGCCGGTGGGGGAGGAGTCCTTTTCTTGACCGCCAAGTCTTGTGGAATCTTCCTTGTATGCGGCAACTGTCCGGACTGGCCCATGAGTATACGGCCATGGGGATCCTCGGCCCAATCCAACTGATCTGGAGACGACGTGGTGAGTACCCCCTAGTACAGGACACCGTCAATGAGGACGGCGCCCTCCCTCTTGAGATCGTCCCCAAGGCAAAGAAGCTGCAGCTAGGACAGGGGTCTCGCGAGGAAGCATCACTCGAGGACGTGGCGTTGAGCCTCGCGTCTTCGGACGCGGCACCATCACCCGTCGCATAGGAAGGCGCGCCCGAGGCTCCTCTCAGGCTAGGCTCGGGGGAACTCGTTCGGAGGGCCTCAGATCTAGCCAATGTCACAAGGGAGGCACTCGGGCACCATGTGGAAGCACTCTTCAGAGCACGCTTCCCATGAGAAAGCACCAGGCATGAGGCACCAGGCATTCAGGAGTTCCTCAACAAGGCAATCGAGGAGATTCAGGAAGGAAGGGTTCTGCAAGGCTATCATTTGCCTGCCGCGTAGCGCAGCTCATTGCACTGGCGATAGTAAGGAGTTCCGCGTCTGCATCGACATCCCCGGGCTCAATAGGGCCGCGTCTCGGCAACTCATGTGGCCGTCTCGTGGCGGCGATGCGAGGGTCCGCTGCACAGCTACGTCCGCATGCCTTTCGGCCTGGCGGGCGCGGCTGAGGCATTCCAGCGCTGCATGAGGGACGCTCAGACAGCCTACAAGGCCAGGCACCAGGCTGTCCCGGCGGAGGTGGAGGAGCACCTTCAGGAGCCTCTCGGTCCCTCCGAGTCTCCTGAGGCTCGACACCAGAGCGGCTCATGAGGGGCGGCTCCAGCGGCGCGCGTTTTTGGCTACTTCAACACCTCTTCAGCAACGGTACTGGTGACATCTCTCTAGTTCATTCAGTTTGGGGGCGCCCCTCGGGTTGTATCATCCCCAGGCTGTGTGGGTCCATCCCTACGGCATGTATCCCTTCCACATTTACAGAGCCAGTTACAATCCTTTGCAAGCTACTTTTGAATTATTGACTGCCTGACCGGCGCTTCTTCGCTAAGAACGTCTTGCGCCCTTGCAAGCCCTCCCGCGACCGCCTCATGATTAAGGACTGGCACGTCGTCTATGCTCGAGTCCGTCCCTGCAGCTTCGCTAAATCCAAGTGGCTGAGCTCTGGCTCACGGGCCAGTCCCGTGTACGTCACCTCCAATGGCTCTTGGTGCCTTGTTCTCACATGAGCTAATCGTGGGTGGATGAGTGAGGGTGCGCGACCTAGTGCCCCCATGGCCACGGGAACCGCGCGCCGGTTGTTTTTCTTCAGGATCTTTGCATGAGAAGACTGGGCACGACGTTTGTGCTCGGCTCCGTCCATGCAGCGTCGATAAACCCAATAGCTGAGCTCTATCTAGCAAGCCGGTCCCGTTCACGTCACCTCCTAGGGTGGTTGGTGTCCGGCCTTCTTACGCAATAACCTCAGGAGACTCATTCGGCGCAAGCTACCTGACCATCTTGCAGGACTAACTCAAGCATTCCCCATGAAGACCAGGCGCAACCCGCCTTGAGGTAGGGCCTCGTGAGTCCCGAGATGGCTCACGAGTGCCCATACACACCTCCTTCAGCCCTATCGTGCAAGCCACGTGTCAGGGCGGGGCTGTACACGCCCCGGGGGATCTCCTCAGAGGGAGCCCCCTCCCATGCACCAGTGGAAGCACCATGCTCTGCACTGGCCATCGACACTGCTGAGGAGCGGCTATGCCCGTGCAAGAGTCGAAGCGCTATGCTCCGCGCTGGTGATAAACAACTGGGGGTGGCCTCGTGGCCGCGTTAACCTCATGGAGTCTTTGGGCTCAGTGGCTAGCCTCACCGCGCTGCTCTCCCTCGGGAGGGTAGCGCGAGGCGACTAGGCACGAGGGCTGCGCTCAGGTCACGCCTGGTGTACCCAACCTCGCGCAGGCCACACGGGCCTAATCTTCATGCACCCCTCCTGTCGGATATCGGGTTCCGGCAAAACCCTTAAGGTTCAAACTCTGGGGTGCGCTCGAAGATCTTCTCCCTACCGATTCACACCCCAAAACCTCGCCGCGATTCTAAGCTAGCACGATGAACAACAAAAGAGACACGAGGTTTATACAGGTTCGTGCCACCGTTGTGGTGTAATACCCTAATCCTGTGTGTGGTGTGGTGGATTGCCTCTTGGGCTGATCATGAACAGTACAAAGGAAGAACAGCCTCGCGAGAGGTGTTCTTGTGGTGGTGTGCTTGGAGAGGGACTGATCCGTCTCTGTTGGCTCTAGATCCGATCTCCTTTCTACTGTGATGGATATCTCTATTTATAGAGGCCCTGGTCCTGTTCCCAAATATTGAGCGGGAACGGAGCCAACAACGGCCATTTTGAAACGGGACAACTAGTACAAGCTATCCTGACTAAAGGTGGTCTTCAGTTGCCAAAGGCACTAGCGATGACACTGTCTTGGGCTCCACGGTGACCTCCATCCTGCCGCTCTGCTGGTCTTGGTCTTGTTGCACCAATATGGAAACCTTTGCTTGATGCCTCGGTACTCCGCGCCTGCGTTTGCCCCCTTTGCACCAAAGAGGAAACGAGGACACTACGCAGGCTGGCGCCTGCCTGGCCTTGATCGTCATGGCTTGCGTCCCGAGCACCTCACGAGGTACCCCTTGCCTTGATCTCTCCGCCTCCTCGCGAGCCTGCCTGGTGAGGCCGCCCCTGAGGAAGCCTTGTGTCATCCGCCCCGTGAGGCTTGGCCCCTCGCGAGGGTCTTGAACTTGGGTCGATGAAGACGAGTCGTACTGGGCCACTACTTGAGCCATGTTGCAGGCTGCAGGCAGGCAAGTCTGGGGACCCCCGTTCCGAGAACGCCGACACCCAAGCGAGAGCTCGACAAGGAAAAGGTATGATGGTCTATTTGTATGTCGAGGGGGACTCCCGAGCATCGCGTATCAAGAGCTTAACTGGTCACGTAGCCCCTCGCCTCTTCAGCTCGTCCTGATGATCTGGATGACCCAACGACGGCTGAGACATGCGTGGGGCTGGGCGCTGCCGATGGAGAACGCCAAGACCTGGCTTTCACCTCCTTTTCAAGCCATTCGCATGTCAAGGGGGACTCCTGAGCATCGCGCCTTTGGAGCCTAACTGGTCACCTAGCCCCTCACCTCTTGGGCTCGTCCTGGTGATCCAGACGACCAACCGACGGCTGACGCATGCGCGGGGCCGGGCTCTGCCGACGCAGAGCACCAATGCTTGCCCCTGCACCTTTTCCTAAGTTGTTCGCACATGAAGGAGGACTCTTGAGCATCGTGCCTCAGGAGCCTAACTGGTTACGTAGCCCCTCACCTCTTGGGCTCTTCCTGGTGATCTGGACGACCCAATGATGGTTGAGGTACGCGCGGGGCCGGGCTCTGCCGACAGAGAACAACAAAGCAAACGAAAAAGCTGAAGGAGCATAACTAGTTATTACAAGACATATTATTCCAAGCAAGTAGTTTTAAACGCCTCCCCGAGGCATGTCGCATGATACAGGATAGACAGGGAAAAAGCAGAATTCCCGGGCCACCTCTTCAGACTTGGGCGTCACCACTGCCCGCCAGTAGAGCCTCATCGCCAGGCGTGTCGCCTGTTCCACTGGCTTCAGTCAGAGGACCAACGACGAGGAAATTGCTCAGCATGGTGTGCACGAAGCTCTTCATGGCAGCAGCAGCAACATACTGGGAGTTGAGTCCGTCAGAGTAAGGAAGGAGGAGAGGTCGAAGCTGGCATCCTAGAGATAAAGATGGCTGAAGACGCACGTCAGAGCTGAGGAAGAAAGTGAGCGCGCCTTGCTTTCCAACAAGGAGGCAAACCCGTCGACAACATCTTCAAGCACCACCATGACTTCAGGAACTAGAGCAGCAAGGCTCTCCCTCGGGGTCATCACCACCGCCTTCTTCGAGGGATCATCTCCATAGAGCGCCTTCTGGGCCTTGTGGAAACGTGCCTTGAGAGAGGTAAGGGTGCTGCGCTCCATGGCGGCCACCTTCTTGGCCTCGGCGAGGGCCGCTTGGGCTGCCTCCGCCTCCTCCTTTAGCTTCGTCAGGCGGTCGCGCTCTCCAGCCTGCTCTAAGGCCGTCTTCTTCACCTCGGTGTCTTGGTTGGCGACGGCAGCTTCCTGGCCCTTCAACTTCTCTTCACGCTCCTGGAGCTGGCTGGCCCGCCAAACCCGAAGAGCTTGCAGTTCGGCCTCCACCACGCGGCACCGGTCCTCAACTTCTGCGGCCTCCTTCCACACAAGGTCGCGCGCAGTGGCGGTCACCCCGAGCACCTTCTGGGCCTCCTCCGCATGAACAGATGCGTCGGCCCTGAGCCAGCCAGAGATCAGCCCCAGGCGTCCCTGCATTGAACAATGATCCGAGCCCTGGAGTTCCCCATGGAGGAGGTCCAACGCCACCCTTGCCTCTTCCAGGGTCCCGGAGGCGGCAGGGGCGCCATGTCTCGTCCACGCACTGGGCAAGGGAGGAGACGCCCTCTGTGCCAAGGCAGAAGAAACCTCAGCCTCAGGAAGGACCGCTTCGGAGGCTGGTCGAACTCAGCAGCCGCGGCAAGGCTGGGCGCTGGAGAGGTCCGGCCTACTGAGGGCACCGGCACCTCCTGAGGAAGGGCATCCACATCCTCAGGAGATGGTATCACCTCTGGGGCCGTGGGGGCAGCGGCACTCTCCTTCACCAGGGTCGCGGTGGCTACTTCAGCACCTGCGACCGCGACAACCTCCGTGCCCTCCTTCTATTTCTTCGACAGCTGCTGCCTAATGACAGGCAAAGACGCTAAGTATCACTTCAAGAACCAACAAACAAGGCTAAGGGAGAGACTTACTGGTCGACGAAGGCATAGCTCCTCTTCATGCTCAGTAGTGGGCGCAGAGGCGGAGCGGATGCAGCCGAACTCTTGGGAGCAGGAGAACTTGCGGTTGGAGCCGATCGGGACAGCGTTGGTGAAGGCGGGCTGATACCCGGAGGAATCAGCGCGGTCCTACTCTTCTTCGTGACCACTCGCTTGGGATGCTTCAAAGAAGATACCCCAGACCTCGTGGTGACCCCAGAAGGGCGTGACACCTCCACCACAGGGGGTTCGTCGTCATTATCATCATTGGGAAATTCGCGGAGGAGCTCCCTCTGCTGCGGGGTGGAGGATTCCTCCACCATCTCATCCGCGGTGGCCTCGGAGGAGCGACCATCGGAGGACAGGTGCACTAAAGCAGTAGCCGGCGGGGGATGCCCCGGCCGCACAAGCCAAAATTCATCGAAGAACAGGCATGGCCGCGGCAACCTCCTCGCCGTCATCCCTTCAGTACAGCGGAAGCCAATCTTCTGGAGGATCGCTCGGGTCCTTCACCGCCAGGTAGAGCAACACCTTGCTCAACTCATCCTCGGGAAGGGGGTCTTGGCGTAGGCGGATTTTGTCGTCATCACCACCAAGCTTCCACAAGGGGTGGGGGCGGTCTTGAAGCGGCGCGATGCGCTGCCTCAGGAAATCCTTGATGAACATGGCCCCCGTCAGCTTCTCGCTCTTCAGCTCCTTCTCCATCCTCTTCACCAACGACATCAGGGAAGGGTCGGTGATCTTCTTAGAATGCCACCACTTCTCGCAAACAGGGAATGCGGTCGACAGCTTCAGCGAGCTCCGGGAGCATTTGGCATCCATTAGAACCCACCTCTTCATGGCGTCCTCGACCTTCTTCCCGACGCGGGAGATTGCGTTACCACCCCGCACCGCAACGAAGCTGATGCATCCGACCAAATTATCGCCGATCATGCGAAGGAAGAAGAAATGACAGAGCAAAGAAATAGAGGGCATCACCTCCACGAACGCCACATAATAGAAGGCAAAAATGGACAGGAGGAGGATGGAGTTCGCATGGGTGTGGAGCGCGTGAAGACCATTGTGGTGAAGGACAACAAAGAAGAAGTGGGAGAATGGGGGCACCATCCCCGAGTAGACGTTCTGAATGAAGAAGGGGAAGAAGGTGCTGTTCGCGGGCTCTGGTGCAGCGGTGGTGACCCAGAGTGCGGTCTCCTTCCACTCGTTGTCGCCGCTTTCCATTAGGAGGAGCATGGTCTGGAGCTTCTCAACGGCCACGCAGGGCGCCAGCAGCCCTGGCTCATACCAGGGTGGGCCGGTAGCTAGGTCAGGAGCCGCGGTCTTCTCGGCGAACATCAAGCAGAAGATTTGGGGGGAATCAGCTGATCTGGTGAGTTCTTCCACTGTGGGGAGAAAGGGATCTAGAGTAAGAGGAAGAAGGGGCAATGAAAGCCTGGCGGCAGGCGGCCCCCCTTTTGTCAGACGGAAGCAGTTGTCGAGGCATCATGGGGAAGCGGAGTCGCCCACATCCCATCAATCGCCACGCGTCATCAAGGCCGCAGGCGGTGGGGGCCCATGGCGCTCCGCACTTACCCTTTGTCTTCGCCTGGAAGCCAAGTCCGAGCGCGGCTTGGGCCCGGGGGCTACTGTCAGCTTCTTGGATTCAGGGGTTTCCAGCCCTGCCTGCCTGCGGCCCACCACGTGGCTCCATCGTCGGCCTGGTACAACCCGGCATCAACACCAACACCGCAAGACCCTCACGAGGGGCCAAGCCTCACGAGGCAGGTGATGCCAAGACCCCCGAAGGAACCGGCCTCCTCAGCCTGGGTCCTGAGGGGCGGAGAGTTCTATGCAATGTGCCTCGCGAGGCTTAGCTGACGTGAGCCATGACGACCAAGGCCAGGCGGGCGCCAGGCGGGCACAGAGCGCATGTTTCCTCTTTGGTGCAAAGGAAGAAGGGCACATGTGCGGAGTCTCGAGGAATCAGCCAAAGGTTTCCATTCTGGTGGAATGAGACCAAGACCGCCAGGACGGCAGGACGGAGGTCATCGACGAGCCCAGCACAGTGTCACGACCAGAGGCTTTTTGCAGGCGGAGACTACTTTTGTCAGGATATACTGTACTACTTGTCCCCTTTCAAATCCGGCCATTGTGGGGTCCCTTCCCGCTCATATTTGGGAAGAGGACCAAGGCCACTATAAATAGAACTAGCCACATCCATAGAGGCGACGAGATCGGAACAAGTAGAGCTAGCATACACCACACCATCTCAAGAACACCTCACCTCCTGATACTTGTTCATCCACTGTATTAGCTCATCCTCAGCCCTTCGAGGCAATCCACCAAAACGCTGGAGTAGGGTATTACAGCACAATGGTGGCCCGAACCAGGATAAAACTGTTGTGTCTCTTGTCCCTTTGAGCTCGACGCATTAGGCTTAGGAGGATCGTGAGTAGGCAGGCTGGGTAGGTTGAGATCTCTGCACGCACCCCAAAGTTCGAACCTCTCAAGGGTTTGCGGATCCCACAATCCGACAAGCGCAACAGAGGGTGATATGCCCACAAATGCCTCGCAATAGAAGGCAAAGGTTGACAGAAGGCGGATGGAGTTGTGCTGGAGCTGAAGAGCATGGATCTGATAATGGTCGAGGATGGCGAGGAAGAATCTGGAGAAGGGCGGGACGAGCCCCGCGAAGATGCTATGGAAGAAGATGGGATAGAATGTCCTCGCCAGGGTCTCCCGCTTGGTGGAGCCGACCCAAAGCTCTGTCTCCCTCCCTCATTACCATTGCTCGCCGTCAGTGGGAGCACGGCGGAAAGGTGCCCCGCCTTAGTGATAGTGGATGAGCTGAGGGCATTTTGGGAACCAGGGTACCTAGACTTGCCTGCCGGCAACCCACGTCCTGGATCCATCAACGGCCTGGTACGACCCATCTTCAACATCGGAAAGACAAGACCCTCGCGAGGGGGCAAGCCCCGCGAGGCGGACGACACCAAGACCTCTAGAGGGAGCGGCCTCCCCAGGTGGCCTCCGAAGGAGCGGAGATTCCTATGCAAGAGCTCACCTCATGAGGTTGAGGTGAGGCAAGCCATGACGACCAAGGCCGGGCGGGCGCCAGTGGGCGTAGAGCGGCACGTTTCCTCTTTGGTGCTAAGGAGGCAAGCGCAGGCGCGGGGTCTTGAGGAATCAGCCAAAGGTTTCCATTACCGTGCAACGGGACCAAGACCGCCAGGACAACAGGACGGATGTCATCGCCGAGCCCACCATGGCATCACGACCAGAAGCTTTGCCGGAGAAGACTATCATCAGGATACGATTACTACTTGTCCCCTGTCAAAATTGGCCACCATGGGATCCCTTCTCGCCTTTGTTTTGGAGGAAGAGGACCAAGGCCACTATAAATAGAGCTTAGCCACCACCGTAGGGAGGGAGAGACTTCTCTAGCTGTCACCAACACAAGAGTGAACCTCCTGAGTTTGTTCTTCCTCTGTACTAGTTCATCATCAGCCCCTCGCGAGGCCAATCCACCACAAAGCAAGAGTAGGGTCTTACACCGCAAGGTGGCTGTCACGCCCAATATGTGACCCTATCCTAAAGGAACTCGAAGGTCCCACAAGGGATAGAAGCACATATTGGAGAAGCTTATGCAAGGTGGATATCATTACATCGTACCATTACATAATAGTTGGGGACACAGACCAGAGGCATACAATGCCACACAAATACAACATCATCATACACAAGATCAACATCCGACTACGGCTGAAACACAAACAGAAACTCAAACGACATCCACCCCGCTAGCCCAGGCTGCCGACCTGGAACCTATCCCCTGATCGAAGAAGAAGAAGAAGAACTTCAAAACAAGCAAACATCGCTCTCGCGTCATGATCATTGCATTACATGTACCTGCAATTGTTGTTGTAGTAATCTGTGAGCCACGAGGACGCAGTAATCTCATTACCATGGGTATCAAGACTAGCAAAGCTTAACTGGCTATGGAAACAAGAAGTGGTGAGGTTGCAACAGCGACTAAGCATATATGGTGGCTAACATACGCAAATTAGAGCGAGAAGAGAAGCAAACGGAATGGTTGAGAACCTAGAAGCGATCAAGAAGTGATCCTGAAACTACATACATTCATGCATAACTCAAGACTGTGTTCACTTCCCGGACTCCGCCGAGAAGAGAGCATCACGGCTACACGCGCGGTTAATGTGTTTTAATGAAGTCAAGTGTCAAGTTCTCTCAACCGGACATTAACAAATTCCCATCTGCCACATAACCACGGGCACATACACCCGGCCGCATAAGGAACGCAAAATCAAGGAACATAACACCGGTATGACGTAAACTAGGGCTGCAAGAGTGGAACAAAACACCAGGCATAAGGCCGAGCCTTCCACCCTTTACCAAGTATATAGATGCATTAATTAAATAAGATATTGTGATATCCCAACATAATCCTGTCCATCATGGAGCAATCTTCGACTTCACCTACAACTAACAACACTATAAGAGGGGCTGAGCAAAGCGGTAACATAGCCAAGCAACGGTTTGCTAGGAAGGGTGAAAAAGGTTAGAGGACGACATGGTAATTTGGGAGGCTTGATAAACAAGTGATAGGTAGCACAGCATAGCGATAGAACGAAGCAACTAGCATAGATATTAGTGAGATACAGGGTAACGGTCATCTTGCCTGAAATCTCGCTAGGAATAAGAACGAGTCCATGAAGAAGACGAACGGGCGAAGATGAACCAAACGTAGATGAATGAATCCTCAAGATTGCAACGAAACAGGAACTATCGAGAAGAAGCACAACTGGAAAGAAGCAAACAACATGGTAAACACCCAACACATAAACATGACATGATGCACAACCAAACATGATACATGACAAGGCTAGATGAGGCTACTCATGGCAAGAGATGATGCATACAATAACAACACATCAAAGCAAGTTTAAATGAGGCTGGTACAACATATAACAAATCCGATAAGTCCTCATAAGCAAATTTCGAAATTGGTCTAGAACTGAATAAACCTTATGTTCAAGTTGTTTAACAGCAAGTTAAGATGGACCAAGATGATCTACACGAAATTCTAGTCGAGTTACATATAAAGTTCATTTGGTTTGGAGCTACGTCCTAGAAAATATGAGCAAAACAAGTTAAACATGGCATTGATGCAAAATGCATTCAAACATCAAGCAAACACTCTCAAAACATGGATACAACATGATAACATGAAGCTACATGCAATTCTAAGCAAGTTTTATATATAGCATGCTCAAAACGGAGCAATGGTGCAACACATACATTCCAAACAAGATATAACAATCTGCCCAAAACTGCAAGTAGGCACTTTGCAAACATCAAAACAACATGCTACAGGAATCTAATGAGCACAAACTTGACATGTACTTCATGTAAAGATAACATACTTAAAATATCATTAAAGGTTAAGGTTCATAGGCATCAAGATAAAACAAATATGATCAATGCAAAATGCAACTTTATAACACAGTAGCATATGCATGAGCAGAGTTAATATGCTGGCAACTTGAGAGCAAGAAAGAGACAAGCTACAGCAAGTAAACATACCAACCAAGGGCATGGCATCAAATAATACATAACAAAGATCAAATAACATCACGGTATTATAAATATATGGGTCATGTATTAGTGGGAACCAACATGACAAGATTGAAAGTTGAAATAGTTTTAGCAAGTGTAAAACAACAACATTATCATAGCATGTTTGCAAGCATGGATCAGGGGCATATTACATCCAAAATTATCAAACATGGCATATGAACAAAGTACTCATAGCATACTTCAAATCATGTAATTGGAGCATCTCAATAAGAGGCATGTATCACTCAATAACAAGCTCACAATAAGGCATCATGAAGTTAACGAAATCTGGAACAGCATATAGGCATCTTCGTGGCAATGAAAACATATACTTCAGGACATGTATGAGGCATCAAAATTCATGATATGATATAGCATAAAAAACAAAACAAAACATGTCAACTAATAATCTCCATATTATGCATGGATTAATTGGTAGGATCAAGAAAACATGGCATCATGATATTGCAGATTCAGACTTGACAGAACATTAACAGCAAGTAGCCCAC
Organism: Triticum aestivum; assembly: GCF_018294505.1. Classification (NCBI taxonomy): domain Eukaryota; kingdom Viridiplantae; phylum Streptophyta; class Magnoliopsida; order Poales; family Poaceae; genus Triticum; species Triticum aestivum. The sequence continues at coordinate 311,607,657 of NC_057798.1, forward strand.
TTCACAAGCTTGATGCACTCACTACAGGGCATATAAAAATACATGGATTGCACCAATGTAAAGATGGAATAAATATACTCCTAAAACATGTAGACATCATGCTCATCGGATGCACACACAAAATGCAACAAAAATGACAAATCAGCAAGTTACAGCAGTTTTCAGTAGTTGACAGCAACATACACTTTCGCAACAGCGTGTAAGATACCAAGATGTAACCTAAAATGTATGAAAATCACACCAACGTGTAGATCATGAGGAGAAGAACATGCTCATACCAAAATCATCATCATAGCATCAACAAGGGCAAAGTTGTGGCACTCACAAGATGCACAAATGATGTTATCAATCAGCAGATTACAACAGTTTATATCACATAGCACTCTTGTAACGATGATTAGGGCACCAAGATGTACTCAAACAAGCATGCCACAATGAAGCGGAATGAAGAGCACTCTGAATTGAACATTTTGATATATTGTACATGCAAAACGGTTATACAGTCATGGAGATATGATGCAATGAACATGGCATGAAAATGTTGCAGATCCGGGGACTTGGACAAATTTCACCTCGCGAAAAGTCAACGCAGGACGAGACAGAGTGGGACGGAGGGATCCGGGTCACAGGACGGCGTTTAGTTGGTGGTGGTGGTGGATCTCGTCGTGATCCGGCTGGCAACGAACTCCGGCGAGGTTGGCCGGCACGGGCGGCCGGAGATGCCGGGGATGGGGCGGGACGGGGCTGGGAGGCCGGATCCGGCGGAGGAGTGGCTGGATCGGGCGCTCCGGCGATGGGGCGACGAGCGGAGGCGGCGGCGCGCGGAGGCGGGGTCGCGGAGGCGGCGGGCGAGGTCACCGGCGCGGGGCGGCGTGCGTGTTGGCGGCGACAGGCACACTGCAGGGCGGGGCGGCATCGACCAGGAGGAACATAGGAGGAGCTCCGAGGTGGCGAGGTCGGGTGGACTCACGGCGGCTGGGCCGGCGACGTCCGGCGATGCTCGGCGAGGTGGCCGCAGGCGGCGGGGCAGCGTTCTCCGGCGAGGTGAGGCAGCGGAGTCGAGGTGGCTTGGGCGCGGGCACCCGCGGGCGACGGCGGCGCAGATCCGGGCCCGGGTGGGCCCGCGATGGGCTTCGGCTGGCCGGCAGCGCGGACATGTGTCAGCACGGGAGAGGCCGGGCAATGGCGGTGGACATGTCCGTTGGGGGCGGGGGAAAAGTCCGGCGGCACGAGGGGAGCGGGGCTAGGGTTTAGAGTGCGATTTTGAAGGGGGAGGTGTTTATATAGGTAGAGGGAGCTAGGAGTGTCCAAATGTGGAGCGGTTTTCTCCCACGCGATCATGATCCAACGACGGAGAACATGGAGGGGGCTTGGATGTGCTAGTGGGCTGTTGTGAAGGGGTGTTAGGCTGCAAAGAGAGAGGGGTTTCGGTTAACTCGGTTAACCGTTGGGGCATCAAACGACCTCCAAATGGAACGGAATTTGACGGGCGGTCTACTGGTGATATACCAAGGCCACTCAGCAAATCTCGGCCCAATCCGAGAATGTTTTTCGGCGGCTCACAAAACAAGAACTGGGAGGTGCCACGGGTGCATGCGAGTGTGTCTGTGCTAAAAACGGACAGCGGAGAGAACTGGGAGGATCCGGACGGATGCAAGTTTTGAAAAACATGCAGATGTAATGCATATGATGACATGACAAGATTCAACACGCAAGCAAATGACATGGCACAACGACGAATAACTGGAAGACACCGGGCGCATCGGATTCGGGGCGTTACAACTCTCCTCCACTAACAAGAGATCTCATCTCGAGATCTTAGGAAAAAGATGGAAGAGAAAGAGGAAGAGGTGAAATAAGACCAGAAGAAAGAAAAATAACAAAGTCGAGAGAACTCGGGTAGAAAAGAGGAATGATGAGTATGACGAGAATAAAAGCTCATGGAATAAGACAAACTCTGAAACCACTCCGGTTAGAACAAGATAGAAACGGAATGAATAAAAGAATTTGGGCAGCACTCCGACTGAAAATGGAAGGAATAGAATATGAACTTCACAAGATGGGATGACACTTGATGAGATGAACAACGCAATGCCTCCGAAAGAATTGAAAGAATGGAATGAAAAGAACTTACAAGGAAGGATTGAACGGAGTTGTTGAGAAAATCAACAATGAAAGAATAAGCTTGTTGTGGACTTATCAAAACAACTCAAAACTTGAGGTGAAATTATACCACAACCAATGTCTGAATAGCTGAGAAGAACGAAGAAATGCAAAACTCCACTTCAGAAGAAAACGGAGAATTATTTGCACTTAGAGACGCGAGAAGAAAAGATACTTGAACTCCTCCAACAAGAATCTTGATGAACTCTTGAAGAATGAATTAAATCATGAATAACCACCATGAAGAACTCCGGTGACAAAAGGATGACGAGATAGAATGAAGGCTGAAAGAATAAGATGAGCCTTGCGGTGATTTAGATGGGGGTTTCGACGAAATTGCCGAGGAAAAATTCGAACTGCGGAAAAGAATAGAGGAAAACACTTCGAACCGCGAAATTATTCATCATGAACAAACTCTAAAGGAAGGGATTAATCACTTGGAGGAAATAAGAATAAGATTTATTGCATGCTTAACCTTCATCAAATTAAATTGATTGCAAGCAATGGATTTTTGCATACCACTTAATCTTATTAGAAAAGGATAAAGGGGGATATAGCACAAAACTTGAGAAAGTCTTCATGAACCACCGGTAGATTGGAAAGAACAAATGAATTAATATGATAACAAAGGAAAAAGAATCTGAAGGAACCACCGTAAGAATTCAAAAATGACTGATGAAAGAGAATGAATCACCGGGAAGAATTAGAAGAACAAATATGCTTGAGGGGATTTAGATGCAAAAGAACAAAGAGATAACGAGCTGATAAAGAATACTTAACGGATGCGCCGGGATAATTGGGCAATGATAGCTAGAATGATGGCCTCCGGTGAAAAGAAATGGACAAACAACTCCTGACATACTCCGAATGGGTAAGAAAAAAAGTCTAACAAATGGAATAATTCAAGAGGGTAGCATGAAACTAGAACCGCGAGTCTTCGAGAGAACGGGCAAGATTTAGAGTTAAACTCTTCATCTATCTTGAAATGACGACAAGGAACGCCACCAAAATTGTTGAGACACTCAGGAAGAATGGGAAGCGAAGAGGTTGAACCAAAGATGGAAAGAATTTGAAAAATGATCATGGAGAAGGCATGCGACTGATGGAATCCATTCTTACGTCAAACTCTAAAAAGAATTAGGAATAGCTCCGGAATAATTAGAAGAGTCAGGTAAGATCTTGGGAAAAGACCTGTGGGTTAGGGCCCACTAAAAGAAAACACCATTGGAAAGGATTGTTGAAGAGATAGATGATGCACCGGAACATTTGAAATATTTGAATGCGGTGACAACCTTGAATTAATTCAAACACAGACGAATCTCCTGAGATATCTTGAGCACCCCGGAAGGTTAAACTAGCGAGAGGCGAACGAGCAAGGAAAACACTTGATCCAAGGAAAAGAATATGATCAACCCGAAAAACTTGAATTGAGTCCACCAGAGAAGAAAAAGAGATGAAGAATGTCAAACGAGATGAGAATTCACTGGTTGAAATAATTGAGGGAAGACTGAAGAGGCTTCGCACGAGTGAAATTGATGCTCGAATAGAGACGCAAACTCCAGGAAGAAAAGGGGTGGAAGGGAGGGAAAAACAAAGGGACTTGAAGAGAAAACACCGGTTGAAATAATTGAGTAAAGAATGCAAAGACTTCACACGAGTAGGATGGATACTCGATTAGGGACTCTGGGAAGAAAAAGGGTGGGCGGGTGGGAAAAGAAAACAACTGAGGATATAACTTGTCAAAGCTGAAGAGGCTCGAGTCAACTTGACGAGAAATGCACCGGATGAAAAGAGCCGAGAACAAACAAACGAAAAACTAACCGTGTGATCCTAAAGAAAAATTTGAAGGGGAAGAGAAGTAATTCAAAACACCTACATCAAGATTCCTCACAAGAGCGACGAAGGGGCTGAGGAGTAAAAAGAATCCCTACTCTCCGATATAACTAGACTCAGAAATAGTTTTCTTCTAGACTCGACAACAGCCATGCTAAGAACAATCAAGGGGGCTCCTATGGTCGGTCGAGGCTCTGATACCAACTTGTCACGCCCAATATGCGACCCTATCCTAAAGGAACTCGAAGGTCCCACCAAGGATAGAAGCGCATATTGGAGACGCTTTTGCAAGGTGGATATCATTACATCATACCATTACATAATAGTTGGGGATATAGACCAGAGGCATACAATGCCACACAAATACAACATCATCATACACAAGATCAACATTCGACTATGGATGAACCACAAACGGAAACTCCAACGACATCCACCCTGCTAGCCCAGGATGCCGACCTAGAACCTATCCCCTGATCGAAGAAGAAGTAAAAGAAGAGGAACTCCAAAACAAGCAAACATCGCTCTCGCGTCATGATCATCGCATTACCTGTACCTGCAACTGTTGTTGTAGTAATCTGTGAGACACGAGGACTCAGCAATCTCATTACCATGGGTATCAAGACTAGCAAAGCTTAACTAGGTATGGAAAGGAGAAGCGGTGAGGTTGCAGCAGCGACTAAGCATATATGGTGGCTAACATACGCAAATAAGAGAGAGAAGAGAAGCAAACGGAATGGTCGAGAACCTAGAAGCGATCAAGAAGTGATCCTGAAACTACTTACGTTCATGCATAACTCAAAACCGTGTTCACTTCCCGGACTCCGCCGAGAAAAGACCATCACGGCTACACACGTGGTTGATGCATTTTAATTAAGTCAAGTGTCAAGTTCTCTCAACCAGACATTAACAAATTCCCATCTGCCACATAACCACGGGCACGGCTTTCGAAAGTTTATACCCTGCAGGGGTGTCCAAACTTAGCCCATTATAAGCTCTCACGACCAACGAAGGATATTCCTTCTCCCGCGAAGACCCGATCAGTCTCGGAATCCCGGTTACAAGACATTTCTATAATGGTAAAACAAGACCAGCAAGACCACCCGACTGTGCCGACAAATCCAGATAGGAGGTGCACATATCTCGTTCCCAGTGCACAACGGATGAGCAATCCGTACAACTAAAACCAGACCTCGGGTTAACCCGAGGGGGCGCTGCAAAGGGCTCTAGTTTGGACCAACACTCAGAGGAGCACTGGCCCGGGGGGGGTTAAATAAAGATGACCCTTGGGTTTGCAACCCCAAGGGAAAGTTATAGGTTGTTAAGAAAATGTAGAACCAATGTTGGGCCTTGCTGGAGGGTTTTATTCAAAGCAAACTGTCAAGGGGTTCCCATACACCCGGCCACGTAAGGAGCACAAAATCAAGGAACATAACACCGGTATGACGTAAACTAAGGCGGCAAGAGTGGAACAAAACACCAGGCATAAGGCCGAGCATTCCACCCTTTACCAAGTATATAGATGCATTAATTAAATAAGAGATATTGTGATATCCCAACATAATCCTGTCCATCATGGAGCAATCTTCGCCTTCACCTGCAACTAACAATGCTATAAGAGTGGCTGAGCAAAGCGGTAAGATAGCCAAGAAACGGTTTGTGGTTTGCTAGGAAGGGTGAAAAAGGTTAGAGGACGACATGGCAATTGGGAGGCTTGATAAACAAGTGATAGGTAGCGCAGCATAGCGATAGAACGAAGCAACTAGCATAGCAATGATAGTAGTGAGATCCAGGGTAATGGTCATCTTGCCTGAAATCCCGCTAGGAAGAAGAACGAGTCCATAGAAGAAGACGAACGGGCAAAGACGAACCAAGCGTAGACGAATGAATCCTCACGATTGCAACGAAACAGGAACTATCGAGAAGAAACACAACCGGAAAGAAGCAAACAACAAGGTAAACACACAACACATAAACACGACAAGATGCACAACCAAACATGATGCATGACAAGGCTATATGTGGCTACTCATGGCAAGAGATGATGCATACAAGAACAACACATCAAAGCAATTTAAATGAGGCCGGTACAACATATAACAAATCCGGTAAGTCCTCATAAGCAAATTTTGAAATTGGTCCAGAACTGAACAAACCTGATGTTCAAGTTGTTAAATATCAAGTTAAGATGAACCAAGATGATCTACATGAAATTCTAGTCAAGTTACATATAAAGTTCATTTAGTTCGGAGCTACGGCCTAGAAGATATGAGCAAAACAAGTTAAACATGGCATTGATGCAAAATGCACTCAAACATCAAGCAAACACTCTCAAAACATGTATGCAACATGATAAGATGAAACTACATGCAATTCTAATCAAGTTTCATATATAGCATGCTTAATACGGACCAACGGTGCAACACATACACTCCAAACAAGATATAACAACAATCTGCCCAAAACAGCAAGTAGGCACTTTGCAAACATCAAAACAACATGCTATAGGAATCTTATGAGCACAAACTTGACATATACTTCATTTACAGATAACATAATTCAAATATCATTAAATAATCAGGTTCATAGGCATCGAGATTAAACCAATATGATCAATGCAAAATGCAACTTTATAACACAACAGCATTTTCATGAGCAGAGTTAATATGATGGCAACTTGAGAGCAAGAAAGGGACAAGCTACGACAAGTAAACATAGCAACCAAGAGCATGACATTGAATAACACATAACAAACAGCAAATAAAATCATGGTATCATCAACTTATGGGTCATGGATTAGTGGGAACCAACATGACAAGATTGAAAGTTGAAACAGTTTCAGCAAGTGTAAAACAGCAACATTTTCAAAGCATGTTTGCAAGCATGGAACGGGGGCATATGAAATCCAAAATTAGAAAATATCGCATTGGAACAAAGTAAGCATAGCATCCTTCAAATAATGTAATTGGATCATCTCCATAAGAGGCATGTATCATTCACTAACAAGCTCACAATAAGGCATCATGAAGTTAACAGAAATCTGGAACAGCATATAGGCATCTTCATGGCAATGAAAACATGTGCTAGAGGACATTTATGAGGCATCAAAATGCTTGACATGATATAGCATAACATACACAACAAAACATGTCAACTAAGCATCTCCAGATTATGAATGTATTAATTGGTAGCATGAAGAAAACATGGCATCATGATATTGCAGATTCAGACTTGACAGAACATTAACAGCAAGTAGCCCACTTCACAAGCTTGATGCACTCATTATAGGGCATATAAAAATACATGGATTGCAACTCGGTACAGACCGAATACATATGCTCTGAAAACATGTAGACATCATGCTCATAGGATTAAACACAAAATGCAACAAAAATGACAAATCAACAAGTTACATCAGTTTTCAGTAGTTAACAGCAACATGCACTTTTGCAACAGAGTTTAATATACCAAGGTTCAACCTAAAATCTATTCAAAGCACACCAACATGTAGAGCATGAGGAGCAAAACATTTTCATATGAAGATCATGATCATAGATTAAACAGGGGCAAAGGTGTGGCACTCACAAGATGCACAAATGATGTTATCAATCAGCAGATTACATCAGTTTATATCACATAGCACTCTTGCAACGATGATTAGGGCATCAAAATGGTCTCAAAGCAGCATGCCACAATGGAATGAAAAGAAGAGCACTCTGAGGTGAACATTATTACATATCATACATGCAAAATGGAGCTACAGTCATGGAGATATGATGTAATGAACATGGCATGAAAATGTTGCAGATCCGGGGACAGACGAATTTCACCTCGCGAAAAGTCGACACGGGACGAGACAAAGCGGGACGGAGGGATCCGGGTCGCGGAACAGCGTTTGGTTGGTGGTGGTGGTGGATCTCGTCCAGATCCGGCCGGTAATGAACTCCGGCGAGGTTGGTCGGCGCGGGTGGCCGAAGATGTCGCGGATGGCGCGGGACGAGGCCGGGGAGGACGGATCCGGCGGAGGAGCGACCGGATCGGGCGCTCCAGCGACGGGGTGACGAGCGGAGGCGGCGGCGGCAGGCGAGGTCGCCGGCGTGGGGCGGGGCGACGTCGACAAGGAGGAACGCGGGCGGAGCTCCGAGGTGGCGGGGTCAGGTGGACTCGCGACGGCGGGGCCGGCAAAGTCTGGCGATGGTCGGCGAGGTGGCCGCAGGCGGTGGGGCTGCATTCTCCGGCGAGGTGAGGCGGCGGAGTCGGTGTGGCTCGGGCGCGGGCACCCGCGGGCGACGGTGGTGCAGATCCGGGCCCAGGCGGGCCCGCGATGGGCTTCGGCGGGCCGGCGGCGCAGGACGGCGGTGGGGACAGGTGTCAGCGTGGGAGAGGCCGGGCGGTGGCGGCGGACATGTCCGTCGGTGGCGGGGGAAAAGTCCAGCGGCGCGAGGGGAGTGGGGCTAGGGCTTAGACTGCGATTTTGAAGGGGGGAGGTGTTTATATAGCTAGAGGGAGCTAAGAGCGTCCAAATGAGGAGCGGTTTTCGCTCACACGATCGTCATCCAACGAGGAGAGCATGGAGGGGGTTTGGATGGGCTAGTGGGCGGTTGTGAAGGGGTGCTGGGCTGCAAAGAGAGAGGGGTTTTGGTTAACTCGGTTAACTGTTGGGGCATCAGACGACCTCCAAATGGAACGAAATTTGACGGGCGGTCTACCGGTGATATACCAAGGCCACTTGGCAAATCTCTACCCATTCCAAGAATGTTTTTCTGCGGCTCAAAAAACAAGAACTGGGAGGTGCCACGGGTGCATGCGAGTGTGTCTGTTCTTAGAATGGACAGCGGAGAGAACTTGGAGGATCCGAACGGGTGCAAGTTTTGAAAAACATGCAAATGAAATGCAGATGATGATGTGGCAAGATGAAACACGCAAGCAAATGATATGGCAACAATGAAGAATAACTGGAAGACACCTGGCGCATCGGATTCGGGCGTTACAGTGGCCTGAACCTGGATAAAACTGCAGAGTCCACTTCCTTTCCTGTTCGTCGAGCTAGCCTGTGAGAGCGACGAGTTGGCTGGCTAGAGAGGTTGAGTTCTTCGCACACGCCCAAGAGTTTGAACCTTTCTTGGGTCTACGGAGCCCTGAATCCGACAAACGTGTTTGAGTTGCTGTTGTAATCCATAACAAAGTGTTTGAGTTGCTATTGTGTACTAGTTTTTCACCATCTCACATATATCACTAGCTTCGAATCCTCTGAATTTTTTCTAGGAATCTAGTTGGCGCTAATGGTTAGAAGCTCCATTACCTTCTCATTCAATCTTCGGTTTAATTCAAATAGTTGAGTGTCCAATGTGGCAATATGTGGCAAATATAGTGTCCAAAGAAAATTTCCACTCGAAAGTAATGCTCCAAGTTAGGTGTGGCAAAATAGTTGAGTGTTGAAAGAAAATTTCCACTCAAAAGTAACACTCCAAGTTAGGTGTGGCAAAATAGTGTGGAAAATATAGTCACAATCCAAACAAGGCCTTAGGGGTTGTTTGCTACCAAGCCACAACTTGCCACACTTTGTCACAACTCAACTAAGGCAAGTTTGACAAAGTTGGGTGTGTGTTTGGTTCTTGCCCACATGTTGTAGACACAAACTGGCATATATATATATACATATATATATATATATATATATATATATATATACACTACACTTCATCCATATAATTGTGTGAAGATATCTATAGTGATATATTGTTGTTGTCCAAAGCTAGTTATGCACATGCTATGTCATTGTTGTTGTTTTACCCTTGATGAAATCTGCCAAGTCTGAAACTGGCAGAATTGAAACTTGACATGTTTGGAGGATGTTTCCCACTAATCTATAACTATTTTCAACATTATCAGTAAAGATGTTTTGTTATGAATTACCAGTACATTCATGCCATGCCTTTTGTTGCCATGTAAAAATACTATAGCATGACCTAAACTTGCTCTAAATATGCCATGTCAATATAACAATTTGTTAATGTAGCATACTCCGTGATGTTAGTGAACATGAACCTTTGGATGAATTGTTGTGCATCTAGCATACTCCATCCACATGCCATGCATATGCACTTTATGTTACTATAGCATGTCTTGGTCTTGCTTGCATATTGCCATGTTGCTATTATAGACAGATTTGCATTGTATACTTTGACATGTGTGTTTGGTTCTTGTCATAATAACCTATAATTGTTATTATTTTGAAGTTCTAGTCATGACTAGCTGGAACAACCACTACCAGTCCTCATGCAACTTTGCAGCCTATGAAGTTGACAAAGGTGACACGAGCACCAACCAGGTAAGATTACAAAAACATCCATGAGCATTGCAAACACATGCATATATACATATATAATCTAACCATTCATTATTGATGATTTCAAATATTTGACTTGCCAGGCGTATGTATGAGACCCATCTCCAGAACTGGTCCAGCAGCAGCTACCGGTACCTGACGTGGACATGCTCAGCCATGAGCTTGTTGCATCAAAGGAGAGTACAATGAAGGCACTTAAGGAGTTGAATGACTCCCCGAAGATTGAGCAGGAAGAGATGATTGATGAGAACTCCGATCTCTGCGATAAGAAATTGAAGCTCATGGATCAGGAGGACAAACTGGTCACCGAGATTGAGTCTATGAAGATGGAGATATGGCTCCTGAAGGCCGAAAGGGCGGAGCTGAAGAACCGCAAAGTCCATTATAGAAAGGAGGGACAGAGCAACAAGAACAAGTTGCATGAGATGCAGATCAATCTTCATCGTCGATACATGTAATTAACGCATGCATATATATGTAGGTACTAGTTTAGCTAGCGAATAACTTTTTCTTGTAGCTAGCTAGCGGATAACTTTTGCTTGTAGGTAGCAAGCTAGTTGATCAGTACTATTTGTGGATTTGAAGTTACCACTAGAAGTTTAAATGGTTGCACATATACTAATAGCTGGGTATATTTTTTTATTACTAAAAAATACAAATTGCTAGCGCTGGCTCACAACAAATGCCATAGTGTCACACCCTGTTTTTGTAACATGTAATTTGCATTAATAAAGCATGAAAATTTGGACCAACGAAAACTTTTGCATCATTTGGCTTTTTATTTGGAGTTGGTTTTTCTCTCTGTGATTTTTAAGTGCTCCTTAAAGTCAACACAACTCCACCTTATATACTTCACCTCCTTGCCCCAAACTTCTGCCCAATGATCATGCCATGTGTATAGTGCAATATAGTATTTTCTTACAAAAATAATTTGGCCAATTAGTATTTTCAAAAATTAGTTTTCCAAAACCCCCTGAATTGAGGTTTGCACTAGAAGTACTTTATTTGGGGTATGAAAAATATTTCAAAGAGTATATTTGAAACCTATTAGATATAGGACGCCCATAAACCACAAAAATATGATTTTAAAAGTAACTTTCCTATTCTATTTAAAGGCTTTTCCTTTAGGCCAGATATGGTCTTTAATAGGTAAAAATTATTTAAAAGGATCAAATTTTTTTGAGGAAAATCAGGGAAACTCAGTGGACATATATTTTCCATATATAAGGGTTTCAACACATGGTCATGTTCAAAATATTGGACAAAACCCCCCAAAACCATTCCTGCCCATTATAAGGATTTGAAATATTTCTACAAGAAATATTTTCATAAAAATGCAAGGAAAATCCATCAAGTCACAAATGCATATTGTGATCACCTTGCAAATCCTCATCTCAATTAAGGTCATTTTGGTTCACCAAAATGCCCCAAAACCCCCTCTGACCAGAATCAAATTTGAACAACTTTGTACTGCCAACTTTCTCTCCTCGATCCCAACTTTTGTGAGCATGATCACATGACCAAATGAGGCCACCACACCAAGTGGTGCATCAAGGAGAAGTGATTTACTCAACTGGATCTGCACAAGTTCATTTATGCTAATTTCTAGGGTTTACAAAAGTTGCATTGGCAACTTTGCCCAAATGAGCTCAAAATGGGTGGAAGGCCCTAATTATATGTGACATTTCACCCTGTGGAGTCACATGACTAATGGAAATCATCTACTTTCCCAAACCAGCATCAAACACCTTCTGCCACTTTACCAAAAACCATGTTTGGTCCTCTTCCACTAATCTCCATGAGTTTTACTTTCTACCACAACCCCTCCTAGTCCCCCTCTATCACCTATTTGCTTTTCTGCCTGAGGAAGCAATGATGAAGGGGGTGGAACCCCATTTTTCTTCTCTGAACAGTGAATTCCTCCCTCTCTCTCCTAGTCTCCTTCGATCCCCTCAGCTTTCCAGAGCATCCAAGGCTCCCCAGGACTTTTGCCCACACCTCCTGCAGCCTCCAAACACAAGTGGGCGCGCGCGGACGCGGGAAAGCCGCGGATGCTGGCCAAAGTCGCACTCTGGAGCGCCTGACAGGGCACCCGACCGTTGCGGCTGTGTCCCTCGACCACCTCGAGTCTCCCCCGCGCGCCAGTCGATGCCTCTCGACGTCCGCTCCACGCCAGCAGGCTGCCCACTTGCTCCCCCGCCCTCCTCTCTCTCCTCCAGCTCGCGCCAGAGCCCCGCCCTGCTCGGCCAATGCTCGCGCCGCTCTTGTGGCCCGCCCGCAGCTCTTCCCTCTACTCCTCTCTCTCCCTGGCACCCTAAACCACTCCCACTAACGCCCCCGAGCCCCCATTCCCTCTCCTCCGGTCACCCGAGCCGATCCCGCGGGCACCCGTAGGCCACGCCTACGATGGACCTCGGCCAGCCTATATAAGGCGACCTTGAGCCCCTCTCTCACTCCCTATCGCTCCCCACACTCCTAGTCAACCTCCCGCACCCCCCATTCATCTCCAGAGCCGCCCAAGCTCGAGATCAAGTTCGAGCTCCGCCGCCTCGGCTCGTCGGTGTTCGCATTTAAAATCTTAGTATAATCCTACCTATTTATTGATGTAACTTTCACACACATCCATTACACTTTTCTGCACTGTTCAAATTTAAATTCAAATTTGAACAATAAAATCCCTGTTTAAAAATCCAGTACTCTGTCCCCCTGACTCCAAATCCAACACTAAGAATTTTCCCATTCCTAGTTTTCCTCCTAGTATTTTACAAAAATAAGCTGACATTTTTCTGAGCACTTTGACTTTTTTGTTTTTATTATTGTCTTATTTTTCCGTTGTTTTCTTGCGACGATTAGATCCCGTGCTTGACGAAGTAGTTGGAGAAGAAGAAGGAGAAGGGCCTGAAGACTTTGAAGACCAAGCCAATCAAGGCAAGTAGCCCTTTGACCGTGTCTATGAAACCCTTTTTATGCATGTCATATAGCACCATGTTGTTGTTGCAATGGAATCATGATGAGCTGGTAACCACCTTGATGGGTTGCCTCTGTTACTTCCTCGTTGATACTTGCATGGTGCATGACCCTACCTCCTTATGAGGGTTATGCCAGTGGGAGTAGATAGGATGCTATAGTAGTGGCTAGGCAAATGGGACGGGAATATGCATGGTGATGGAGACAAAGTATTTACAAAAGACTTTTCAGAAACCCTGTCGGGTGCCACTTATGCCCGAGGGAGATAATGAGTTGGGTAACCACTTGATGATGAAGTGGTGTACCGAGGCAAGTGTGAGTGTTGTTTTCAAAACGGATTGGTTTAAGTTGCGACCGTTATTCCAACCTTACATGCGCAACCTCTCTACCCTTATATGGGAAAGGGCATTATTGATTACCTAGGCCGCTACTAGCTTGGAGCCCGCATTACTAGTGACGTGAGATTCGTTGTTGCGCTCTCTCAGGACGGGGTCATGCCAGGTAGGGTGGCCAAGAACATTTTTATGGGGCACCGGACACACCGTTGGTACCCCGTGCCAGTAGTACGTGATGAATATGGGCGCAAGGATCCACAAATTTTAAGTTGTGAAATGTTGGGCACGGGGGTTACTACCAATCGAGTGGACTCCATGTTAGTGTTGTCTAGGGAAAGATAGTGATCGGGTGCTTACCTCGGGTACTTGAGGTACCGCAGGTCATGGCTGACACGGAAGTTCCCCGGATCTTGTGGGTAAGGTGTGCAACCTCTGAAGAGTGTAAAACTATTCGAATAGCCGTGTCCATGGTCAAGGACAGTTGGGTAACCGCTCTTGGGCTACGTACACATGTTTACAAACCAGTGTATGTGTTTGGATAAGTGGGAAGAACTACTTGGGTCAAGTCAAAGGACTTGACATGATTGAGTTGGGTTGATGCCCACTCTATTTATGTTGATATCTGTAACCTATCCTCATGGTTACTTGAATTCTCCTGATGCATGTCTTACAAGTTGCTGAACATGTCATTGCACTCAAAGCTAGCTTTCCGCAAAAATGTACCGATATCATGCATTGTTTTACCTTGAACCAAAACATGGGTTGCTTGCGAGTACATTCAAAGTACTCATTGGCTTGCCACTAGTTATTTAATTGACCAGGCATGGAAGAGCAGGAGTTTGAGGAAGAGTTCTTTGGTGACGAACACGCGAACTAGGACGCTTCCCAGTCAGATGGCCTGTAGGGTTAAGGGAGATGGCATGGGTTCTACTTATCAACGAAGATTTCCGCTGCTTAAGTTTATTTGGTATTCATCCCTTGTGGCTTTATCTATGTAAGACTTGACCATAATGGTCATAATTTGTGTAAGTCGGTATGTATGGATGTAAGACTCTTGTTATTCAGCTTCTGTGTGTTCAGTGAGCATTGTTCTCTGGGATCACTGTACACGTGCATTCGGTGATCACGACTTATGAGTCGGGGTCCACACACATAGCTAAGACAATTGCTGGTGTTATCCAAGTGGCACGCCATCAGTACTAAAATACTGCTGACGTGTCTTCCAACGCCACCACTAAACTGTTTTGACTGACGCCATATTGGTGGCGTTGGGTGTCTATGCCAGCAAGGCACTTTTTGCCATGCCATAGCTAGGATTTTTTCCACTAGTGGTAGGAGGTTGGCGATAAGTCTGTTTTCTTAGTTTTGTGGTACGTCAGACCCCTCCCGATGAACAGAACCGCGTTTTGACCATAAGCAGTTGGCCAGAAGTCCATTTCCTATGTTTTGTGGTAGTCCACACCCCTCGTGATGAACATGACCCTGTTCCCACCGTAGGCGGTCGAACAAAAGTCCGTTTACTCCATTTTGTGGTACGCTAGACCCTATTTCGGCAGTTCTGTCCAAGCTAGTTGGCTCCCGATGAACATGACGCGTTCTGACCCAGTCGATTGCCTCCCAATGAACACGACACCATTTCTCCGTTCTGACCCAGCTGGTTGGCTGCCAATGAACAGGACACCATCGCTGTACACATTCACACCACGCCCATATATTCATACGTGGCTGTCTTTTTTGTATCGTGGCTATACATATATGTACACGATTTAGACGAGACTGCCTGAACTGCTACCGCTCCTTACTCGGCCATAGTTCATTGTGGCAGATAGACCGATCGACCAGTATGTACGTACACGTTTGCGACTAGACAGACAACACTACATACACTTCGATCGGGTGAGTCCCAGCTGTCAGGGAGGATAAGGACACACTTCTTTGCATGCGAAGATATAGATGGTGGGTCCTAGCTATTAGGGGAAGGAATCATTTTTTCTATGTAATAAGGAGGCATTTTCTTGCGTGCGAAGATGTAGCTGGTGAGTCCAGCTGTCGGCCTCACCACATACAGTCCTCTTCTGATGGCTGGCATTCGTTGACCATGTTGACCATGCCGCGCTGACAGCACCAACACGATGGAAAATAGCGAGGCCTAGGAAGGGAATAACTTGGAGCCGGGGAAGACTCGGCAGTGGTTGCCCATGCGGAGGGGAGTACGAGGGTTGACTGGTTCGGCTGTAGTGTGAGGCTACTGTCGCTGGAAAATTACATGGGTTGTGGGTGAGTAAAGGGAAGGTCTGGCCAGTGGTGGGAGTAGGGTGAGGCGGTGAGTCCTGCGCGGCAACATAGCCGGCCATGGGAGGCAGGAGCAGATGGTATGGCCACCGCTGGTTTGGGTGGTCGGAGCAAAAAGATGAGAGGTTGAAGAGGCATCATGGCCGTTGGATAAACATCCAATGGTCATTGCTGCTAGAGTCGTTTGTGGACTAAGTTGATAATGCCCTACATACGCGTCAACTAAGTAGGCCCACAAGTCAACCACAAAATCTGGTGGGTCCCATCTAGCAACGGGAGGAATCATTTTTCTTGCGCGTAATAAAGAGGCACTTCCTTGCGTGCGAAGATGTATCTGGTGGGTCTCAACTGTCAGGTGGAGGAACCATTTTTTCCCGGTAATAAGGAGCCACTTCCTTGCTTGCGAAGATGTAGCTGGTGGGTCCCAGCTATCAGGAGGAGCAATCATTTTTGTTCACATAATAAGGAGGCACTTCCTTGTGTGCGGCCATGGACCATGTGGGTCCCTACTGTCAGTCTCTCAACTTACATCCCTCTTCTGGTGACTGTCGTTTGTTGACCACGCCATGCGGAGAGCATCAACATGGTGGAAGCTACGAGGCCCAGCAAGGGAAAAATCCGGAGCCGGCGAATCCACGACAGTGGATGCCCATGCTGAGGGGAGTACGAGGGCTGACTCGTTCAACTGCGAGGTGAGGCTATCGTTGCCGAAAAATAATAGGAGGTGTGGGTGGGTAGAGGGATGGCCTGGCCAGCGGTGGGAGTAGGGAGAGCTGGTGAGGTCTGTGCAACAGCACAGCTAGCCACGGGAGGAGGGAGCTGGCAGTCCCTCCGGTGCCGTTTTGGGTGGCTGGAGCAGGAAGAAGCACGATGGTTGTTGGATGGACATCCTACAGTCACTGCTCTGATGTGTTGACTAAGTTGACATAGCCTTGTGTACAGGTCAACCTATTTTTTAGGAAGCGTATGTGTCAACCTATTAAGCCCACAAGTGAGCCTCAAATATGTGAAAAGTAGCAGACAACTCATCTGCCATTATTTCTAGTAATTTACAGCCCATTTGCTAATTCTTATTGATTTTTTGGATCCCATATTTTCTCTTTTAGCATTACAACCCATATTCTAGCCATGGTTAAAAAATTCAACAAAATTTTCCATATTTCGGTGTGGTCCGAATTGCTTTTAATCCCGAATTTTGAGTCACATTCAAAATAATTTGAAAAATAAATTTATATGAATTTAAAATCAAAAATAATTTTCCCCACAGAAAAACGATGAAACTTAAAATCTCGAAATCCTAAAAAAGAACTTTGAAACTAATTGTTGGGTTGTTGTGTTTTTAAAATTTACAGCCCATTTCTTACTATTTATAGCCCATTTTCTGGGCAAGCGAATACATCCCTCCTCATCTTGAAAGATTTGCAGCCGAGCAGGGCTGAGAAAAGCTAGTAGGCCTCGGTTGGGTTCTGTAAAAAAAGAATCGGGCTAGCCATTTTCAGAAAGAAAAAAACAACTGGGCTCGTCCTGTGGTAAATATAAAATAAAAGCCTGGGCTTGACGGGCCACAGCCCCCGCACAACCCCATAGATACCCTGCTCTGTCTCTAAAACTAAAAAACAACTGCACGAGCTGCTGGGTCCCTGGTGTCAGCCGCTCGTTGTGTAATTCTCTCGTTTATTTCCCTTGGTTGGGATTTTTTTTACAATATTTCTCTCTTAATTAAAGAAATGGCAAGCCATTTTTCTTGTTTCAAAGAAAATATGACAGTCACAGTGAGTTGAAAAGGGCAACAACATCTAACTCTAGCTTACAAACGGTACAAAAGCACAAGGATGAATTGTTCATCATGTTTAGACAAAACCTAGATTGAACATGGCAATAACATCTATCTCAACCACTGTTTTTGGCAGTCACAATCAAATGGATCAGTCTAATCCATAAAATCAACATCCTGTGACAAAAAAGTTACTGGAATATGACAACAAGTTGTTGTAAATAGAAGTCAAGCACGTCCAGAAGCCCTTTTGTTCACCCGGAACATCTTTCTTTGCTATTCAACATGTCCATCCGTGAGAAATTTCTTGTTGAAAAATTTAAGCCTCATGGACAATCGTACCCCCGCATTCAAGAGGAAGAATGTGATAAAGCTAGTGTTTGCTTGGTTGGACGCATATCCTTCCATCGTTATTGTCCTCAAACGAATGTCAGGAGAACTGAGAAAATCCTGGTGCTTATTACGCCACCGATTGGTTATACATTTTTCTCCATGTGTTAGTGCCTAAATAGACATGAAGATTGAAAACTGTTAAGGTCTAAAAATGAGTATGTCAAAAGAGCAATAGCTGAACCGTTAATTCTAGTACAATATATATGGGCTTTCAATGTACGTGAAATCATCACCTTTTATATACAAATTCTCCAGACATGGAAAGCGTTGCACCAAGCCAATAATTATGTCGAGATCAAAACTAAACATTCACATATATAATATCTTGTTCGCATATATAATATCTTGACAAAGTCCAGCACCATTGATAGGATATCCATGGACAAACTCTTAATTGAGCATAAACCATAATATTATTACCAAAAGTGTACTCCAAGGTGATATAAAACTGATGCACACAAATGAAATATGCAGCTTATGATTATAAAAGTATAGATGATAATATACAGTACCTAAATAAATGTGGAGCCAAACTCCATCTTGTGATCATTAAACGGATCACGAATTACACCCAAGGTCTCCAGTTTAGACACAGAGATGATAGTTATTTGCGAAGGTACATAACAACAATCAAGGATCAACCTTTGAAGTGAAGGGGCATCTTTGATGATGAGCTCCTGTCCTTGAAAAGAAATTCCAATGCCTTTAAGGTGATGCAACTTTTTTGGAGACAATGAATATGGATTTCTATTGTGAAAATAAGCAGCAAGCGCTCCCGGGCAGGGCAACTGTAGTGGATGATGTTGTGTAGTGAGGCCTCCGATCGGTCAAGCACCAGAAGCGAAAGTTTTTTCAGTAGTGGGAGTCAAAGCATTTGTACCAGATTTTCTGGTAGATGGCACCGGGCGAAGGTGGCGGTGTAGAGAGAGAGAGAGAGAGAGGAGGAAAACATCGAGATGGACTTCGCTGGTGTGAGCACAGATACATGGCATTTGGTTCGTGGTATGTATTTTTCGTAGTAATGGTAGAACTCAAGCCGCTGGAGTTTTTCGAACTCACGGTATGTCAGCCAGGTGTCCACTATGCCAGGTATGTGTAGCATGTAGCATGTTGGGATGCACAGACATTGTAAGGATCCCTGCTGGGAGAAGCAGATGGCTCTGAGGATTACAAAATCATGAATGACAGATAGCTAATGACAGTCGAGATTAAGAGGCGCGGTACACAACAAAGGGCGCCACCGATATGCGAGGACTTGTGTGTGGCAACCATCCTTGGTGGGGAGAAGGGAGATGATATCCCCAAGGATGGAGTCTAGGAGATCACTGATGCGGTCCATCTAAGATTCTACGGGTTCCTCAGATCCGGGGGGTGGGGCCTTGCCGCTTCTACCTACGCTGCAGGGTGTGGGATCTACAACCGGCGTCGCTGCTGGAGGGAGCCTCATCTTGTTGGCGCTGGGGCCAGCCGACTCCATTTTCCTTACGGGAGCTGCGTCGAGCTGACGTGTTTGAGAAGAGTAGTGAGAGACGAGCCTAGTGGCAATGCGAGTGGGGAAGAAGGAGGGTTGGGTTTTCTGTAGGAGTGAGGAAGAAGGGTAGCGGTCATTTTCTATACGAGTGAGGAAGAAGGGGAACGGGGGGAATTGGGGGGCAACGGAAGGAGGAGAGTCTAGTGAGCTGCATAAGTGGAGGCTAGGAGGAAGGAGGGTTTCTTTGGGAGCACCCCTCTTCAAGAAATATGGGGTTTTCCTCACAAAAAACAAATCGGCTTTAAGATGGATTGGCTTTTTTATCGGCCTAGTGGGTTGCCATGTTTCATACTTGACGGTCTTAACTCTAGAGGCAACCCATTAGAGACACTCTATAGCTCTACTTATTTCCCATTCAAAAGAAAAAAAGAGACGCCCGCTTATGGCTCCTCCTCGGTAACCTTTTTCAACTATAAGAAAACTTATGGCTCCTTCTCGGGCCCGCTGGGCATCCACCAAAAGTAGAGGATGTGGTACTGCATGCAGACACTCACACTAGTCATAGCATGGCAAAATGAGGGGTCAAATAACAGGCCCACAATATAGATTGTAAAGGTTCACACATTAGTCAACATTCACATTAAACTAAGATTCACAAGATATGGTATGCATACTAGCTAACATTCACAAGCACATAAGTTTAGCATGTTTATGCATCTCAATGATCACCAGACTATAACCAAGACAAAGTGCTGAGAAGGTGTAGAAATAAAGAAAAAACGATAAATGCTTCTCTCAGCAAAGGGCCTCCCTATGCACGCATTAATTTCCTGGGCATGCTTTTTTCTGCTGAATGTTGCGTGCACTTTGAGCATGTTGGCAACTCCACAGCTAGCTTGCTGGCTCATCCTGCAATTGACACAAACACATTGCAGCAAACAGAGGAGGCAATAGAGATCACTCCACATTAGACCATTTTGTGCAGTTCCACTGAAATCATTTTCATTGTCCTGAATGGGAAAAGATAGGAAAGCAATAGTTGTACTTAAAAGGTGTTGCAAAATAGTAGCTCAGCATGGCAAAACACGTCCATCTAGAAGAAGGGGATACTGACCTATGTGAGGAATTTTATGCATAATTTTATAAGTGGTTAGTTGATTTCCACCTTGGGATCTCCTATGATGCCATGGAGGAATTTTATCCAATCGATGAGTGAAATTCCTTCCGTGTGTGTCGTGGTTTTGTCACGACAGATGTCCTAGTGTGAGGACTTAGTCATGAGGTCATCGCAACCGCGCGATTAGCTTGTCGGGGTTGATCAGAATGGAGAGACATGGATTTACCTATATTCAAACCCTACGATAGAGATAACAACCTACTTCCTGCTTGTTGCCTATTGCTTTGGGATACATTACAAGGGAGCGGATTCGCTTGACCTAGCTATTGATTGATTGTAACTTGGTCCTATCTGCCTTTGGGACTCGCCTTTATATACAGGTCGAGGCCCAGGGCTTACAAGAGTCCGAGTCGTACTATGATCCATGACCTAGTATGTTTCTGACTTGTCTTGTTTCCTAAGTAAGGAAACTCCAGGCGGCTTACACTTTTGGGCCTTGAGTCACCATCTTCGGATACTGGGCCGCAAGCCGGCCTGCTTGGTAAACCGCCCTGCAGGACTTGTTCCTCAGTGCCACGGCCCATCTGAGTCTTCCTCATCAGCCACCACCTGGATGACCCGGCCTTAGTACGGCGGGTCATATTGCGGGGTTATATCCTCAACATTAGCCCCCAGATTTATTTGAATTCATTTATGTCAATATCCAACCTCATAATCTGGCGGGTTGTCTTTCATTCGAACCTGCATCTTCCCCTAGTCAATAAATGCCGGCTTAGGATTTCTTCCAAACCTTCTATATGTCATATCTTCTCATTGATGACATAAATCTTAAGAAATCCATGATAACATCACAACGAATATTTATGCATATCCATTTATCCTGAAGATCGAGGCGTCTCTGGTGCCGAAAGTTATCGTGTCCCCTCATTTTTCGCGCATGCCATTACTCTTCAGCTCTTCGCCTTATAATTATACCTAGGGGGGGCCTCTTTTCATTTTGAGCTTGCCCCCATCACTTCTTCTTCTTCCTCAAGTCGAAGCTCTTCGCTGCATGATAACCCACAAGAATAGGGGATCACAACAGTTTTTGAGGGTAGAGTATTCAACCCAAATTTATTGATTCGACACAAGGGAGCCAAAGAATATTGTCAAGTATTAGTAGCTGTGTTGTCAATTCAACCACACCTGAAAGACTTAATGTCTGCAACAAAGTAGTATGGAAGTAACGGTAACGGTGGCAAAAATAATAGTAGCAGTTTTGTAGTAATTGTAACAGTGGCAATGGAAAAGTAACTTAGCAAAGATTAATATGAAACAAGCTCGTAGGCAATGGATCAATGATGGATAATTATGTCGGATGGCATTCATCATGCAACAGTTATAACATAGGGTGACACAGAACTAGCTCCAATTCATCAATATAATGTAGGCATGTATTCGAAATATAGTCATACGTGTTTATGGAAAAGAACTTGCATGACAGCTTTTGTCCTACCCTCCCGTGGCATCGGGGTCCTATTGGAAACTAAGGGATATTAAGGTCTCCTTTTAATAGAGTACCAGACCAAAGCATTAGCACTTAGTGAATACATGAACTCCTCAAATTACAGTCATCATCGGGAAGTGTCCCGACTATTGTCACTCTAGGGTTGCCGGATCATAACACGTAGTAGGTGACTATAACTTGCAAGATAGGATCAAGAACACAAATATATTCATGAAAACATAAAGGGTTCAGATCTGAAATCATGGCACTCAGGCTCTAGTGACAAGCATTAAGCATAGCAAAGTCATAATAACATCAATCTTAGAACACAGTGGATACTAGGGATCAAACCCTAACAAAACTAACTCGATTATATGGTAAATCTCATCCAACCCATCATAGTCCAGCAAGCCTACGATGGGATTAGTCATGCACAACGGTGAGCATCATGAAATTGGTGATGGAGGATGGTTGATGATGACGATGACAACGATTTCCCCTCTCCGGAGCCCCGAACGGACTCCAGATCTGCCCTCCCGGGGTAGAATAGGAGGTGGCGACAGCTCCGTATCGTAAAACGTGATCAATCCTTCTCTCTGATTTTTTTCTCCCTAAACGTGAATATATGGAGTTGGAGTTGAGGTCGGTGGAGGTCTAGAGGGCCCACAAGACTAGAGGGCGCGCCCCAGGGGGGTGTGCGCGCCCTCCACCCTTGTGGCCAGGGTGTGGGTCCCCTTCGGTTGATTCTTTTGCCAATATTTTTTATTTATTCCAGAAAAGATCTTCGTGAAGTTTCAGGTCATTGGGAGAACTTTTATTTCTACACAAAATAATACCATGGCAATTCTGCTGAAAACAACGTCAGTTTGGGTTAGTTCCATTTAAATCATGCAAATTAGAGTCAAAAACATGTGCAAAAGAGTTTGGAAAAGGAGATACGATGGAGACGTATCAACTCGCTCAAGCAATTCAGTTGATAAACTAAAAGTGATAAAGAAAAACTTTTACAAACTCTATTTGATCTTGTTGTTGCAAATATGTAAAGCCAACATTCATGTTTTCTGCAAAGATTATGTACTAACCATATTCATAAAACATTTAGGTCTCATGTTTACTCATATCAATGGCATAATCAACTAGCGAGCAATAGTAATAAATCTTGGATGACAACACTTTCTCAAAAAAAATGATATGATATAACAAGATGGTATCTTGCTAGCCCTTTTTGAGACCGCAAAACATAAATGCAGAGCACCCTTGAAGATCAAGGACTGACTAGACATTGTAATTCATGGTGAAAAAGATCCAGTCACAGTCATACTCAATATCAATTAATAACAATGCATACAAATGAAAGTGGTTCTCTCTAACTGGTGCTTTTTATAAGAGGATGATGACTCAACATAAAAGTAAATAGATAGGCCCTACACAGAGAGAAGCAGGGATTTGCAGAGGTGCCAGCGCTCAAGTTTTTGAAACAGAGATAAGTAATATTTCAAGCGGCATGCTTTCATTGTCAACATAACAACCAAGAGATCTTGGTATCTTCCATGCTACATACATTATAGGCGGTTCCCAAACAGAAAGGTAAAGTTTATACTCCCGCACCACCAACAAGCACACTCCATGGATGGTCCAAAAAACGGGTACCGTCCAACTAACAGCAATCCTGGGGGAGTTTTGTTTGCAATTATTTTGATTTGATTCGAGCATGGGACTGGCCATCCTGGTTACCAGCCATTTTCTCGTGAATGATGAGCAGAGTCCACTCATCGTGAGAATAACCCACCTAGCATGGAAGATATAGATAACCCTAGTTGCTACATGAGCGATTCAAGCATACAAAACAAAATTTCATTTGAAGGTTTAGAGTTTGGCACATGCGAATTTTCCTTGAACGGCAGGTAAATACAGCATATAGGTAGGTATGGTGGACTCATATGGAACCAATTTGGGGTTTATGGAAGTGGATGCACAAGCAGTATTCCCGCTTAATACAAGTGAAGGCTAGAAAGAGACTGGGAAGTGATCAACTAGAGAGCGACAACAGTCATGAACATGCATTGAGATTAACCAACACCGAGTGCAAGCATGGGTTGGATATAAATCACCATGAACATAAATATCGTGGAGGCTATGTTGATTTTGTTTCAACTACATGCATGAACATGTGCCAAGTCAAGTCACTGGAATCATTCAAAGGAGGATACCATCCTATCATACTACATCACAACCATTTCAATAGCATGTTGGCACGCAAGGTAAACCATTATAAACTCCTAGATGATTTAGCATGGCATGAATAACTATAATCTCTAATTTTCATTGCAAACATGTTTCGTTCATAATAGGCTGAATCAGGAACAATGAACTTATCATATTTACAAAAACAAGATAGGTCGATTTCATACCAGCTTTTCGTCATCTCAATCATTTCATCATATATCGTCATTATTGCCTTTCACTTGCACGACCGAACGTTGTGAATAATAGTAATAGTGCACGTGCATTGGACTAAGTTGGAATCTGCAAACATTTATTCAAAGGAGAAGACAAGGTAATATGGGCTCTTTGTTAGATCAGCAATAATGCATATGAGAGCCACTCATCATTTTCATCATGGTCTTCTCCTCGCGACCCCAAAGAAAAGAAAATAATTTCAAAGAAACACACTAAAATGTTTTTTGAGTTTTTGATTTTCCGAAGAAAGTAAAACAAAAACGAGAAAAACTATTTACATGGGAAAGCTCCCAACAAGCAAAAGAAGAACGAGAAATCATTTTGGGTTTTCCTTTTAATACTACTACCACATAGACATGGAAAGTAAACTAAACTACAACTATTTTTTCGGTTTTTCTCAAAGTTTTTCAAACACACAAGAAGAAAGCGAGCAAAAGAAAATAATCTAACATGGATAATACAATCAAAAAGTATGAACACCGACAACTAGAATGAGTGTGTGAACATTAATGTAATGTGCTACCTCTTGAGCACTGCGTTGGTTTTCCCTTGAAGAGGAAAGGGTGATCCAGCAAAGTAGCATAAGTATTTCCCTCAGTTTTTGAGAACCAAGGTATCAATCCAGTAGGAGGCTCCATGGAAGTCCCTTGTACCTACACAAACAAACAAGAACCTCGCAACCAACGCGATAAAGGGGTTGTCAATCCCTTCATGGTAACTGTGAGATCTGATAGAGATAATAAGATAAGATACATATTTTTGGTATTTTTATGATATAGATTGTCAAGTAAAGAGTGCAAAATGAAGTAGATCAAAAACTTATATGATAGAAGATAGACTCGGGGGCCATAGGTTTCACTAGTGTCTTCTCTTAAGATAGCATAAGTATTACGGAGGGTGAACAAATTACTGTCGAGCAATTGATAGAAAAGTGCATAGTTATGAGATTATCTAGGCATGATCATGTATATAGGCATCACGTCCGCAACAAGTAGACCGAAACGATTCTGCATCTACTACTATTACTCCACACATCGACCGACTCCTCCCTGCATCTAGAGTATTAAGTTCATAAGAACAGAGTAACGCATTAAGAAAGATGGCATGATGTAGGGGGATAAACTCAAGCAATATGATATAAACCCCATCTTTTTATCCTCGATGGCAACAATACAATACATGCCTTGCTGCCCCTGCTGTCACTGGGAAAGGACACCGCAAGATTGAACCCAAAGCTAAGCACTTATCCCATTGCAAGAAAGATCAATCTAGTAGGCCAAACAAAACTGATAATTCGAAGATACTTGCAAAGATAACCAATCATACATAAAATAATTCAGAGAAGATTCAAATATTTCTCATAGATAAACTTGGTAATAAACCCACAATTTATCGTATCTCGACAAACACATGGCAAAAAGAGTTACATCGAATAGATCTCCAAGAAGATCGAGGAGAACTTTGTATTGAGATTCAAAGAGAGAGAAGAAGGAATCTAGCTAATAACTATGGACTTGAAGGTCTGTGGTAAACTACTCACAACTCATCGGAGAGGCCTTGGAGGTGATGTAGAGGCCCTCCGTGGTCGATTCCCCCTCCGGCGGAGCACCGACGAAGGCTCGAAGATGATATCTCGCGGATACAGAAGGTTGCAGCGGTGGAAGTAGGTTTTCGTGGTGCTCCTCAATGTTTTCAGGGTACGTGGATATATATAGGAGGAAGAAGTAGATCGGTGGAGCCATGAGGGGCCCACGTGGGTGGGGGCGCGCCCACCCCCCTAGGGCGCGCCCTCCTGCCTCGTGGCTTCCTCGTCTGCTGCTTGACGTCCACTCCAAGTCTCCTGGATTGCGTTTATTCCAAAAAGATCGCTCCTGAAGGTTTCATTCAGTTTGGACTCCATTTGATATTCCTTTTCTTCGAAACACTGTAATAGGCAAAAAAACAACAATTCGGGCTGGGCTTCCGGTTAGTAGGTTAGTCCCAAAAATGATACAAAAGTGTAAAGTAAAGGCCATAAACATCCAAAACGGGTAATATAATAGCATGGAACAATCAAAAATTATAAATACGTTGGAGACGTATCAAGCATCCCCAAGCTTAATTCCTGCTCGTCCCCGAGTAGGTAAATGATAAAAACAGAATTTTTGATTTGGAATGCTACCTAGCATATTTCTCAATGTAATTTTCTTTATTGTGGCATGAATGTTCAGATCCAAATGATTCAAGATAAAAGTTCATATTGACATAAGAGATAATAATACTTCAAGCACACTAGCAAAGCAATCATGTCTTCTCAAAATAACATGGCTAAAGAAAGTTCATCCCTACAAGATCATATAGTTATGCTATGCTTCATTTTCATCACACAAAATACTCCCATCAAGCACAAGCCCGTTTTCAGCCAAGCAATTGGTTCATACTTTTTTAACGCGCTTCAGCTTTTTTTCAACTCCCACACAATACATGAGTGTGAGCCATGGATATAGAACTATGGGTGGAATAGAATATGATGATGGAGGTTGTGTGGAGAAGACAAAAAAAGAAGAAAGTCTCACATTGACGAGGCTAATCAACGGGCTATGGAGATGCCCATCAATTGGTGTCAACATGAGGAGTTAAGATTGCCATGCAATGGATGCACTAGAGCTATAAATGTATGAAAGCTCAACAAAAGAAACTAAGTGGGTGTGCATCCAACTTGCTTGCTTACGAAGACCTAGGGCATTTTGAGGAAGCCCATCGTTGGAATATACAAGACAAGTTCTATAATGAAAAATTCCCACTAGTATATGAAAGTGACAATGTAAGAGACTCTCTATATGAAGAACATGATGCTACTTTGAAGCACAAGTGTGGAAAAAAGATAGTAACATTGTCCCCCTTTTTTTGGCCTTTCCTTTTTTTATTTGGCCTTTCTTTTTTTATTTTATTTGGGGACAATGCTCTAATAATGATGATCATCACACTTCTATTTATTTACAACTCAAGAATTACAACTCGATACTAGAACAAGATATGACTCTGTATGAATGCCTCCGGCGGAGTACCGGGATATGCAATGAATCAAGAGCGACATGCATGAAAAACTATGAAGGTGGCTTTGCCACAAATACGATATCAACTACATGATCATGCAAAAGCAATATGACAATGATGAAACGTGTCTTGATGAACGGAACGGTGGAAAGTTGCATGGCAATATATCTTGGAATGCCTATGGAAATACCATAATAGGTAGGTATGGTGGCTGTTTTGAGGAAGATATAAGGAGGTTTATGTGTGATAGAGCGTATCGTATCATGGGGTTTAGATGCACCGGCGAAGTTTTCACCAACTCTTAAGGTGAGATAGGGCAATGCACGGTACCGAAGAGGCTAGCAATGATGGAAGGGTAAGAATGCGTATAATCCATGGACTCACATTAGTCATAAAGAACTCATATACTTATTGCAAAAGTTTTTATTACCCCTCGAAGCAAAGTACTACTATGCATGCTCCTAGGGGGTAGGTTGGTAGGAGTTAACCATCGCGCGCCCCCGACCTCCACACATAAGGAAGGCAATCAAAAGAGCACCCCATGCATGCTACAACTTTTACCCTACGTGCATGCTACGAGACTTGCCAACTTCAACACAAGTAATCCTTAAATTCACAATTACCCAAATAGCATGACTCTAATATCACCACCTCTATATCTCAAAACAATTATCAAGCATCCAATTGATCATAGCATCCAATTCACTTCCTATGATAGTTTTTATTATACCCAACTTGGATGCTCATAATTCTAGGTCCAATTTTATAACCATAGCAAATACCATGATGTTCTAAAAGACTCTCAAAATAATATAAGTGAAGCATGAGAGATCAACAATTTCTACAAAATAAAACCACCGCCGTGCTCTAAAAAGATATAAGTTAAGTACTAGAGCAAATTTATCTAGCTCAAAAGATATAAGTGAAGCACATAGAGTATTCTAATAAATTCCAAATCATGTGTGTCTCTACTAAAAGGTGTGTACAACAAGGATGACTGTGGTAAAATAAAAAGCAAAGACTCATATCATACAAGACGCTCCAAGCAAAACACATATCATGTGTTAAATAAAAATATAGCTCCAAGTAAAGTTACCAATAGACGAAGACGAAAGAGGGGATGCCTTCCGGGGCATCCCCAAGTTTAGGCTTTTGGTTGTCCTTGGATTATCTTGGGGTGCCATGGGCATACCCAAGCTTAGGCTCTTGCCACTCCTTATTCCATAGTCCATCAAATCTTACCCAAAACTTGAAAACTTCACAACACAAAACTCAAAAGGAAATCTCATAAGCTCCGTTAGTGCAAGAAAGAAAAACCACCACTTAAGGTACTGTAATGAACTCATTCTTTATTTATATTGATGTTAAACCTACTTTATTCCAACTTCTCTATGGTTCATACCCCCCGATACTAGCCATAGATTCATAAAAAATAGCAAATAACACACGAAAAACAGAATCTGTCAAAAACAGAACATTCTGTAGAAATCTGTAACTTTCGAATACTTATGGAACTCAAAAAATACTACAAATATAGGAAGTCCTAGGAAATTTGTCTAATGATCTACTGCAAAAATATTTAACTAAAAGTCGTGTTTCTGTGATTTATTAAAATTATTCTCATGCGCCCAAAAGTTTCTGTTTTTCAGCAGAATCAAATTAACTATCACCGTAGGTTGTCCTATAGGTTCTACTTGGCACAAACACTAACTAAAACATAAAACCACATATAAACAGAGGCTAGATGATTTATTTATTACTAAACTGAAGCAAAAAGCAAGGAACAAAAATAAAATGGGGTTGCCTCCCAACAAGCGCTATCGTTTAATGCCCCTAGCTAGGCATAAAAGCGAGAATAGATCTAAGTATTGCCATCTTTGGTATTCAATTCATAAGTAGCTCGCATAACAGATTCATAAGGTAATTTGACTTTTTCCCTAGGAAAGTGTTCCATGCCTTTCCTTAATGGAAATAGGAATCTAATATTCCCTTGCTTCATATCAATAATTGCACCAATCGTTCTAAGGAAAGATCTACCAAGAATAATAGGACATGAAAGATTGCAATCTATATCAAGAACGATAAAATCTACGGGCACAAAATTACTATTTGCAACAATAAGAACATCATGAATCCTTCCCATAATTTTCTTAATAGTGGAATCCGCAAGGTGCAAGTTTAAAGAGCAATCATCAAATTCATGGAAACCTAGCACATCACATAAAGTTTTCGGAATCGTGGAAACACTAGCACCCAAATCACACAAAGCATAGCATTCATGATCTTTAATTTTAATATTAATAGTGGGTTCCCACTCATCATAAAGTTTTCTAGGTATAGAAACTTCCAATTCAAGTTTTTCTTCATAAGATTGCATCAAGGTATCAACAATATGTTTGAGAAAAGCTTTATTTTGACTATAAGCATGAGGAGAATTCAACAAGGATTGCAACAAGGAAATACAATCTATTAAAGAACAATTATCATAATTAAATTCCTTGAAATCCATAATAGTGGGTTCATTGCTATGTAAAGTTTTGACCTCTCCAATCCCACTTTTACGAAATTTAGCATCAAGATCTAGAAACTCTGAATCATTGGGACGCCTTTTAACTAAAGTTGCCTCATCTCCAGTCCCATCATTATCAAGATTCATATTGCAAAATAAAGATTTAATAGGGGACACCTCAATAAATTTTAGATCTTCATCATTGTTTTCATGGAAACTAGAAGAACACGCTCTTACGAAGCAATCCTTCTTAGCACGCATCCTAGCGGTTCTTTCTTTGCACTCATCAATGGAAATTCTCATGGCTTTGAGAGACTCATTGATATCATGCTTAGGTGGAATAGATCTATGTTTCAAAGAATCAATATCAAGAGAAAGTCTATCAACGTTTCTAGCCAATTCATCAACTTTAAGCAATTTTTCTTCAAGCAAAGCATTGAAATTCTTTTGAGATATCATAAATTCTTTCACACTATTCTCAAAACCAAAGGGCATCTTATTAAAATTTCCATAGGAGTTGTTGTAGGAATTACCATAATTATTAGAGGAATTACTAGGAAACTGCCTAGGATTAAAGTTTCCTCTATACGCGTTGTTACCAAAATTATTCCTACCAAAAAAAATTCACATCCATAGATTCATTATTATTATCAATCAAAGTAGACAAAGGCATATCATTGGGATCAATAGGAGCACTCTTAGTAGCAAATAATTTCATAAGTTCATCCATCTTTCCACTCAAAACATTAATCTCTTCTATCGCACAAACTTTTTTACTAGTAGATCTTACGGTGTGCCATTGAGAATAATTCACCATAATACTATCAAGGAGTTTAGTAGCTTCTCCTAAAGTGATTTCCATAAAAGTGCCTCCCGCGGCCGAATCTAAAAGATTTCTAGAACCAAAATTCAATCCGGCATAAAAAATTTGTATGATCATCCATAAATTCAAACCATGTGTAGGGCAATTGCGAATCATTAATTTCATTATTTCCCAAGATTGGGAAACATGCTCATGATCTAGTTGCTTAAAATTCATAATATCGTTTCTAAGAGCGATAATCTTAGCGGGAGGAAAATACTTAGAGATAAAAGCATCTTTGCAGTTATTCCATGAATCAATACTATTTTTAGGCAAAGACGAAAACCAAGTTTTAGCACGATCTCTAAGTGAAAACGAAAATAACTTCAATTTAACAATATCATTATCCGTGTCTTTCTTCTTTTGCATATCACACAAATCAACAAAGTTGTTTAGATGAGTAGCGGCATCTTCACTAGGAAGGCCGGAGAATTGATCTTTCATAAAAAGATTCAATAAAGCAACATTGATTTCACAAGATTCAGCATCATTAAGAGGAGCAATGGGAGTGCTAAGTAAATCATTATTGTTGGTATTCGAAAAGTCACATAATTTAGTAATATCTTGAGCCATCGTGACAAGCAATCCAACACACAAGAACACAAGAAGGCAAGCGAAAAAGAGAGGCGAACGGGAAAGAGAGGGCGAATAAAACGGCAAGGATGAAGTGTGGGAGAGGAAAACGAGAGGCATATGGGAAATAATGTAATGCGAGGGAGATGAGTTTGTGATGCGTACTTGGTATGTCTTGACTTGAGCAAAGACCTCCCCGGAAACAGTGCCAGAAATCCTTCTTGCTGCCTCTTGAGCACTGTGTTGGTTTTCCCTTGAAGAGGAAAGGGTGATGCAGCAAAGTAGGGTAAGTATTTCCCTCAGTTTTTGAGAACCAAGGTATCAATCCAGTAGGAGGCTCCACAAAAGTCCCTCATACCTACACAAACAAACAAGAACCTCGCAACCAATGCGATAAAGGGGTTGTCGATCCCTTCATAGTAACTTGCAAAAGTGAGATCTGATTGAGATAATAAGATAAGATAAATATTTTTGGTATTTTTATGATATAGATTGGAAAGTAAAGATTGCAAAATAAAGTAGATCGGAAACTTATATGATAAAAGGTAGAGCCAGGGGCCATAGGTTTCACTAGTGGCTTCTCTCAAGATAGCATAAGTATTACGGTGGGTGAACAAATTACTGTCGAGCAATTGATAGAAAAGTACATAGTTATGAGATTATCTAGGCATGATCATGTATATAGGCATCATGTCCGCAACAAGTACACCGAAACGATTCTACATCTACTCCTATTACTCCACACATCTACTGACTCATGCCTGCATCTAGAGTATTAAGTTCATAAGGACAGAGTAACGCATTAAGAAAGATGACATGATGTAGAGGGATAAACTCAAGCAATAGGATATAAACCCCATCTTTTTATCCTCGATGGCAACAATACAATATGTGCCTTGCCCCTGCTGTCACTTGGAAAGGACACCGCAAGATGGAACCCAAAGCTAAGCACTTCTCCCATTGCAAGAAAATCAATCTAGTAGGCCAAACCAATCTGATAATTCGAAGAGACTTCCAAAAATAACCAATCATACATAAAAGAATTTAGAGGAGATTAAAATATTTCTCATAGATAAACTTGATAATAAACCCACAATTCATCGGATCTCGACAAACACACCGGAAAAAGAGTTACATCGAACAGATCTCCGGGAAGATCGAGGAGAACTTTGTATTGAGATTCAAAGAGAGAGAAGAATCCATCTAGATAATAATTATGGACCTGAAGGTCTATGGTAAACTACTCACAACTCATCAGAGAGGCCTTGGAGATGATGTAGAGGCCCTCCATGGTCGATTCCCCCTCCGGTGGAGCGCCCGCGAAGGCTCCAAGATGGGATCTCGCGGATACAGAAGGTTGCGGTGGTGGAATTAGGTTTTCGTGGTGCTCCTGGATGTTTTCAGGGTACATGGATATATATAGGAGGAAGAAGTAGGTCGGTGGAGCCACGAGGGTGGGCGGCGTGCCCACCCCCCCTAGGGCGCGCCCTCCTGCCTCGTGGCTTCCTCGTGTGCTGCTTGATGTCCACTCCAAGTCTCTTGGATTGTGTTTGTTCCAAAAAGATCGCTCCCGAAGGTTTCATTCCGTTTGGAATCCGTTTGATATTCCTTTTCTTCGAAACAGTGAAATAAAAAAAATAGCAATTCGGACTGGGCCTCCGGTTAGTAGGTTAGTCCCAAAAATGATATAAAAGTGTAAAGTAAAGCCCATAAACATCCAAAACGGGTAATATAATAGCATGGAACAATCAAAAATTATAGATACGTTGGAGACGTATCATAACGGCGGTGATAAATACGTACTTCCCCAAGCTTAGGCTTTTGGCTTAAGTTGGTCTAGGGCCACCACTGGCTCGGATGATATCCGAAATCATAGTTGGGGTTGTACTGTGCTGCGGCAGCTACCGCCTGGCGAGCTGCTTCTTGGACGCGAGCGGCCTCCGCTGTTCTCTCATACTTGTTTGCCTCCTCTCTAGTTATAAAATATCTCCCATTTTCCTAAAATTTAAGAAGGCAGGAGCAGGAAGTGTAATATGGACATCACATGTCTGTCAAATATTAGTCGGTACTAGAGGGATTGGTCATTCCTCTCAAAAAACTGGTAGCATACCATAGCATTATAATCTAGAAAAGCAGGTGGCAACTCAATGTCATTTCCCCTTATGGGTACACCACGATAATTAGCTAAACGAGTTGCTTAAATCCCACCAAATAAATCTCCATCTTTAGCATTAAGATGTAACCTCCTTGCAACAATGGCCCCTAAGTTGTATAGTTTATCACCTAACACCACACTCTTGATGACACTTAGATCTGGAATGCAAAGGTGGCTATGCTCATGCTTATGGTTAATGTATGTGCCTATAAAGAGAGCAAAATATTGTATAGCAGGAAATTGAATGCTCCCTATGGTAGCTTGTGTTATATTTCTAGTTTCTCCCACAGTGATGCTAGCTAGGAAATCATTGTATTCAGATTTGTGAGGCTCACTATGAATGCCCCAATGTAGGATTTTGCAGGCGGTATTAAAATCTTCAAGGTCCATGGTATATGATTCATCATAAGGACCAAATAAAACAGTATGGGTATTGCGCTTAGATGAAAATTCAAACCTGCGCACAAAGGAATCGATGAGGTAATAGTATTGTTGGCACTTATCTGATACGAAGTTCTTAAGATCAGCATTATGTACATATGCATCAAATTCATCCTCGAAGCCTGCATGAACCATAAATTCATCCGACGGCCATTCACAAAGCCGCACTTGAGCTTCCTTTGGTGGTTCAAGGTCCGGCTCACGTATCGCGAGCCTCGGTGCTTGCTTCCTCAAAGAACCACCTTGGTACATTTTCGTAGACATTTTCTTCCTCTGAAAAATTTCTGAATTTTTTAGTGACTCAAAATAAAAGTGAACCAAACTCAACAAGATTGATAACAACTATTCCTACAAGTGCGTAGAGGCTATATCATGCATCAAAAATACTTTGGACCATATAAATTTGACATGCAAGCTCAAGAACAGGGTCACCACAGCAGCCAAAATTTGCAATAAATAAAGCACTAGAACAAAAACTAATTGGATCATTGGAGGAGTCACACACTGAAGAACAATTCCCCAAAGCAGTTTTGTGAATGGATCGTTGAGAAAGGAGATCGAAAATGGCAGAAAAATGAGCAGGAACACGGGTTTGAGCTATGGGATGATTTTTTCTGGAGGAAGAGGAAGTGGATGGGTGCTAAAATAAGTGGAGGGGATCCACATGGGGCCCAGAAGATAGGGGCGAGCCCAGGGGGCAGGGCGCACCCTCTGTCCTTGTGGCTCACTGGTGCATCCCCCTGTTGTGTTCTCAGTGCCAGAAATTCTCAAATATTCTACGAAAAACCATATTAAATTTTCAAGGCATTTGGAGAACTTTTATTTTCAGGGTATTTTTTATTGCATGGATAATTCAGAAAACAGACATAAAATACTTTTTTTCTTTATTTAATCTGAATCACAGAAAGTAAAAGGTGGGTACAAAAAGTTGTGCTTCCTAAATTCATCCATCTCATGCTCATCAAAAGGAATCCATTAACAAGGTTGATCAAGTCTTATTAACAAACTTCTTTCGAATGACATGAAACCGGAGAATTTTTGAATAATACTAGGTTACCTCAACGGGGATATGCATGTACCCAAAAATAAGAATATCATGTTTCTTTTTGACGCTAGGAAGAGGGAACTCAAAACCTCCAATAGTAATAGTTGAAATTTTTCCAATAGAATTGATACTATGAACTTGAGGTTGTCTCTTCGGAAAGTGTACCGTATGCTCATTACCATTAACATGAAAAGTGGTATTGCCTTTGTTGCAATCAGTAACAGCCCCGATAGTTTTAAGAAAGGGTCTACCCAAGATGATCGACATATTGTCGTCCTCGGGAATATCAAGAATAACAAAGTCCGTTAAGATAGGAACGTTTGCAATCACAACAAGCACATCCTCACAAATACCAATGGGTATAGCAGTTGATTTATCAGCCATTTGCAAAGAGATTTCAGTAGGTGTCAACTTATTCAAATGAAGTCTACGATATAAAGAGATAGGCATAACACTAACACCGGCTCCAAGATCACATAAAGCAGTTTTAACATAGTTTCTTTTAATGGAGCATGGTATAGTTGGTACTCCTAGGTCTCCTAGTTTCTTTGGTATTCCACCCTTAAAAGTATAATTGGCAAGCATGGTAGAAATTTCAGCTTCAGGTATCTTTCTTTTATTAGTGAGAATATCTTTCATATACTTAGCATAAGGAGTTATTTTAAGCATATCAGTCAAATGCATACGCAAAAAGATAGGTCTAGTAATTTTAGCAAAGCGCTCAAAATCCTCATCATCCTTTTTCTTGGATGGCTTAGGAGGAAGGCATGGGTTTCTGAACCCATGGTTCTCTTTCTTTACTATGCTTCCTAGCAGTAAAGTATCTCTTATCATTGCGTTGATTCTTTGATTGTGGGTTATCAAGATCAATAGCAGGTTCAATCTCTATGTCATTATCATTACTAGGTTAAGCATCAACACGAACATCATCATTAACATTATCACTAGGTTCATGTTCATCACTAGATTGTGTCTCAGCATTAGAAATAGAAATATCATTTGGATTCTCAGGTGTGTCAATAACAGGTTCACAAGAAGCATGCAAAGTCTTATAAGTATTCTTTTTCTTTTTATTAGAAGGACTAGGTGCCTCAATATTAATTCTCTGAGAATCTTTCTCAACTCTCTTAGGATGGCCCTCAGGATACAAAGGTTCCTGGGTCATTTTACCACCTCTAGTCATAACCCTAACATCATTATCATTGTTCTTATTATTTAACTCACTGAGCAAATCATCTTGTGCCTTAAGTACTTGTTCCATTTGAGTTGTAATGATGGAAGCATGTTTACTAATAAGCTTAAGATCACTTTTATCTCTAGACATGTAATCACTCAAGTGTTCAACCATACAAGCATTACATTTCAATTTTCTACCAACA
Organism: Triticum aestivum; assembly: GCF_018294505.1. Lineage (NCBI taxonomy): Eukaryota > Viridiplantae > Streptophyta > Magnoliopsida > Poales > Poaceae > Triticum > Triticum aestivum. The sequence continues at coordinate 311,644,297 of NC_057798.1, forward strand.
TAAGCATTGAAGTTTTCTTGTTTAACAATAAAGTTATCAAACTCATCCAAGCATTGACTAGCAAACCTATTATGTGAGATATCACCTTCATCAAATATATAGAGAGAATTTACCTATACTACCCATGTCGGGTTATCGAGACCATGTATTTCTTTAATAGGCAGTAAATTCTTAAAATCTTTAGCTTTAATACCTTTTTCTTTCATATATTTCTTTGCCTCTTGGATATCTTCAGGACTGATAAATAGAATACCTCTTTTCTTTGGAGTTGGCTTAGGAGTTGGTTCAGGAAGTGTCCAATCATTATCATTACTTAGTATATTATTCAATAGCAATTCAGCATGCTCAACAGTTCTTTCCCTGGAAACACAACCAGCACAACTATCTAGGTGGTCCCTATAAGCATTGGTTAGTCCATTACAAAAGATATCAAGTATTTCATTTTTCTTCAGAGGATGATCAGGGAAAGCGTTAAGTAATTGGAGAAGCCTCCCCAAATCTTGTGGTGGACTCTCTTCTGCAATTTTCACAAAATTAAATATCTCCTGTAAGGCAGCTTGTTTCTTATGAGCAGGAAAATATTTGGCAGAGAAGTAGTAAATCATATCCTGGGTGATACACACACAACGAGGAGCAAGAGAATTAAACCATATCTTAGCATCACCCTTTAACGAGAAAGGAAACAATTTAAGAATATAGTACTAGCGAATATTTTCCTCATGAGAAAATAGGGTGGCTATATCATTCAATTTACACTGGTACGCATTGGTGCTATACAAACTGTTTTTAACCCCTTTCCGCAACGGCATTTGGAACCGTCGCCAAGTGAGTGTGGGAAATAGGGGGGGTCCTTCCCACATGACCCAGAAACCGTCGCGGATAGGCCCTCCTGGCACACTAGCTGGCTCGTGTGCGATCGGGCAAGGCATTGAAACCCAATTGTTTCCGTTCATATGTACATTCGACACGATGAATCCCAGAAAAACAGTTCTGTTCGTATGTATATCACACACAGCCAATCCAAGGAGTACGTTTCCGTTCTGATGTACATCCCACACAGTGAATCCAGGGAAAACGTTTGCAATCGTATGTACTTCCCACACAGTCAATCGAGGGAAAACGTTTATGTTCGTATGTATATCCCACACAATCGATCCAGGCAAAATGTTTCTGTTCGTATGTACATCCCAAACGATTAGGCCGCTATAGTCGTGTGAAAAACATGGACATCAACATTTAATCTGCCAATATGTTTGTGATAGGTACCTTATCGCACACAGTTCAAGAATGTAAAATGTGTGCGGTGCCTCTACTAATGCCAACGTGTACATTTTCGTAACTGTGTGCGATTGGTATTCCTATCACACACGCACACTGGTATGAAACTTTTGCCATCTTACCATGAATCGCACACGCATATGAGAGGAAACCGTGTGTGCGTCCGAAGAGCATCGCAAACGTTTCATGTCAAAGAACCGTCTGTTTTATTTTTTCACCGCACATGCTGTTTTCTTTCTAACCGTGTGCACATTATTTTATTCGCTCCTGTACAATTTTTTTGGCTATAATTTATTATTCGAATTGGAAATTTTGAAATATGAAACGTGCAATTCAAATTCTCAGCACAATGGTTCAACAATGAATCCATAAATAAAATTGTCGGTACAATATGTTTAGTAATTACAGGATTAGACAACAATTAACTATGATGAACCACAATATTTACAGGCGGTAAAGCTGAAGAGACAAGTGTAAATCATTTTGACTGCCAATGTTGTTGAAGAAGCGGTGCCCATAATGTGCCTTCCTGCATGCCATAGGCAGGAACAACTTTTGTCCAACCCCTTGTGACGATCTCCTGCTCATCCTTCACCGCCTTCAGGAAGACTTCTATAGCATTATCATGGTATGAATTATATACTTTAACCTTAGTTTCCTCCACTCCATTCATGTAATTTGCAAGGTAATCATCAATAAATAGCTTCGGAGACCACTTAGGTCTAATAGAGTAACTTGTTGTGGGCAGGGGGAAAAGGCAACAGATTACTTACCATCCTAAAGTTCACTAATGTCTTGGACAATTTGTAAATAAAGAGCTTAATTCCCATCACCCGTTTCTTTCGCCTAACAATATTTCTTAGTTTCCTCACTTGATGCTTATTCATGAATATCTCATTGCCCCATACGTAAAAGGGATCGAAGCGTGGATCAGTACCGCTCATATACGTTCCTACAAGCAACCAGTAAATATTAGAAGCTAAATGAGATTGCACAGTTGATGTAAAATACAGCTTCCTACATTCCTAAGTACAAGTATTTTTAGAGATTTCAATCTGAACTACATATGGATGTATATAGAATTATAGATATAGTTTAGATTAGAATCTAGATTCACTCATTTTGCTCCTTATGTAGTCTATATTGGAATCTCTAAAAATACTTAAATTTAGGAATAGATGGTGTATAAGACATGTGATGCAGCTAACCTCGACGGCAAACAACAACATCCCCCATTGTAGCCATGTGTAAGTACTTGGAAAGCCAATGCTAACTACAACAGGGTTAACATCCACAAAAAATAGCAAATTGTAATAAAACGGCAACATCTGTAGTGATATCTTCATTGCGAAAGAGTAGCACAGTAGCAAAGGGACGGATTAAAAAATGGATACAGCTGTTAATTGCAACAGGCTTAACAACATCCTAATTCATGTTTTGTAAGTTTGTAGCCATTGAAATACAACTGTTTAAATATGGATACAACTGTTAATTGCAATATGCTTAATGGCCATTGAAACCGGTATTGATAAAAATGCAATTGTCAGAGTTAAACATCACAAGGTAGGTGCTGCCAGAGCAGATAATGGCCCAGTAGTCTATAAAAAGGTAGGAAAAATAGCTAAAACGTGCTAGGCATGTTTACTACAAGATGCTTAAGACATCGACTGTAAAAAACATAGCCATTAATTGCAACTAGTATTGGTAAGATTGAACTGGTGAGTTCATACTTGGTAAGTCCCGAGAGGTAGTTGCTGGGGCACTTCATCTTGGCCAGAGCCCGTCCAAAGTCAGCGGCGGCGGAGGCGAGCTCTTCCTCCGGGTCAAAGCGTGGATCAGTGCCCCTGACATGTGTGCCTACAAGAAGCAACTAAATGTTAGAAGCCAAACTGCAATTGCACAAATGATGTAAAATACTGTAAGACATGGGCAACATCGCCCATTATGGCCCTGCGTAAGTACATGGATAGGCATGTTAAGTACAACAGGGTTAGCATCCACCAAAAATTGCAAATGGGCAACATCTCTAGTATATATTCATTGCGGAGAGTAGCATGGTAGAAAAGTTTGTTACTGGTATTGGTGAAATTGAACTGAACAGTTAATACTTGAACATCACACAGTGTGCAGTACTGAAATGAACAAGGCATGAACATGCTTAATACATCAATCGTAAAAACATAGCCATTGCAAGTGGTACTGGAAAGATTTAGCTGGTCAGATAATACGTGTTAAGTCCTGGGGGGTAGTCGCCGGGGCACTTCTTCTGGGCCAGAGCCTGCACCAATGTCGTCGGCGGCAGAGGCGAGGTGTTCCTCCAGGTCAACATGCACAACAGCCATCATGCCATGGACCGCCATCAACTGCTCGACCTCCACGTGATATGTGGTTGGGCTTGTGCAGCGATGCTCTGGAGGTAGGGACGGTGGGGATTTGGAGGCATGAGGATGTTTCACAGGCGCCATTTAAGCAATCTGGCGGGGGCCATGATAGAGATCGGTGGGTTACTTGACTGGATCCAAGCAGAACATAGATGTGGTTGAAGCTTTGGTTGTGGCGGTGGCGGTTTGAGATGCGGGTAGGGGGCGGCACGGGGGGGGGGAGTGGGGGGGTGGTTGTGTGGGGGGAATACTGAGGAAATTTGATGGGTGGGGATGTGGTTGGAGGAATAAATTCTGAAATCGCGTGCCTAACAAAAATTTCGCTGCGAAACATGAAACTTGGGCGGGGGAAACACACAACGGAGACGAAGTGCATAAAATACTAGTGTGCGAGAAAACAGAAAATTAGCAGTTCCCGTCTCCAAAAATGTACACGTGCAGTCGATTTTTTCGGTCAATGTACGCCCGGTTTATTAGAAACCATCGCACGGGTAACAGACTTATGGATCATTAACACAAAAAACGCACACGGATACGGCATAGAAACTGTGTGTTTTGTGATCTTCTAATGATTAACACAAAAAAGAGCACACAGTCACAAATGCTAATCAACGCTCAAAGCCCTCAAAGGATGCTCTTTCCGACATCATACATTAATATTACAAACTTAAAGTACTACTCGTAATTTGCTCTAATACTACAAACTTAAACTACTTCTCACATGCTGCCATCGAGGCATGCTGGCTAGACGCCGGCGTTCTCCTTCATGGCCTTATAGGTGGCAACCAATCGTGCTTCGATCTCCGCCAAGGTCTCCTCATCACGGCGTGCAGCCTCTTATTTCTTGCGGCAGCGGGACTCTCTTTTCTTGACTACTTTCTACCTTTTCTGATCCTCCTGTGCGGCTTTGGACGCCTCTAGATCCACCGCCCATTCGGCCATGGCAGCCTCAAAGTCCACCCACGTAACTGTGCGGCTGCCAGCGGCGATGAACTCGGCATGTCACAATGCCATTGCTTCCTTACCATGTGCGCGGTTGCAGGCGGCGAGGAACGCAGCACCGCAGGATGCGATCACTTCCTTACCAGTTACTGTGCGCCGTGGTGCCATGAACGACGCTTGGATAGAGCTCTGGGACGGACGGGCCGGGCAGCCGTACAGTGTGGTGGTTTTAAGAGCTCAACGACAAACTACAAAGGAAATTTGGCTTCCCTTACAAATTTTCTCGTTCATTATTGCACACAGTTCATCTCGGTCGCTTTCCGGAAATAGTGTGCACTGAGGCTATTGTGTGTTGCGTTATGATTGGCCAGAATCCCAGCCACGCGGATCGCGCATGCGCACCGTAGGGTGCACCATGATCGAACGACAATCCACATCCCTCACATCACATCCATGCAGCTGTAGCTGGATTGGATTTATATGCGCCAAATGCCTATAAAATGCACATAATCCCTTAAATATGGTAAATGAGCTTGGAAAAATGCCAAATTTGAACATGGTGATTTGCAGGGTGTATGTTCTTCATAGAAAAAAAACTCCAGGGTAAATAACATAGAAAATTTGGATTCCCCTTCTGTTTTGTTGATTTCTTTCTCGAAAGCATGGAACTTCCCTGACGATGGTTCGATTTATGAAGGGCGTGCATGATGACATAAGCCAAACCTTCTCAAATTTTCACCATGGCATGGTGAGGTCATATCATGGCACCATGCCAGGCGTTATGTTTTTCAATCATTTATTTCGTTTTTTCTATAGTTGAGTACCCAATAAGAAAACATTTCTGGTTGACTATTGACACACATTTCATCGAAATATCTGTCCATTCCTTGTAAAAGGCGTGAGAATTTACTAAATGGCACGAGCATCGTTTTTCAGATATTTCTTGTGCACCCTTTCATGCACCGATTATTTGAACTTGAATTATGTGCAGTAATGCCTAGAAAATGCACATAATCCCCTAAATATGGTAAATGCACCCGGAAAAGTGTCAAATTTGAACGTGGTGATTTGCAGGGTGTATGTTCATCTTAGAAAAAAACTCATGGACAAAGGACAAAGGACATTTGGATCCCCCTTCAATCTTGGTGATTTCCCTCTCGAAACCATGGAACTTCCTCGGTGATGGTTCAATTTATGAAAGGCGTGCATGACGACATGAGTATAACATTCTCAAATTTTTACCAGGGCATGGTGAGGACATACCATGGCACCACGCCAGGCATCATGTTTTTCAAGCATTTATTTCATTTTTTGTATAGTTGTTACCCAGTAAACGACGCGTTTATGGTTGACTATTGCCACACATTTCCTCGAAATATTTGTCCATTCCTTGTAAAAGGCATGAGAATTTACTAAATGGCACGAGGATGGTTTTCCGGACTATTCTTGTGCACCTTTTCATGCATCGATTGTTCGAATTTGAATTATGTGCATTAATGCCTAGAGAATGCAAATAATCCCCTAAATAAGGTAAATGAACACGGAAAAGTGTCAAATTTGAACATGGTGATTTGCAGGGTGTATGTTCATCATAGAAAAAACTCATGGACAAAGGACAAAGGAAATTTGGATCCCCCTTCAATCTTGGTTATTTCCACCTCGAAACCATGGAACTTCCTCGGTGATGGTTCGATTTATGAAAGGCGTGCATGACGACATAAGGAAAACATTCTCAAATTGTTACCAGGGCATTGTGAGGCCATACCATGGCACCACGCCAAGCGTCATGTTCTCCAAGCATGTATTTCATTTTTTGTATACATTAATTCCGGGTTCGTTTGCCGTTTTTTATACATTAATTGAATTTCTGGGCATTTAATGTGCATAATTTAAATTTGAACTACAAGCACATGCTCCAGTGCACCAAAGTTGGTTGAAAAATTACATGTGTGTCCTTGGGTGAATTTCTAGGTCCCATGCAAGAAATGGGAATGAAATTCAAACATCTGGGCATCGTGGCTCGGCCGGAAAGATTTAGAAACTTGGTTTTTCAATTCATGTAAATCCAAAACACGCCTGAAAATTAGGAAACTTGGTATGGTGTCATAACATGGCACCAACATGCTGCGGTAATTTTCTGGCCGAATTGGGACAAGCTTTGGTATAAGCTGCTTGGAAACCGGAGCTTCTCTCAAGAAGGCTCGTGGTTCCTATAGGGAACGTGTCACCTCCGTGTGCGAAACGACATATGTACACTGCCTTCTCCCGCCTTAATTTGTTTACACGGGCAGATTAGACCAAATAGAAGTATCGTGCTAAAATTTGGAATTATTCGGGGTTTGGCCTTTTTATACATTAATTGAATTTCTGGAAGTTTAATGTGCATATTCAAATTTGAACTACAAGCACATGCTCCAGTGCACCAAAGCTGGTTGAAAAATCACATGTGTGTCCTTGGGTGAATTTCTAGGTCCCATGCAAGAAATGAGAATGAAATTCAAACATCTGGGCGTCGTGGCTCGGCCAGAAAGATTGAGAAACTTCATTTTTTATTTCCTGTAAATCCAAAACATGCTTGAAAATCATGAAACCTGGCATGGTGTCATGACATGGCACCAACATGGTGTGGTAATTTTTCTGTCCGATTTGCGAAACGCACACATTAAAAATCAGTAAAGTCATTTTGGAACAAGTGTTGTCACGTTACAAATCGGAAACACAACCATTATTGAAACCATGGTTGTTCTACTTACCAATTACGTGCTGCCATGCGTCCCTTTTTTATTGGCTAGGACGTGCCGTGCGGGGTAGCTATTTGAGTACGGGAGGCGTGCGATCAGACCCCTGCGCGTGCTCATCAGGAGGATAGCCCTTTGACCTCTATCCGCCGGGCACCTCCCACCCAACGTCTCCATTAATGGCGCCTAAACCCCTATTTCATGGCATGGCTATGTCTCACTGGACTGAGATTTAAGAGAGAAAAGTGAAATATCTGAAAAGAAAGTTTTGCATGGATCTTGATGTAAGATCTGACGAACCTATATAGCATCGACTACGACTTATAGCAAGCATGATGACTATAAGGATGATGATAATGGATAATAATTATCTTACATATCTAGGAAGATAACTAAAAAAGCCACATGCGGCTACACCTGAAATACACAAGGGCAAAAGAAGAAGGAAGACGCATAGAATGATCTGGCTCGCTGATCTCTACTTTCTTGATGCACTGTAGGTCGTGGAGACTAGTTCTCGCAGCGAGCGACGACGATCTCTTTCATCAGTTTCATGTCCTTAATACCCTTCTCGGAAGCAACAGCAGATTCCCTCACAAGCCTTTCGCGCTCGATGTGGAGCATGGCATTCTCGTCCATAAGTTTCTTGATGATGACGCCTATCCTCTTCAACAAGGCAGCGGTCTCCTCCGCTTGCTCCGCCCTTCCATCGATCTTTGCCCTCAGTAGGTCGCAGTAGGCCCGGAATTGTTCAAACGAGGCATTTAACTTGTCCTGTAGCTTCATCCAGCAGGAGATCCGATCCATCTGTCTATGGACGATCACATGCATGCGCCTGTAAGAGTCCTCGCCTGCCCACGAGAAATTTTCCCAGGTCGCCGCAATGAGGGAGGACATCTCTGCTGCATTCGCGGGCGGCAGGACATATCTGATGCTTCTACGGTGCGACCGGACCATTCTGCTGCATCGACGATGCAACGGGACCTCCGTGCTGCTTCGGCGGCGTGGCTAGACTTCTGTGCTGCTTCGGCAGCGCGGCGCGACATGTCGGCTGCTTTTGCAGCTAAGAGGGACATCTCTCGTGCTTCCGCTTCCATTCTCGCCTCTCTGTGGTGGTAATATCTCGAGCGAGAACTCAATCTGGCCATGGTAGACCGAAGAGAACGATGCTGAATGACTTGTTTGCTTTTGTGGATGAGGAGTTGAGGAAGGAATGTCCAGTCATCTTGGCATAGTATAGTATATATAACCGAGTACTAATACGCTCCTAAGTGGGAAAGCGTTTAGGTTTTGATCAGTGTGAACAGGTTTGCAATTCGGAAGGTGACGGGACGCAGGCTCAAAATTTATTGACGGTTCTATAATTTTTAAGTGCGGCACTATTCCCGGACGGCGTAACATGGGCACGCTTTCTCGGCAGCGTACGTGGCGTTTGGTGCACCGCAATAGGCAATGTCAGCACACGACTTGTTCTAAGTACCGTGTGCACTCGTTATTACAATCGCGCACGCTTCTTTTAATTAGAATGCGTGCCCGTCTAGCGCACACATGTTGATCTGTCTAACTGTTTCTGTTTGTTGTGGCTAATCGCAAACAGTTCATCCGTGTGAAGTGTATGCCATCAATCGCACACACCTTTGATCTGGCCGACCATTTCTGTTCTATTGCCTAATCGCAAACAGTTAATCATTCTGAAGCGTATGCCCTCAATCACACACACCTTTATCTAGCTGTCCATTTCTATTGTTCCGCCTCATCACAAATAGTTAATCCGACTGAACCGTATGTTGTGTATTGCACACGCCTTCCTCTGGCTGCCCGTTTCTTTTGTTCCTCCTTATCGCAAACAGTTCACTAAACTGAACCATATGCCGTGCATCGCACACGCAACTAAAATCTGAACCGTGTTTGATCCATCCATCATCTCAAATGTTTTGCACATTTTTGACGGTTCTCCTAGACCACCGTTTGCGATTATTACATTGCACATAGTTTCTGGAAGGGTCTCTGATCATAGTGTCGCATTAGCAGCATCCTGCAGTAGTGTTAGTAAGATGTGCCACAACAGTTTCAGATTCATAACCATAGAAAGGATCAGAGTCAACCAAAGTAATTAACTCAGGATCAACAGAGAATTCAAAATCCTTATGAGTAACACACATAGGTGAAGCAACAATCTTGGGATCATATTGCATTCTAGCATTCAAAGACTTCTCTTCCAGCTTAGCTAATAGTTTCCTAAGATCATCTCTATCATTGCAAGCAAGAAAGTCTCTAGGAGTTTCCGCATCCGTAATATAACCCTCAGGTACAATAGGCAATTCATATCTAGGGGGAGAATCATAATCTCCAGTTTCAATAATATCATCGGTTTCAGTAATCTCATTCTCTCTAACCCTAGCAAGTTGTTCATCAAGAAATTGACCTAATGGCATAGTATTATCAAGCAAAGAAGTAGTATCATCATAAGCATCATGCATAGTAGAAGCGGCATCATCAATAACATGCGACATATCAGAATCAGTAGTGGGTGTAGGTGTCACAAGTTTACTCAAAACAGAAGGTGAATCAAGTGCAGAGCTAGTTGGCAGTTCCTTATCTCCCCTCGTAGTTGAGGTAAAAATCTTGGTTCTTTGATCTTTCAAATTCCTCATGGTGATCAACAGATATAAATCCCAAGTGACTCTGTTAATAGACCTATGCTCCCCGGCAACGGCGCGAGAAAAAGGTCTTGACAACCCACAAGTATAGCGGATCGCAACAGTTTCCGAGGGTAGATTATTCAACCGAAATATATTGATTCGACACAAGGGGAGCCAAATAATATTCTCAAGTATTAGTAGCTGAGTTGTCAATTCAACCACACCCAAAAGACTTAATACATGCAACAAAGTATTTAGTAGCAAAGTAGTATGGAAGTAACGGTAACGGTGACAAAAGTAACAGTAGCAGTTTTGTTGTAATCGTAACAATGTCAACAGAAAAGTCACTCAGCAAAGATCAATATGAAACGAGCTCGTAGGCAATGGATCGACAACGGATAATTATGTCGGATGACATTCATCATGCAATAGTTATAACATAGGGTGACACAGAACTAGCTCCAATTCATTAATATAATGTAGGCATGTATTCCGAATATAGTCATACATGCTTATGGAAAAGAACATGCATGACATCTTTTGTCCTACCCTCCCATGGCAGCGGGGTCCTATTGGAAACGAAGGGATATTAAGGCCTCCTTTTAGTAGAGTGCCGGACGAAAGCATTAGCACTTAGTGAATACATGAACTCCTCAAACTACGGTCATCACCGGGAAGTGTCCCGACTATTGTGACTCTGGGGTTGCCACATCATAATACTTAGTAGGTGACTATAACTTTCAAGATAGGATCAAGAACACAAATATATTCATGAAAACATAAAGGGTTCAGATCTGAAATCATGGCACTCGGTCCCTAGTGACAAGCATTAAGCATAGCAAAGTCATAGAAACATCAATATTAGAACACATTGGATACTAGGGATCAAACCCTATCAAAATTAACCCGATTACATGGTAAATCTCATCCAACCCATCACTGTCCAGCAAGCCTAAGATGTGACTACTCATGCATAGCGGTAAGCATCATGAAATTGGTGATGGAGGATGGTTGATGATGACGACAACGATGATTTCCCTCCCCGGAGCCACGAACGGACTCCAGATCTGCTCTCCTAAGGAAGAACAGGAGGTGGCGGCGGCTCCGTATCGTAAAATGCAATGAATCCTTCTCTCTTATTATTTCTCCCTGAATGTGAATATATGGAGTTGGAGTTGAGGTCAGCGGAGGTCCAGGGGGCCCACAAGATCAGAGGGCGCGCCCTAGGGGGGTGGGCGCGCCCTCCACCCTTGTGGCCAGGGAGTGGGTCCCCTTCGGTTGATTCTTTCGCCAATATTTTTTATTTATTCCAAAAATGATCTCCATGAAGTTTCAGGTCATTCTGAGAACTTTTATTTCTGCACAAAAATAACACCATGGCAATTTTGCTAAAAACAGCGTCAGTCCGGGTTAGTTCCATTCAAATCATGCAAATTAGAGTCCAAAACAAGGGCAAAAGAGTTTGGAAAAGTAGATACGATGGATATGTATCACTACGCGCTGCTTCTGGTCTTCCATCGCCGGCCGACCCGTCCAGGACCGCGGCGCCTTCCATCATCTGCCAGAGTTCGGTTAGGCGCCTCCCTCTGCAATCCGTCAGGTACACTGTAACACCCCAAAAATTTAACTTTATTCTTATTAAGTAAAATTTGGCCAGAAATATTTTTGTGCATTATACTAGGTCATTTATTAATTTTAGAGCCTTTTCTGTTCTTTGCTTTCCAAAATTCTTCCCTCCATATAGATTTATTTTATTATGGTCGTTGGTTTTTTCTTAAGTCATTCGATTTATATTTTAAATAAAAGTAGGAAATATTTTCATAATAAAATTAACCACAAAATAATACTTTTAATAGCATTTTCAATCTCTAAATGCTTCTATGGCACTAAGACCCTTTTAAATAATTTTTTCAAAATTCCACCAAAATTTTGAGAGGTCCTTTGATGCCTATAGAGCAATTTTATGCAAAAACCTAACTTGATCTTTTGGAAATTTTGAGTGAAACATCCTCTTTTCAATTCCGTCCCATTCTTCAGTTACAACTACAATCATAATTTTCCTAGCTCCAATAATTTTGGAAGTTTTCCCACCTGATAGTTCTTCCAACCAAAACCTTAATTCCAGAAGCTCAGCCCCGATTTCATCTTGCAAGTCTACCAAAGAATCTCCTGTAGTTTGTGTCCAGAACTGAAGTTTTCTAAAACTTGCACTAACAAGTTTTTTTGCCAAACTAACCCCACCATCATCTCTATCATCTAAAGAGACCCCATCCTGCCAAATTTCAAAACCAACATAATTTTTTAGCTGGTCCTAGCATTTTGTCAAACACCTTGTGGGTACGGCAGAATTCTGTAGCTTTCTGAACTGCACTGGAGTCTTGCTCATACGACCAAACTAGCATGTCCAATAGCTCTATCGTGCCCACACTCTTGCCCATGTTAAGCTCAAATTGCATCAGAGCCCTTTAGGTTGTCTTGGCATTCCGTCGAGCACCCTGTGCGCGTGCTCTGGGAACAACTAGAGCAAGCGTTTATGCAACTAATCCCTCGGTGGTTTTGGTAATTCATAACAAAATATAGCTCATTGAACTAATATCCATTCAAGTTAAATATTTCAGAAAGTTCAATGACTGGCTGTAACACCCCGGATGTAACTTTCCATCTTTGTAACTCCAACTCTTGCCATTTTCGGCTATGTGATATGAGATTTCCTCCGTGGTTGGGTTTTGTCTTTTTTTTGCATTTTATTCATGTCATGCATATCATATCATGTCATTATGTGCATCTCATTTGCATACGTGTTCGTCTCATGCATCCGAGCATTTTCCCCGTTGTCCGTTTCGCAATCCGACACTCCCACATGAACCGGCGCAGCCCTCTTGTCTCTTTTCGTGTGCGGGTGTTGAACATTCTCGGAATTGACCGAGCCTTGCCAAGTGGCCCTGGTATAGCACCGGTAGACCACCTGTCAAGTTTCGGGTCATTTGGAGCTCGTTTGGTACTCCAACGGTTATCCGCATATCCGCAAAGGCCTCTTTTAAGTTGCAGCCCAACACCCCTCCAAAACAGCCCAATAACCCATCTAACTCCCCTCCATGCTCTCCGTCATCGGATCACGATCGTGTGGGCGAAAACCGCACCTCATTTGGACTCTCCTAGCTCCCTCTACCTATAAATATATGCACTCCCCCGAAATCCCAGATCAATTCCCCCTAACCCTCGACGAAATCCCCTCTCTGCGCGCCAGACATCGTCCGCCAGCGCCGGACACATCCGCTACTGTCCGCACGGCCAATCATCGACCGCCACGTGTCCCGGGCCGGTCCACAGTTCGCCACCGACCCCGCGGGCCCGCGAGGCCCGTGCGGGGCCCTCCCCGGCCCGGAACGCCGCCGCCGCCGCCCCGCGGGCGCCCCACCTCCCGCGCTCCCCGCCGCCGATCTCCGCCCGTCGCCGCCGCCATCCCGGAGCCGGCGAGTTCCCGCGGCTGCCTCCCGCGCCCTCCACCGCCGATCTCCGCCGCCGCCGTCGCCGGGACCCGCGCGCCCGCGTCCTCCTTCGCTCTAGCCTCCGCCCCGGCGTCCTCCTCCGCTCCGGCCGCGCCCCAAGCTCCGGCGACCAGTTCCGGCCATCTCCCTCCTCCGGCCAGATCCGATCCGGCCAGATCCAGATCCAGATCCAGATTGTGTTAAAATTGTTGCATGTTCATCACATCACATCTTCGCACCCGTAGCTCCGTATCGAAGAGTACATCATTTCATTACATTGCATCATTTACATTTGAGCTCATCTTGATGCCCGAAATGCTGTTGGAAGAGGGCTTCATATTGTTAGTTTCAGAATCTTATCAGCATGAGCTCTTTTGTCATTTTTGCCATGATTGATGTGTGCATCCTATGAACTTGGTCCCTAAATGTGTTTTGAACTAGCCTATGTCTTCTTTACAGAGATGCTTACCATGTATTTTTGTGATAAATGTGGTGACTAGCACAAGCATGCAAACTAGGCTTCGTGTTAACGCTGATTTTAGTTCCTGTTCTGCTGTAATTTCGATGCCATGTAAACATGTTGCTACAGAGAAATCCATGCATAATTTGAGATACTTCAGTAAGGGTGTTTTGAAAACATGGTTTTGCTCTATCCATCCATGGTCCTGGTTGCAATTATGGAGTAGTCTAGCATTCCATTTTCTTGCTCTACTTTTGCTTCAAAATGTTTCCTGGCAGATTGTTTACATGTTATTCAATTTGGCCGAGGTTGTTGTAGTTGATCCGGATATGCTATGATGTTGTTTCTTGCCATGTATAGCTTCTATGACATGTCTTCTTGATGGATGTATGTTTAGTTTATCATGAGATGTTCTGTAGTGAGTGCATCGAGCTCGCGAAGGTGCCTTCATAATTATTTCAATGCCATGCTTTGTTTGCTGAAATCTGTTAACGAAACTTGCTACGTTTACGTGGGTGCCATCGTATTTTCTGATCCTTTTTGGCTTATGGTCAGTAAGGCACTTTTGATCTATGCTTTGAGTAGATTCATGCCATGTCTTAGTTTGCTATTATAAGTTCCTGTAGCATGTTGATAACCTGCTTTGAACATTGCTTCGTGCTGCTGTTTATGCCATGTCCAGCCTGATAATTTTTTGCACTTTCTCCATGCTTGTTTGAACCTGTTATGGTGTGAATTAGCCGTAGCTCAGTGTTCCTATTTTTGTAAAGCATCTCCTGTAGATCATTGCCATATGCTTTGTTTTTATGTTGGGGTGCTGTAGCATAGTTTCTTGTTGCATGCAAAGTAGCTTCGTGCTGTTAAACGCAGCTTTGTGCCATACTTGTCTTGCTTGCCATTTGCAAACCGTGCATCCGTTCCCGGTGATTTTTACATCGATTTCAACCGAAATCATCTCATCTTTCCGGCGGCATACTTGGTTTGCCAAGTTGATGCCTTGTTCATCATCTTTCCTTCCGAAGCACGCATATGCATTGCATATCACATCTCGCATATCATGACATGTATTGCATCATGTTGCTTGTGCATTGCACCGTGATTTATTGTGGTTCCTTTGCTTGTGTTCTTGCTTTGGGTAGAGCCGGGAGACGAGTACGTGCACGAGGAACCTGTTGAGTACGCTTATGAGGATCCAGCCTTCGACAACTCTGAGAATCTTGCAGGCAAGATGACCATACCTTCGAAATCATTTCTATCTTTGCTTGATAGTACTCGCTCTATCGCTTTGTTAGCCCTACCTGCCTTTGTTTACCATGCCTACCTATTGCCATGTTAAACCTCTAACCATCCTGTCATAGCAAACCCTTTGTCTGGCTATGTCACCACTTTTGCTCAGCCCCTCTTATAGCATTGTTAGTTGCAGGTGAAGATGAAGGTTGTTCCTGGTCGGAACGTGGTTATTTTGGGATATCACAATATCTCCTGTATAAATTAATGCACCTTATATACTTGGTAAAGGGTGGAAGGCTCGGCCTTATGCCTAGTGACTTGTTCCACTCTTGCCGCCCTAGTTCCGTTTACCGGTGTTATGTTCCTTGATTTTGCGTTCCTTACACGGTTGGGTGATTTATGGGACCCCCTTAACAGTTTGCTTTGAATAAAACTCCTCCAGCAAGGCCCAAACTTTGTTTTACCATTTGCCACCTAAGCCCTTTTCCTTTGGGTTTTCGCGAGCCCAAGGGTCATCCTTATTACCCCCCCCCCCCCGGGGCCAGTGCTCCTCTGAGTGTTGGTCCAAACTAGAGCCCTTTGCAGCGCCACCTCGGGGAAACTTGAGGGCTGTTTTTAGTTGTACGGACTGCTCATCCATTTGTGCCCTGAGGACGAGATATGTGCAGCTCCTATTGGGATTTGTCGGCACAGTCGGGTGGTCTTGCTGGACTTGTTTTACCATTGTCAAAATGTTTTGCGAACTGGGATTCCCAGACTGATCGGGTCTTCCCGGGAGAAGGTCTATTCCTTCGTTGACCGTGAGAGCTTGTGATGGGCTAAGTTGGGACACCCCTGCAGGGTATATAATCTTTCGAAAGTCATGCCCGCGGTTATGAGGCAGATGGGCATTTGTTAATGTCCGGTTGTAGATAACTTGACACTTGACCTCTTTAAAATGCATCAACCAAGTGTGTAGCCTTGATGGTCTCTTCTCAGCGGAGTCCGGGAAGTGAACACGGTTTGTGTTATGCTTGACGTAAGTAGTTTCAGGATCACTTCTTGATCGCTTCTAGCTTCTCGACCGACGCGTTGCTTCTCTTCTCGCTCTCACTTGCGTATGTTAGCCACCATATTTGCTTAGTGCTTGCCGCAGCTCCACCATATTACACCTTTCCTACCTATGAGCTTAATTAGTCTTGATCTCGCGGGTGTGAGATTGCTGAGTCCTCGTGGCTCACAGATTCTACCAAAACAGATGCAGGTGCCGAGGATACTGGCGCAGATGGCGCAACTGAGCTGAAGTGGGAATTTGATGAGGCCCTTGGTAGTTACTATGTATCGTTTCCAGATGATCAGTAGAGGTGCCCAGTCGGGGCGATCGGGGATCTAGCATTTGGGGTTGTCTTCCTTTCATTTGAACTTGACCTTAGCCGGTCTATGAGTGTATTTGAATGATGTATGACCTTAAATTATGTATTGTGTGAAGTGGCGATTGTAAGCCAACTCTCTTTATCCCATTCTTGTTCATTACATGGGATTGTGTGAAGATGACCCTTCTTGCGACAAAACCACTATGCGGTTATGCCTCTAAGTCGTGCTTCGACACGTGGGAGATATAGCCGCATCGTGGGTGTTACAAGTTGGTAATCAGAGCCATCCCCGACTTAGGAGCCCCCTGCTTGATTGTTTACTGGCAATGTTGAGTCTACAACAAAGATGTTTTGAGTCTTAGGATTATATATATCGGAGAGTAGGATTATTTTTACTCCTCAGTCCCTTCGTCGCTCTGGTGAGGTCTCCTAACGTAGATGTTTTGACTATCCTCTTCTCAAATTTCACTAAATTTTTTTTAGGATCACGCGGGTATCTTGGAATCGTTTCGATGGTTTTGTGACGAGAACATTGTTCTTGGTGCTCCTGTCTATTTATGTGGCTTTGACCTTGGGAGTGGAGCTCTAAGGTGTTGTCGTCACAATTTTATCGTTGCAGTTCTGGAATACCTGAGATTTGCCGACATCGAAAATCTCTTTTATGCAGTTGTTGGTGAGATAACCCCGATAACCCAGTACTGGGGCGAGCTCGGGAGTATTGCCATAACTCGTATAACGGATGCTATTCGAAGGTTGAGGTACACGATTTCCGAAGGTTTCTTGGTTATGTGTTGACGGATGGATACAGCTCGATGTAGGGATTGTTAGTTTGGGTGAGATAGACTGCTTCCCCTGTATCCCCAACACCTGATTGCATAACGGAAAAGTTTCTGGAGTTTATAGGTGGGATTCAAGTAGCTCTAGCATTTCTTCCCGCAGATATTTGGTTTGTGATTGGGTAATCCTTACCACGTATTTGTTCCAGTCGTACCTTGTTTATTTCATTCATCAATCTCTATTCAAGTGGCTTCTCACCTTTATGGACGTGTGATGTTTACTTTGGAATTCATTCGTTCATCCTTGTTCGAATGTTTATTGTGAAGACTATATGTTGCAATTTCTATCTGTTGATTCAACTTGTCTATCTGTCTATCAAGATGCTAACGGATGTCAGCCTCTTCAGGATGGCTCCGCCAACGCGTCTGAATCCGGAACGCAATGCTGGGAGTTAGACGAACCCTCCACCTCCACCTCCGCCTCCTGAGGCATGGCAAGCTTTGATGGCAGCCTCTAACGCCCATGCTCAGATGATGATCCAGCTCATGCAAGAGCGCAACCAAGGCCAAGGCAACCAAGGGAATCAAGGTCAAGGGCAGTTCAATCATCAGCCTCAGTTTCCTACCCTCAACCAATTCCTTGCAAACCAGCCGAAGTCTTTCAGCTACTGTGTCGAGGCCACAGACGCCGAGGATTGGCTCGTGGATATCAACAAGCATTTTGAATGCAGCAATGTCAGGCCTGAGGACTATGTCAAGTTCGCTTCTTTTCAGCTCAAGGATTAGGCAGCTGATTGGTTCCAGCAATACAAGGATTCCAGAGGTGGTCAAGTGATTACTTGGACTGATTTCTGTCAGGACTTTAAAGCTCACCATATTCCTACCAGTGTTGTTGAGAGCAAGCGAGAGGAGTTCCGCAATCTCAAGCAAGGCAACATGTCAGTGTACGAATACAACAAGCAGTTTCAGAAACTTGCTCGCTTTGCTAAGCAAGATGTTCCAGATGAGAAGAGTATGATCTATCAGTTCAGAGGTGGCCTTAGAGAGGATCTGCAGTTAGCTCTCATTCTTATTGAGCCTACTTAGTTTGATCAATTCTACAATATGGCACTCAAGCAAGAATGTGCTCAGCTCAAGTGTGAGGCTTCTAAGAAGAGAATCAGAGATGCAGTGCAATCTTCTTCTTCCTCACAAGTGGCAGCTAAGCAGCAGAAGTTCTACCTGCCTCCTCCTCCGTTTCGTCAGCCTTACCAACAGAAGAACTCAGGTGGTCGTGGATCTTCCCACCCACCCAACCCAAGCTATCAGAACAAGTCTCAGTCTCAAGCTCCAAAGTCGAATATTCTTTATCACCGTCCGCTCTCAGAAGTGACTTGCAACAAGTGCCAGCAGAAAGGTCACTACGCGAACAAATGCTTCAATCAGAGGCGCCTTCCTCCTCCTCCTGTGAGATCTTCAAGCAATGCAGTGGTCAAGCATAATCCAAAGCATGCAAAGGTGAACATGTTGAATGCAGCTCAGGCAGAGGATTCTTCAGATGTGATCATCGGTAATCTTCCTGTTAATGATATTCCTGCAAAAGTCTTATTTGATACTGGTGCATCGCATTCTTTCATTTCAAGACCTTTTGTGGCTATGCATGATTTGGTTACTCAAGTATTGCCGAGTCCTTTGTCGATTGTTTCCCCAGCTCGACAAATGACTTCTCGAGCTTTCGTTCCAAATGTCGGTATCAAGATGGGCGACTATAAATTTCTGTCTTCTCCAATTGTTCTTGGTGACTCTGATATTGATCTTATTCTCGGGATGGACTGGCTTTCTAAGCACAAGGCTCAGCTTGATTGTGCTGCCAGGCAAATTCAATTGACACACCCTTTTGAGGATGTTATCATCTATGGCGCTCGTGATGAAACCATTCGGTTGTTTTCTCTCAATGAGAAGGGCGAATTGGATGCTATTTCTCAAATTCTAGTCGTTTGTGAGTACCAAGATGTCTTTCCAGAAGAGCTTCCGGGTATGCCTCCTCATCGGCCAGTCGAGTTCGTTATTGATCTTGAGCCTGGAACAGAACCCGTTTGCAAGCGTCCTTACAAGCTTGGACCCAAGGAGCTGAAGGAATTGAAGAAGCAGCTCGATGAACAAGAGCGTCTGGGTTTCATCAGACCGAGTTCTTCCCCATGGGGTTGTGGAGTTCTTTTTGTCCAGAAGAAGGATGGCACGGACCGACTTTGTGTCGATTACCGTCCATTGAACAAGAAGACAATCAAGAACAAGTATCCACTTCCCAACATCAATGAGCTTTTCGAGCAACTCAAAGGGGCTAAAGTCTTCTCCAAGGTTGACCTTCGTATGGGTTATCATCAGATTCGCATTCGTGAAGAAGATATTCCTAAGACAGCATTAGAACAAGCTATGGTTCTTATGAATATACTGTCATGTCTTTCGGCCTTGTCAATGCTCCTCCAACGTTCTCTCGCATGATGAACTTTATCTTCAACCCCTACACCAATGAATTTGTTCTGGTGTATCTCGATGATATCTTGGTCTTCTCCAAGAATTAGCAGGATCATGCCAAACATTTGCGATTGGTGCTCGACAAGCTCAGAGAGCATCAATTCTATGCGAAGTTTTCCAAATGTGAGTTCTGGCTTGATGAAGTTCTTTACCTTGGCCATATCATCTCTGCCAAGGGCATTGCTGTTAATCCCGCGAAGGTTTCTGCAGTTGTGAATTGGGAACCTCCTCAGAATGTCAAAGAGCTCCGCAGTTTTCTTGGTCTTGCAAGCTATTGCCGAAGATTCGTTGAGAACTTCTCTAAGATTGCAAAGCCTCTTTCCAACCTCCTCTAGAAGCATGTCAAGTATGTCTGGACGCCTGAGTGTGACGTCGCTTTCAACACCCTCAAAGAGAAGCTAGTCACAGCTCCTATTTTGACTCCTCCCGATGAATCCAAGCCATTCAAAGTTTTCTGTGATGCTTCCCTTCAAGGTCTCGGTGCTGTGTTTATGCAAGAGAAGAAAGTTGTGGCCTATACCTCTCGTCAGTTGAAGCCCAACGAAAAGAACTACCCCACTCACGATCTCGAGTTGGCGGCAGTTGTCCATGCATTGATAACATCGAGACATCTCTTGTTGGGAAGGCAAGTGGACATTTTCACCGATAACAAGAGCGTCAAGTATATATTCACTCAACCCAACCTTAACCTCAGGCAAACTCGATGGGCCGAAATGATTCAAGAGTACAATCCGAGTATCGAATATACTCCTGGCAAGGCGAATGTGATTGCAGATGCTCTGAGCAGAAAGGCTTATTGCAACAGTCTAATTCTCAAGCCGTTTCAACCGGATCTTTGTGAGGCTTTCCGCAAGCTGAATCTTCAAGTTGTTCCTCAATGCTTTCTTGCCAACCTCATAGTCTCTCCTACTTTGGAAGATCAGATTCGTGAGGCACAACTCCTGGATACCATGGTGAAGAAGGTGAAACGTGGTATTGACAAGGGAATTCTCAAATACAAGTGCTATCGCTTGGATGACAAAGATACTCTTTTCTTCGAGGATCGAATTGTGGTTCCAAAAGGCGATCTGAGAAAAGTCATCATGAATGAGGCACACAATTCCCTCCTATCCATTCATCCTGGAAGTACAAAGATGTACCATGACCTCAAGCAGTCATATTGGTGGACTCGAATGAAGCGAGAAATTGCTCAATTCGTGAATGAATGTGATGTCTGCAGAAGAGTGAAAGCAGAACACCAAAGACCAGCTAGTCTCCTCCAACCTCTTGCTATTCCAGAATGGAAGTTTGACCATATCGAGATGGACTTTGTGACTGGTTTTCCTAAGTCCAAGCGTGGAAACGATGCTATCTTCGTTGTCATTGACAAGCTTACCAAAGTGGCTCATTTTCTTCCTATCAAAGAAACTATCACAGCAGCTCAGCTGGCAGAGCTATACACCTCCAAAATTGTCTCCTTGCACGGCATTCCACAATTGATATCTTCAGATCGTGGAAGCATCTTCACTTCTAAGTTCTGGGACTCCTTTCAGGCGGCCATGGGCACCAACATTCGGTTCAGCACAGCTTTCCATCCTCAAACAAGTGGCCAAGTCGAGCGAGTCAATCAAATCCTTGAAGATATGCTCAGGGCTTGTGTCATCTCTTTCGGTATGAAGTGGGAAGATTGTCTTCCATATGCCGAGTTCTCCTACAACAATAGCTTCCAAGCGAGTTCGGGCAAGGCCCCATTCGAAATTCTCTATGGCAGAAAGTGCCGTACTCCTCTCAACTGGTCTGAGACATGTGAACGCCAACTTCTTGGCAATGACTTGATCACAGAAGCCGAAGAAATGTGCAAAGTCATTCGTGAGAATCTCAAAGCCGCGCAATTGCGACAGAAGAGTTACTATGATAGCAAGCACCGTGACATGGCTTTTGAAATCGAAGACCATGTCTACCTCCGCGTCTCTCCAATGAAAGGCACTCGTCGCTTCGGTATCAAAGGGAAGCTTGCCCCTAGATACGTGGGTCCTTTCAAGATCATTGGCAAAAGAGGCGATCTCGCCTATCAACTTGAGCTTCCATCCAACTTTGCGAACGTGCACGATGTGTTTCACATGTCACAGCTTTGCAAGTGCTTCAAGACTCCTGAGCGCGCTATCAATTTCGAAGAAATCGACCTCCAAGAAGATCTCTCTTATCATGAGCACCCCGTTGCTATTCTCGAAGAAACCGAGCGCAAGACTCGCAACAAGTCAATCAAATTCCTGAAAGTGAAGTGGTCACACCATTCCAACCGAGAAGCCACCTGGGAGCGCGAGGATCACCTCCGTTCCGAATATCCGGAGTTCTTTCAGTCCTAGATCTCCGGACGAGATCCTCTTGTAGTGGTGGAGTGTTGTAACACCCCGGATGTAACTTTCCATCTTTGTAACTCCAACTCTTGCCATTTTCGGCTATGTGATATGAGATTTCCTCCGTGGTTGGGTTTTGTCTTTTTTTTTGCATTTTATTCATGTCATGCATATCATATCATGTCATTATGTGCATCTCATTTGCATACGTGTTCGTCTCATGCATCCGAGCATTTTCCCCGTTGTCCGTTTCGCAATCCGACACTCCCACATGAACCGGCGCAGCCCTCTTGTCTCTTTTCGTGTGCGGGTGTTGAACATTCTCGGAATTGACCGAGCCTTGCCAAGTGGCCCTGGTATAGCACCGGTAGACGACCTGTCAAGTTTCGGGTCATTTGGAGCTCGTTTGGTACTCCAACGGTTATCCGCATATCCGCAAAGGCCTCTTTTAAGTTTCAGCCCAACACCCCTCCAAAACAGACCAATAACCCATCTAACTCCCCTCCATGCTCTCCATCGTCGGATCACGATCGTGTGGGCGAAAAGCGCACCTCATTTGGACTCTCCTAGCTCCCTCTACCTATAAATATGTGCACTCCCCCGAAATCCCGGATCAATTCCCCCCTAACCCTAGACGAAATCCCCTCTCCGCGCGCCGGACATCGTCCGCCAGCGCCGGACACGTCCGCCGCCGTCCGCGCGGCCAATCATCGACCGCCACGTGTCCCGGGCCGGTCCCCAGTTCGTCGCCGACCCCGCGGGCCCGCGAGGCCCGTGCGGGGTCCTCCCCGGCCCGGAACGACGTCGCCGCCGCCCCGCGGGCGCCCCGCCTCCCGCGCTCCCCGCCGCCGGTCTCCGCCCGTCGCCGCCGCCCTCTCGGAGCCGGCGAGCTCCTGCGGCCGTCTCCCGCGCCCTCCGCCGCCGATCTCCGCCGCCGCCGTCGCCGGGCCCCGCGCGCCCGCGCCGCTCGCCCGCGTCCTCCTCCGCTCCAGCCTCCGCCCCGGCGTCCTCCTCCGCTCCGGCCACGCCCCGAGCTCCGGCGACCAGCTCCGGCCATCTCCCTCCTCCGGCCAGATCCGATCCGGCCAGATCCAGACCCGGTTGACTTCTTCTCCCCCCCCCCCGTTTTCCACTAAGTCCTTTTTCTGTGTTAAAATTGTTGCATGTTCATCGCATCACATCTTCGCACCCGTAGCTCCGTTTCGTGTGTGTAATATGTCAAATTGTTCGTATCGAAGAGTACATCATTTCATTCCATTGCATCATTTACATTTGAGATCATCTTCATGCCCTAAATGTTGTTGGAAGAGGGCTTCATATTGTTAGTTTCAGAATCTTATCAGCACGAGCTCTTTTGTCATTTTTGCCATGATTGATGTGTGCATCCTATGAACTTGGTCCCTAAATGTGTTTTGAACTAGGCTATGTTTTCTTTACAGAGGTGCTTACCATGTATTTTTGTGATAAATGTGGTGACTAGCACAAGCATACAAACTAGGCTTCGTGTTAACGCTGATTTTAGTTCCTGTTCTGCTGTAATTTTGATGCCATGTAAACATGTTGCTACAGAGAAATCCATGCATAATTTGAGATACTTCAGTAAGGGTGTTTTGAAAACATGGTTTTGCTCTATCCATCCATGGTCCTGGTTGCTATTATGGAATAGTCGAGCATGCCATTTTCGTGCTCTACTTTTGCTTCAAAATGTTTCCTGGCAGATTGTTTACATGTTATTCAATTTGGCCGAGGTTGTTGTAGTTGATCCGGGTATGCTATGATATTGTTTATTTCCATGTATAGCTTCTATGACATCCCTTCTTGATGGATGTATGCTTATTTTATCATGAGATGCTCTGTAGTGAGTGCATCGAGCTCGCGAAGGTGCCTTCATAATTATTACAATGCCATGCTTTGTTTGCTGAAATCGGTTAACGGAACTTGCTATGTTTACGTGGGTGCCATCGTATTTTCTGATCCTTTTTGGCTTATGGTCAGTAAGGGACTTTTGATCTATGCTTTGCTTAGATTCATGCCATGCCTTAGTTTGCTATTATAAGTTCCTGTAGCATGTTGATAACCTGCTCTGAACATTGCTTCGTGCTGCTGTTTATGCCATGTCCAGCCTGATAATTTTTTGCACTTTCTCCATGCTTGTTTGAACCTGTTATGGTGTGAATTAGCCGTAGCTCAGTGTTCATCTTTTGTAAAGCATCTGCTGTAGATCATTTCCATATTCTTTGTTTTTACGTTGGGGTGTTGTAGCATAGTTTCTTGTTGCATGCAAAGTAGCTTCGTGCTGTTAAACGCAGCTTCGTGCCATGTCTTGCTTGCCATTTGCAAACCGTGCATCCGTTCTCGGTAATTTTTACATCGATTTCAACCGAAATCATCTCATCTTTCCAGCGACATACTTGGTTTGCCAAGTTGATGCCTTGTTCATCATCTTTCCTTCTGAAGCACGCATATGCATTGCATATCACATCTCGCATATCATGACATGTATTGCATCATGTTGCTTGTGCATTGCACCGTGATTTATAGTGGTTCCTTTGCTTGTGTTCTTGCTTTGGGTAGAGCCGGGAGACGAGTACGTGCACGAGGAACCTGTTGAGTACGCGTATGAGGATCCAGCCTTCGACAACTGTGAGAACCTTGCAGGCAAGATGACCATACCTTCGAAATCATATCTATCTTTGCTTGCTAGTACTCGCTCTATCGCTTTGTTAGCCCTACCTGCCTTTGTTTACCATGCCTACCTATTGCCATGTTAAACCTCTAACCATCCTGTCCTAGAAAACCCTTTGTCTGGCTATGTCACCGCTTTTGCTCAGCCCCTCTTATAGCATTGTTAGTTGCAGGTGAAGATGAAGGTTGTTCCAGGTCGGAACATGGTTATTTTCGGATATCACAATATCTCATGTTTAAATTAATGCACCTTATATACTTGGTAAAGGGTGGAAGGCTCGGCCTTATGCCTAGTGACTTGTTCCACTCTTGCCGCCCTAGTTCCGTTTACCGGTGTTATGTTCCTTGATTTTGCGTTCCTTACACGGTTGGGTGATTTATGGGACCCCCTTAACAGTTCGCTTTGAATAAAACTCCTCTAGCAAGGCCCAAACTTGGTTTTACCATTTGCCACCTAAGCCCTTTTCCCTTGGGTTTTCGCGAGCCCAAGGGTCATCTTTATTACCCCCCCCCCCTGGGCCAGTGCTCCTTTGTGTGTTGGTCCAAACTAGAGCCCTTTGCAGCGCCACCTCGGGGAAACTTGAGGGCTGGTTTTAGTTGTACGGACTGCTCATTTGTTTGTGCCCTGAGAACGAGATATGTGCAGCTCCTATCAGGATTTGTCGGCACAGTCGGGTGGTCTTGCTGGACTTGTTTTACCATTGTCGAAATGTTTTGCGAACCGGGATTCCGAGACTGATCGGGTCTTCCCAGGAGAAGGTCTATTCCTTCGTTGACCGTGAGAGCTTGTGATGGGCTAAGTTGGGACACCCCTGCAGGGTATATAATCTTTCGAAAGCCGTGCCCACGGTTATGAGGCAGATGGGAATTTGTTAATGTCCGGTTGTAGATAACTTGACACTTGACCTCTTTAAAATGCATCAACCGAGTGTGTAGCCGTGATGGTCTCTTCTCGGCGGAGTCTGGGAAGTGAACATAGTTTGTGTTATGCTTGACGTAAGTAGTTTCAGGATCACTTCTTGATTGCTTCTAGCTTCTCGACCGGCGCGTTACTTCTCTTCTCGCTCTCACTTGTGTATGTTAGCCACCATATTTGCTTAGTGCTTGCCGCAGCTCCACCATATTACACCTTTCCTACCTATGAGCTTAATTAGTCTTGATCTCGCGGGTGTGAGATTGATGAGTCCTCGTGGCTCACAGATTCTACCAAAACAGATGCAGGTGCCGAGGATACTGGCCCAGATGGCGCAACTAAGCTGAAGTGGGAATTTGATGAGGCCCTTGGTCGTTACTATGTATTGTTTCGAGATGATCACTAGAGGTGCCCAATCGGGGCGATCGGGGATCTAGCATTTGGGGTTGTCTTCCTTTCATTTGAACTTGACCGTAGCCGGTCTATGAGTGTATTTGAATGATGTATGATCTTAAATTATGTATTGTGTGAAGTGGCGATTGTAAGCCAACTCTCTTTATCCCATTCTTGTTCATTACATGGGATTGTGTGAAGATGACCCTTCTTGCGACAAAACCACTATGCGGTTATGCCTCTAAGTCGTGCTTCGACACGTGGGAGATATAGCCACATGTGGGTGTTACATTGGCATGGCATGGACTAGAGATGTGGACCCCTCAAAATGCTAAGGACAAAGATTGGCAAAGGCTCAAGACTCTTCATTTTCATTTTAGTGATCCAAGATCACACTGAGTCTAGAGGAAAGCCAATACTATTAAAAGGGGATGATATGTTGCTTAATTGTCTACTTGCTCAAAGTTCTTAGTGATATTGCTCCAAAACCCTCAATCACTTTCTCATTTCTTCATTTTTCCAAAATCCAAAGTCAAACTCGGCCCCCCTGATTTGATCTATCTGGCACCATCAAGTTCAGTTGACATAGCCACTATAAGAAACCCTAGACAATTCGATCTCACCGATACGGATCTCGATCTCACCAAGATGGCATTGCAAACTCTTTGTTTCCCTTCGTAACATTTTGGTATCACCGAAATGAGCGATTGGTCCCATCGAGTTCGCATTGCAAACTCTCTGTTGCCCTTCGTAACACTTCGGTCTCACCGAAATGAGTGATCGGTCCCATCGAGTTTGCCTGAACAACTCTCCGTTTTCTCATTGCTGAAATCGGTCTCACCGACATGAGGTTTTGCCCTAGCCCTAGCACATCGGTCTCACCGAGTTGATCATGTCAGTCCCACCGAGATTCCTAATGTTCACATTTGAACTGAATCGGTCTCACCGAGTTCTTCTATTTGGTCCGACCGATTTGGGTCAAATGTGCATAACAGTTGGATTCTGTGTGGAGGCTATATATACCCCTCCACCCTGTCTCTATTGAAGAGTGAACCAACAGAATGTGCCTACACTTCCACTACTAATTTTCTGAGAGAGAACCACCTACTCATGTGTTGAGACCAATACATTACAATACAACCACTAGAATCTTGATTTGTAGGCTTCCCCAAGTTGCTTTCCACTCGAATCTTCTTTCCACCATAGCCAAATCTGTGTGAGAGAGTTGAGTGTTGGGGAAACTGTCATTTGAAGCTCAAGAGCAAGGAGTTCATCATCAACACACCATCTATTACCTTTTGGAGAGTGGTTTCTCCTAGATTGGTTAGGTGTCACTCGGGAGCCTCCGACAAGATTGTGGAGTTGAACCAAGGAGTTTGTAAGGCCAAGGAGATCACCTACTTCATGGAGATATACCCGAGTGAGGCAAGTCCTCCGTGGGTGATGGCCATGTTGGGGTAGACAAGGTTGCTTCTTTGTGGACCCTTCGTGAGTGGAGCCCTCCATGGACTCACACAACCGTTACCCTTCGTGGGTTGAAGTCTCCATCAACGTGGATGTACGATAGCACCACCTATTAGGACCACGCCAGAAATATCCATATCTACATTGCGTTTGCCTTCTCCAAACCCTTCCCTTTACCTTCATATACAATGTTTTACTTTCCGCTACTAAACTCTTAGAATTGCATTTGTAGGTTGATTGCTTGACTTGTGCTAAGTTGCTAAAATCTGCCAAGACTTAAAATTGGGAAAAGGCTAGATTTTTATTTGGTCAAGTAGTCTAATCCCCCCTGTAGACTTACTTTCGATCCTAAACCCGTTGTGTCTCGCTTGGCCACGTCTCCGCCAGAACCACCTCACCTTAATTACCACCGGCCAGACCTCATCCGCAGCTCACCAACCCTCACCATCCATGCCACGTCCTCGCCACCGTCCTCCTTTGCCATGAATGGCCGCCGCCGTAGTGTGTTGTGGAGGGCATCACCCGAGGCGTGTGGCACGTCTCCGAGCCAGCCAGCACGTCCTTGCATCACTGCGAGATGCCCCCGCCCGCACCAACCACCCACCAACCTCAACGGCTTCACCTGCCGCCGTCATGATCGCCACCATGCCTATCTTCGGGAGCCCGCAAACCGACGTACGCGTGCTATAGAAGGCCACCCAGGTCCATCCAGTTCATCAACACCAATTCCCCTCCTCCTGCAAGCCTCCTACAACATCCAAACGACCACAAATGCTCCCCTTCTTCCTTTCTGGCAACCTCGTCCACCGTCACTTCCTCGACAATTCCGACGCCACCAGTGCCTTCCCCTCACTCAGTTTTGCTCAACCAGCCTCCTTGAGCACCCACTGATCCATCCCCATCATCAATTTTACTTGAGACTGACCATAGGCGAAACCCCTCTTCCTCCTCCGTTGGAGCTCTTCGGGAGTGCTCGCCACCGGCGAATCCGTCCACTCCAGAGACCTTGGGGACCACCAGACGGATCACCACGATGTCCTAAGCATGCCCATGTGCTAAACACACCAAGAGACGCTACCGTTCACCAGCGAGGATCACCGGAGCCCTCCCTCTGTTATGCTTCTGGAGGGAAGGCACAGGCTGACCAGTCAAACCTGACTGATGAGCCCGCGGGGCCCACTATCAGTGACTCCCACATCACCGCGCGCTGACATAACTTGAAACATATTCTATGCAGTACATCTCCTCTTCTAGAAAGCGTATTCGCTGCTGAAAAGTTTTCTTTTTATGTTTTTTAATCAGAATTGTGACTAAACTTTGACTGACTCTAGTTTTTAAATCACAACTTCAAATGACTTGATTCTTTTTCTGTTATTCATCATTTTTCATCTAGTTTATTTTAGTATTTAAAATTTTCCAAACAACTTTTGAGCACTGTTTTGGCTTTATGTGGTAATTGCAATATTTTTAAAATAGGAAAATGGAGGGAAGATAAATTTTTCAAAGTTTTGGAGTGCACTCAATCTTTCTGCATGCTCAAGGCAAACATCTTGAACACATGATATATTGAATGCATAGTTGTTTGTTGGCAAGTATAATTGAATTATGAATATGGTGAATTCATATAGAATTTGTATATTATTAGTCATACATGCATGATCCCCTTGATGTTATTTTATCTTCAGTTAAACATGAAGTATAAGTGAGTATCGTTATTTTCACGTGCCATATATGCCTAGTTGGTCTGGGCTAGCTTGCAGGGAGAATCAGTCACGAGAAAAGTGACCGTGGGACTGAAATCTCGTTGTGACGAGAATGCTCAGTGAGGGTATGTTGGGACATACCAGATGGTGACCCTGTTGGGTATTACCAAGAAAATATATTGTGCTAACCACTTCAGGAAAACTTAAACCTCCTATGTTGAACGTAGATCGAGTCTTGCTCTGGTAACCCCCATGCTGGTTTCGTGCTACCACTTGTCCCCGCCACAGGTAGGGTATGGTTCAGTAAGTTGTTAACCCATTACCCTGCACACACCATACAGAGAGGCCAGGATGAAGGTTTCTAGGTACCGGTTATAATGCCAGTCATCGGGTCAGAGGGCATGGGTGTATCCGGCTGGGCCGAGAGGGGGAACCCCTTATAAAGCGTGTGCTAATAGTGAACCCATGCTACTAGAGATGATGGTCTCCCCTCCTTAGAGTTTCTCTTGAACGATGCTTTGGGTGATTCCTGGCATCCGAAAAGTTAATCTGGTGTGTGCTGGTCAGGTGTGTTTTCAACCAAATGTTCGTAATGGGAATTAGTCAGCATCTCAGTGTTGGCTAAAGAAATCCTATACACTTGGGTAAAGAGTACAACCTCTGGAGAGTCATATCTATTCGAATAGCCGTGTCTGCGATCAAGGACTACAGTCTGGGATGGTCAAGTATAAGTCTTAGTGTCAGTTTCCAGAGGAAATAATTAAATGGATCATGGTTCATTTTGCAGGATAATTATTTTCACTACTAGTGCTATTATGAATACTAGTAAACATGCCCGTGCGTTGCAATTGGAGAAAAAATAACATAAATTATATTCCTTTGACATTATAGCAGCTCAACAATACATCTAGTATATTAGTATTGAAACATACAACTTTTGGTTTTACTATTAGATAGGTTAGAATAGCAAACATGTCTGTGCGTTGCAATGTGTGTAAAGTCGGCCAGTGCATGTTTCCTACAGATCAACCTTGGTGTTAAATGCTATTCGCCGGCAGGTCTCCCACGAACTTGCCTAGATGCAGCGCCTGCTCCTCTTCTTCCCCACGAAGCTGCAGTTTGAGTCCTCCTGGCCTCTAACTCATCAACCACCAGCCGGTTCGGTGACTTGTTTCACTAGAGAGTCAAAAAAATCAAGGGGGATATTTTTGATTTATAGTGTCTTGTCCTCCTCTGAAAGAATTCTTTCCGAGTTGTATAGAAATACGATTATCGTTCGTTCGCGTGCATGGAAAGAGATTATAGAAATACGATTGTCATTTGGTCGCCTGCATGGAAAGAGATTTTGTTTTTAGTTTTGCTTTGAGGTTTACTAGCATACGATGTAACGAGACGCGATGTATGATCATAACGTTTTTCCCAAGGAAGCATAGCGCATGATGGATGTTGTGTTTGTTTAGGACTAAGCATCGAGTTGTAAAATACATTAAGATTGGGAGGCATCAAAAGAATACATTAGCTTGGTCATGCGAGCTTGTTAGTGTGTGCAGGCTTATTCTAGTTGAGGAGTGTTCGAGTCATATATGGCACAAATTTTTTTGGGGCCTAAAACAACAGAAGGATGGACAGAAAAAATGAAACGACGTATGAAACAGACCAGATGACAAAAATTAGTGGAGAAACAATCCTCCCTTTAATATTAGGTAGATATTATTGTTGACATGAATACTATTGTGGACTAACCATTCACTCTTTTGTGCAACCTTGAGTATCTCTTGGGATAGATAGACTACCTGAGATAGTCAATTTTCTTTTCTTTTTTTAGTAATAATTGGGATGGCTAGTCTGCCAGGATAATTTATTTTGAAGACCTCTTGAGGCATCGCTTCAGACACCCGTTTGGCATTTCTTTTCAAGAATTCTCGAGGCGTCGCTTTTAGACACATGTTTGGCATTTCTTTTCAAGACCTCTCGAGGTGTCACTTTTAGACACCCGTTTGGCATTTCTTTTCAAGACCTCTCAAGGCATCACACTCAGACACCCGCTTGGCATTTTTCTTGGAATTCCTTGGGCGGTCCAACGCCCGATGTTCCATTTCATTTCCTTGATTTACTACTAACATGATTTATTTACCCTTCTGCACCGTATTAATATTTAACATGCCATGCTTTAATTTTCAGTTAGCACATGCATATAATTTAATTCGTCATGAGCATATGCATTCGGTATATATTTTGTTCACCATATTTACGAGTAGGTTTAAACATACTCACTGGCTTGTCCCTAGCTATTGTCTTGGCCAGATCATGATTCAGAGAGGAGCACTGTGAAGGCACCTCACAACCTAGGACTCCAGGATAGTAGCCACACGAGATAGAAGTTATCCAGCTGAGTTGTTCCCGTGGGAATGTAGTCCCATCAATGTTGGAGATCCATGAGTCGGTTCTGTCATGCACCACTAGAGATCCTTGTTATATTCATTGGAACTTTATGGTCTTGTACTCAAATTCTTGTAACTGCTTGGAATTATATATCAAGGAAGTGTCCACCAGCAACAATAATCTTGGGGCTGGTGATGACACAAGGGTCATTTGCTGGGATTCTATGTCCCAGAAAACCGGCCCTCACTATCCTTCTCTCTTCAGATCTTTACTAGTTCCATTGTAGTTCTTCGGAGTTAATTCATCACCATTGCCAGTCTAGATATAGTTTTTCGTGCACTATCTCCTAGAAATATAGCGGCGGCACTATTTTTGCATCTAGAAAAAATTAGATCCCCTGAAGAATCCGGAAGTTAGGTAGCCACTGCTCCAAAGCTTCGTATTAGGTTTAGCAATTATTTTTCTTTTTTGAACTGTCTACAGATCCATAATTATAAGCACTTCAGTAGAATTTTGTTGGTCCCAAACTTAGCAGAAAACTTAGCCATCTCCAACTTAAAATAAGTTGCCTTCATGTTTTTGGCGGCTCATCATTGTAATTGCAATTCGCCAGTTTTAGCCATTACTCTGTTATTAAGCCGACTAACTAGTTCTAGCGGCTCATTATTACTTTAATGATTATGCCGTCTTTCATAGTCCTCCAAGCAAGTTGTCATTTCATAAATGACCCGCCATTTATATTTCTGCTGCTCTTAGCCATTTTAGGCGGCTCAGCATGTCAAAGACCACAATTTGTAACTAGGTGCCTTCCCAAGTTTCCCAACTCATGCTCACTGATTATAATGAACAAGTGTTTCTGTCCGCTCACGAGGAAATTGGCTGGCGAGCAACACAAGGAGACGATGTTTCCCAACCCGGCGAAGGAGAATTCATGGTATTTACAGACCATCTTCTTAGAGGCTTCTCCCCGCCCGGGTCAAAAAATTTCCGGGATGTCTTAAATTTCTTCAACCTTCATCCTCAAGATCTGGCCCCTAACTCTATATCCAACCTGTGCCAATTCCAAGTCCTTTGTGAAGTGTATTTGCAAATGGTGGCCACTGTCCCCCTCTTCAAGGAGTTTTTCTACATCAATCGTTAGACAGAATGTGCTGATGGCCCCATCCTGGAACAAGACGGCTCGATTCAGAGGCGGAGAGACAACTCCTTTCCTCCAGTTACTCTGCCAAGTCATCCTAAGGGATGGGTTAAGACTTGGTTTTATTGCAAAAACACTGCCCCAGCTGATGAGAACCCCTTACTGGGTTGCAGACCTGACCGTCTTCCCATTGATTTCAAACTTCTTAGCCGGAATCCAGAAGAGCATGCGCAAGTCGCCTCTGCATACCCAAAACTCAGTGCCTTACTGGCCAATGGTCTAACGGGGGTTGACTTAACCCTATGACGGATTACTTGGAGAATCCTACCCTTGAGTCGCCGACCTGGCTTAATGTGCAATTATTCGGGTGTCTCAAATGACATTCAACGGTACAGTCCCGTGGACTTAGAAGAGGATGAAATAAAAAAGATTGCAAAGAAACTGCTTGGGGAGCCTTAGGAGAGCTACAACAGGACAGGGTTGTAGCCGTTCCTCAAACTCAACCCGGCTCATCTAGTGAGTATACATGCAACTATTTGTCCGACTTATCAATCTTTACCTTATTCAATATTCCACGTGTTAACCTTGCTCAACTATGCAGGCAGAGGACCAAGACTAAAACTGCTCCGGCTCAAAGAAAGAATAAACCTGCTGTTGTGAATGAGCCGGCAGCTAGGGGCGAGTCACTGATAGCTGCCAATCAGTTGGAGGTAGAACTTGACTCCCTTGGTCATCTTTTTGTTGAACTCGCTGACGCTTCTTATTCTCAGGGTGATGCTGCAACAAGCCAAGCTGATGATGCTGAGGTAATTTCCATCTCTTCCGGCTCAAAACCTTTGCCTCCCAAGAATGTTAGGCGGGTCATTCGGAAGTAAAATTTTCTCATCCAGATAATCATTTGGATACAAACTTTATTTTGAAGAAAACCCAACATGAATCAAGGCGCCAAACTTAGGGAAGCTCTGGAGAGCTGCTAGCCGGCTTGTCTCATGAACCATCTGCTCGCAAGTGACACAATGAGGTGCCACACAGTCCAACTTCTTCTCTTCCATGAGCCGGCCTTATTACGCAGCCTCTTAATCCCTCTGATTCCAATTATCAGGAGTCACCACCATCTTCAGGAGACTCATCCTCTACTTAGCTGCGACCCTAATCATAAATCCAGGGTACCCCTCTCTTAACTAAGTTATACCTTATCCAGATCATTGCTCCATATAATTTAACATGTTGTCTTGTTTGTAGGGCTAAAGCCAAAGACAAGAAGAGAAAAGTTGGCAAATCATCAACAACTCCTAAGATCCCTGAGTCTGGGGACTGGATGTTGGTAACCCCTGAGGCCCATACTGAAATCCTCGAAGACCATCATGATGATCGAGTTGAAACGCCCCAGCAAAATGAACCGACCGGTACTGAGGCAATGAATGTTGAGGCTAACCCGGCGGATGATCTTAACCCGACATGTCCTGCTCCTGCCTCGAGCCCCACCAAGGAGGCTAAAGATGTTCCCCCTCATGAGAAGAACAATGATGAAGTTACCATTACCGGGGAGGCTTATAAACCTCCAGAAGTCTCCAATGTGGTGGCCAAGCTCACCGCAAAAGATGAAACACCCTTGTTTGAAAAAGGGAAGTCAAAACTTGAACTGTCAAACTATGAGGATTTTAGCACGAATGAGCTGCACACCGGCTATTTGCGCCGCCTTTCTATGAGCCAGGACATGGAAGCCAGTATGGTTAACATGGTGAAGAGAAAGTACGAGGTATGCTCAGTCTTCTCCAGTACTATATATATCCTTATGTAGCCCCCAAGTCATAAACATAGGAAAACTTGAGTGTGTTTAAGACTTAGACTTAAATCTAGAAATCTTATAATGTAGCACCCAAGGGCCGGGTTATCATACCGATGATAAGCTGGTTCTTCAAATATAAATCTTGTTAAAAGAAACATCAGGTAGTCCCCTAGGGCCGGCTCATCTTCACAAGATGAGTCGGGTATTTTAAATAAAGAAACTTTGAAGAGGTGAGCTGTAGCCCCCAAGGGCCAACTCATTTTTATGAACCGAGTCAGGTCTTCTTGTGTTATTAATGAAGAAAAAATGACATGCATTAGCCCTCAAGTGCTAAGCATATTGCTTGAAATCTTCTTGGGACTTCAATAATAAGATGAATTTACTTGCCATAGCCCCCAAATACCGGGTTAGACATTGTTGCCATCTTGATTCAAAAATTTATAACTGGATGTCATCTTTATCTTGTAGGAAGCTTTGAGTACGGCCGAGTCAAATTTGACCGGCTTGAAAAAGAACTTGAATCTGAACAAGCTCTACAAGCCAAGGCCGAATCAAGCCTACAATCTTCTTTGGAAGAATTGGAGAAAATCAAGGCGGCTTTCGAAGCAGAAAAAACCACCTTTGAGACTGTGAAAGCCGCCCTGATCAAGCGTGTAGAAGCCGCCGAGGGACAATTGAAACCAATTACTGAAGACCTGGCCGGGTTAAAGCACCATATCTCCGAAATGACCCAGGCCATATTTGGTAAGCAACCGCTTGAGTTCTTGCCAAAAATTTCTCCTAACAAGTCATATATAAATACTAACACGCCTAGCAAGTCACGTACTGGCGGCTTATAATTGCAACTATTTGCAGGTGATAGAACTCACAACCTCCAAGATAACTAATTGAAGCTGAAGGTTGTATACTTTTCGTAGAGCAATTATACGCTAGAAGCATCTTTACCATCAAGGTTGTGATGGGTGAAAAAGAGCCGGCTGACGACCCACAAGTATATGGGCTCAAATGTAGCCTTTTCGATAAGTAAGACTGTCGAACCCAACGAGGAGCAGAAGGAAATGACAAGTGGTTCTCAGCAAGATAATTTCTGGAAGTGCTAAAATTGTAAGTAGCGGAGTAGTTTGATAGCAAGATAATTTGTAACAAGCAAGTAACGATAGTAGTAACAAAAGTGCAGAAAGGTAGCCCAATCCTTTTGAGGCAAAGGACATGCCAAAACAGTTTCTTATGATAAGCAAAGTGTTCTTGAGGGTACATGGGAATTTCATCTAGTCACTTTCATTAGTTGGCCTAATTCATGCTCGGTACTTTGATAATTTGATACGTGGGTGGACTGGTGCTTAGGTGTTGTTCTTACTTGAACAAACCTCCTACTTATGATTAATGCTCTCGCAACCATCCGCAACTACGAGAAAAGTATTAAGAATAAATTCTAACCATAACATTAAACTTTTGGATCCAATCGGTCCCTTACGGAATAGCTCATAAACTGGGGTTTAAGCTTCTGTCACTTTCGCAACCCACCATCTAATAACTACTCAACAATGCATTCCCTTAGGCCCAAATATGGTGAATTGTCATGTAGTCGACATTCACATGACACCACTAAGAGAATGACAACATACGTATCATCAAAATATTGAACACATATCAAGTTCACATGATTACTTGAACATGATTTCTCCCGTGACCTCAAGAACGAAAGTAACTACTCACAAATGATAAACATGGTCAAGATCAGAGGGGTATTAAATAGCATAATCACTACAAAAAAATACACTTCTGTGATGATACGTGTTTGTCACAGTAGGTCGCGTTTTTTGTCTTGCATGTACATCCATGAAAAATTTATGACAGAATCAAGATAGTCATACCTGTGCTGTCGTAGAAGTGTTCCATGACATTACCAAAATTATCATCACGGAAGTGTCCACTTCCATGACGATAAATCGCGTGTCCCAGAAGTGCTTTCATCAAGGGTGTCCGACACGTGGCATCCACCGTAACGGAACACCGTTAAGCTATCGAGTCGGGTTTTGGATCCGATAACCCGTTAACAGCCCCGACCAATGGGGATTTTTCACGTGTAAAATCATCATTGGCTGGAGGAAACATGTGTCGGCTCATCGTTGGGACAGATGTCATCCACTCATTGGACAGAAGGCGCCTATGATACGTCGACATGTGGCACGGCCCAACAGAGGCCCATTCCTATGAAAAGGCCGGCCCGTTTGACTTGGTCAAAAGGTGGCGGGCCGGCCCATGGAAAGCCTTTTAATGGCCTGTTCGCATATAGCCCATTTATAGCCCGCTAACCCAAGGCCCGTTACGCCCTATCCGAATTAGGCCTAGTAGCGTCATCTGGGCCATCCAAATGATACCAGCCCGTTTTCACTTCTGGCCCATGTATGGCCCATGATGTCTTTCGGCCCATATGAGGCCCTATGTA
Organism: Triticum aestivum; assembly: GCF_018294505.1. Lineage (NCBI taxonomy): Eukaryota > Viridiplantae > Streptophyta > Magnoliopsida > Poales > Poaceae > Triticum > Triticum aestivum. The sequence goes on from NC_057798.1 coordinate 311,681,350, forward strand.
ACTCTTGGCCTATTAACGGCCCGTGGTGAAACTGGCCCGCAATGAACAGTGTATCACTTTACACCCATTGACGGCCCATGGTGAAACTGGCCCATAATGAACAGTATATCTCTTTATACCCATTAAGGGCCCGTTATTCAATTGGGCCATTTCCATCAAATGTTATCTTTCGGCCTTCTCAGAGCCCATTTATTCTTGGGCTCATTTCCAGCATTCGTTTACTTATGACCCGTTACTGTCATTTTCTGCTTGTGGGCCAAATTCAGCCCGTGGTTACATCGGCCCGTTTGTGGTCCGTTAATATGTTGGGCCGTTTTCATAGTGTCATCAAATACGGCCTATTAACGATGGCCCGTTATGGTCATACGGCCCGTATAAGGACCATCTATGATATGACCCGTAGAAGGCCCATTGTTTCTATGGCCCATAGAAGGCCCATTGTTTCTACGGCCCGTAGAAGGCCCATTATTTCTACAGCTTGTAGAAGGCCTACTGTTTCTACGGCCCGTAGAAGGCCCACTATTTCTACGGCCCGTAGGAGGCCCAGTGTCACTACAGTAAATATTAGCCCGTGGTTATTGTGGCCTAGCTTTAAAAAATAGGTTATTGCAGCCACTAGCAAACCGCGGAAAAAGAACTGCACTGACTACAAGCAAACAAATAAACAAGACAACAAGGAAATAAATAAGCAAGCAACTTATGCTAGGCTATCCTGGCTATTACACATATTACATCCACTGGGCATCAAAGTTTGCCACCAGTGCAAATATAGGGAACAAAGCAGCATATCATATACACTGGTTGTCAAAGTTGGCGACCAGCGCAAATAAACGCCGCAGCAAAACAAATCCAGAACTGAAACCACTTAAGAAGATCTCAAGAAACAATATCCTGGGTACCCATAATGCTGGCAAGATGCTTAGCAAGATTATTAACTTTCTCTTGTTTGGCACTTAAATCCTCCAGCGCTTGCTGTTGAACTATAAAATATGCATCTGAATTCTACAGGGACTTCCTGTCGCGGCACATCTGATCGATGTCTTTCAACTTGAAGTTGAGACTCAAGAAGATGAACTAGTTCAGGCAGCGAGTTCGAAGAGCTTGTGCCAGCAGTAGTGGCCAGTAACTCGAACACTACATCAAGACATGAGTTTTGGGTTCCCTCACTATCGTCAAGATAGTTTTTATCAGCTTTCTTGGAGACCAACAGGGATGTATCACTATCTTGAACCTTATCTGCATTACTTCCTTTACCATTGGATAATGCGGTACTGTTCTCCAATATTTTGTCCGCATTCTAAAAGAGAAACAAGAAGACACATCACATGTTTACCATGTTGTATATGAAACTCATTTTGGTAAATGAATTCAGTAGTAAAGTGGACATGATAATAGCATGAAACAAACATATATCTATGTACCATGGTCACTTTATGGTCTATATCATTCTAGTTTTTGTTGCCAAATAAAGATAGAGACACAGTTCAAATAATATTTGTTCAATACAAAGTAGAATAGACAGAATATAAGTGTGGGTAACTATGGAGCAATAACAACACTTGTAATGTGCATGACATGAGAACATAACTGTTTATTCAATTGAAACTGAAATCAACATAGAGCACGTTACAACAGCAAACCAGTTAAAGAAACAGGTTTAAAACATACCTGTTGCACCATTGGAGTTTCAATTCCATCCTTCAAATTTTAAAATAGTTGGCAAGAGTATGAACCATAGCTACAGAACCTGACATGAGAACAAATCTTCTTCTCCTTTAAGTGTTGAGTTGGGATTCGGAGTGGTGGTCCTTGTGCTTTGGGCACTGCAGTTCCCTTACTAGCTGCTCGTGTTTGGGTGCTCTGTGGTGGAGACGGTGCTATTTCAACTAGAACCGGCTTACTATCTACCGGGGTTGGGGTTAGAAGGGGTGTAGCTGGTTCTCTGTCCAACTGAGTAGGGGTACATCTGCGAGAGTCTAGGTTATGTGTGGTGGACCTGGTCCTTTGGCAAGTACAACCGTGGTTCTATCTACATCAACTGGTAGCACTATCTTTTCTAAAGACCGTGTTGTTACTCCCTTAGATACTGCCATCACGCTCTCCAATTCAAATGGCTAATAAACAAGAAAAGTAATTGAAAGTATAGACATTGTATGATTGACATGTGCAATGGATAGTGGGGAATAAAAGAGGGCATGAAATAATTCATATTTATGTTGTCTAACCAAACAGGATAGCATGACACAATTTCACATATATGATGGCTAACTAAACAGGATAGCGTGACACAATTTCACATTATGATGGCTAACTAAAAAAGATGGAAAGACATAGTTCAAAATATGAGACATTGTAAACAGGATGACATGACATAACTATATAATGTGTTTATTAAATAGGTTGGCATGCCATAATTCACATATATTCATGGATAGAATGCCATAATTCTAAATATGATGACTGTAAACACTAAACAGGATGAGATGATATAACTATATGATGTCTTTATTAAATGGGTTGCCATGCCATAATTCAGATAGATGATGTGTATGTACTATGTAAACATGATGGTATGATATAATTCAAATATATGATTTATATAGTAAGCAAGTAAGCAGATGGCAATCCATATATGATGTAAAAACTAAGCAATGCAAGACAACATGCATGACATGGGTAATATAACCCTGCCAAGTTTGAGCATAGACCTTAGGGTGGAAATAGGACTGGTCATCAGTCTCTGAATCCTCCTCTAAGGAGCTCTCTGTAACCAGCAAGATGTCTACTTCAGCAGGTAGCATTGTCCGCTCTGAATACCTTGTTTTCACTCTAGATACTTCCATCACCGCTTCAAATGGCTGATACACAGGAAGAGTAGTTGAATATACAAACATTGTCGACAAATGTAACACGTAATACAAAAAAATGATAGCATGATATAATTCACATACATGATGATTGGCTAAACAACATGGCATTGCATAATTCACATATATAATGCCTTTGGAACAAGATAGCATTGTATAATTCACATATATAATGTCTTGCAACAAGATGGCAATGCATAATTCACATATATGGTAATTAGACACTGAACAGGTGGCATTCACACGAAGCATGTCTAAACTAATCAAATGACATAGCAATGCGAGACACCGTACGCACGATATGAGTAACATAACCCTGCCAAGTTAGAGCATACACCTCAGGGGGGGAATAGGACTGGTCATCTGTCTCTGAATCCTCCTCTGAGGAGCTATCCATAACCAGCGAGATATGTGCTTCGTCAGATAGCATAGTCTGTTCTGAAGACCTTGTTTTCACTCTAGAATTTGCCATCACCGTGTGAAATGGCTGATGCACACGAAGAGAAGTTGAATGTACTAACATTATTCACAAATGTAATATGTTACGAAAAAAAGGATGGCCTGATATAATTTACATATAAGATGTCTAGCTAAGAAGGATGGCATTGCAAAATTCACATATATGATGCCTGGCTAAACAAGATGGCGTTGCATAATTCACATAAACGATGAATAAACTAAACAGATGGCATTCGCACAAAGGATGTCTAAACTAAGCAGATGACATATTTGATGTATAAAGTAAGCAATGCAAGACACCATATGCATGATATAACCAACATCAGCATGCCAAGTTAGAGCGAACACCACAGGGGGTAAATAGGAGTTATCTTCTCCTTCTGAATCCTCCTCAGAACAGATATCTTCCTCTCGATTACAATCCGAAATGCGTGGAGGGGGGCTGACTTTGCGCCTATGTCGGGGGAAACTGATCCACGAACACCTATGGGACTGGCGGACCGAGCCCCTTTCGGTTCGGCAGGGGGCGGAGGTCGCACGAAGAGCGGATCGAGGCGAAGCACACGAGTAGTTTACCCAGCTTTGGAGCTCTCCGGAGAGATAATACCCCTACTGCTGCTTGTTTGATTGTATTGTGTTCTTGCTCGAGAGAGAGCTAAGTGTTTTTCTGGCTTCCGAATGATCCGAACCATCTCTACGTTGCGCATGGGCCTCCTTATATATGCTCAAGGGGTCACCGACAGGTGGCAACGTAAACAAGGGTACAAATGTAAAAAGCGAGGTGGTTGGTACAGTTACTTGTATAGTGTTTCCTACCTAACCCTGACGGCAGGGGACAAGGGCATTAAATGCCCGTCTGTGTAGCCCAAACAGTGCAGAAAAGGACCGTCAGGGGCGCCACCGCTCGCCATGATGGCGATCTTGTCAGCTTCGCATGCCACCGCGCACCGCTGGCTGCACAGCCTCCCGCCACGCGCGCCTGGAAAGGCCCCCAGAGCGACACGTTGTTGGATGCGCTGGAGCGTGGGCACAGAGTGGCCGCCTGCCGCGGCAAGCGCCTTGCCGCGGCCATTGTTTTGTCGGGCCCGGAAGCTTGTCGCTCACTAGGCCTCTAGATGCCTTGGTTGGTCTTCCCGGCAAGCTCCTCTTGCCGGGGTCTTGTTGCCTTGCCGGGACGCGTGGCGCATCGCGGCAAGTTCCTTGGGATGCCTTGGTTGGCCTTCCCGGCAAGCTCCTCTTGCCGGGGCCTTGTCTCCTTGGCTTAAATACTTTGTTCTTGAATGGCTCCAAAGGAACCACGGAGGACCTTGGCGGTCGCCCGGCAAGCCTTGCCGCGGGGCGCTGCAACTGCCCGTGCACAAGTTCGGGATACTAGGGTACCCCTATTCTAGTACACCGACAGGAGCCCCCGGGCCTGGGCCATACACGGTGCCGAGCGCTGTTGGGCCAGGCCCGAAACAGGGCACGGACACACGCGGCCTGGGTTATGCCGTATCTGACTCCGTACCCACCGCGCCCTCCCTAACAGCACGCGTCGAATGCGGCGTCGTGGGAGAGATCGTGGGTGGTTTCTTTATTCGGAAGGGCGAAACATCCGCCCCCTTCCTCTTTATAAGCAGAGGAAACAGGGGCAGTTCGTCCATCTCGCCGTTTGTTGCTCCAACTCCAGAAATCTCCGCCAATCTCCCCCACCACCTCCGCCATGGCTCCAAAAGCCGACAAGGGGAAGGGCGTGAAGTCGGCCGAGGCGCAGCGGCTTGCGGCGCTGCGGAAGGAGCGGGCCCTCTCCCCCCCTCAGCTCGGTGCGCAGGAGCTGAGGGAGTACTACTACCTCTTCTGGTCGACGGAGACGCGTGCGCATCCGCGCACGAGGGTACTCCCGGCTGCAGCTTCGGAACTGGCTCCAAGCGGGTACCCGTTCTTCGCATTGTTCTTCTACTGCGGGCTCTGCCTGCCCTTTTCTGATTTCTTCTGCGACATCATGAACACCTATGGGCTCCGCCTCCTTGACTTCACCCCCAACGCCGTTCTGACCATGGCAGTTTTCGCACATTTGTGCGAAAACTTTGTTGGAGTCCACCCAAATGTAGCCCTTTTCCGCCACTTCTTCATGCCTCGGGTCGAGAGAGGAGAGCCGCTTGCCGGAGGGATCGCGTGGATCTCGAGAGTCGGCAAGAAGGAGGCGTATCTGGAGGGTGAGCTCCGCAGCAAGTGGGAGGAGTGGAGAGCGGAGTGGTCCTGGATCGTCGAGGAGAACCCGCAGCCGTTCACTGTCCTGCACCAAGCCCCAATAGTGCGTGCTAATGATTGGAGCAACGTGGCCCCAGAAGACGAGAGGCTGAAGATCGCCATCACCAGGATCCTTCGCCTCAGGCTTGCCGGGCTCACCGCAGGTGCCGTTGGCGCAGATTTCCTTCGACGCCGCATCGCCCCCCTGCAGGAGAGGGGGAGACACGCCTGGGAGTTCAAGAACTCGACGGATATCATGAGGCTGCGCCCGGGCCTCAACTTCAACTTCACCGTCCGAGAGCTGGATGCGATGCTCCTGGAGTTGTTCAAACAAGATCCCCAACATCCATTCACGCTGCCGAGGAGTGTCGTTCCGTTGTGCAACAATTCGTCGCTTGACCGGATCCGCGCGATGATGCCGTTGTGCGATTCGCACGGAATCGCCCCAACTTGGCAAGAACCTGCGGATGACGTCGTACAAGCGTTCTTCGACGACTTGGTAGAAGTGCCGGTCCGCGCCGACGAACAGAGGAGCCTCACCCGCGACACTACCGACGGGGAGCTGCAGCGCATCGCCACTAGGGCAGAAGAGGCTGCGGCAGCAGCTGCCGCGGGCGCGTTCGGGTTCACCGTAGAGGAGGCAGAGGTGGCAGAGGCGGCAAGCCTTGCCGAGCGCGAGGAGTTTGCCGGTGAGGAAGATCTTGCCGGCCCTGAAGCTGAGCCGAGCGAGGCCGGCGAGGAAGAGCCCGAGCCTTCAGACAGCTTGCCGCAGGCGGAGCCCCCGGCCCCGCCAAGAAGGCGTCTCCGCAGGGCCGGGGACGTAGCGGGGCGGCAAACGAGCCAACAGCCGCCAAGCCGTGCGACACGCTCTACCGCGGCAAGCAATGTTGCCGCGGGAGCGCCTCACGCTGCTGCGGCAACTGGAGCGGGATCTTCCCGGTCCACCGCCACCGCCCCTGCCAAGCGGGCAAGGGATCCTACTCCTCCGCCTCGCCGCACCGGAGGGGAGCCGGACTTCGATCTCTCCGCGCTCAGCTCCGACGAGGAGGAAGAAGAGTAAGTTTCTTTGGTCGTTCTTGTAGTTCTCCAATCTTGTTGCTTTTATCTTGTCTCTGACTTGCTTCAATCTGAACCCATTCCTTTTCAGGACGCTGGCCCAGAGAGCGGCGAAGAGAGCCAAGGCCTCGGTGATTGTCATCGAAGATGATCCCACCGTGTCAGCAGGTGGTGTGTCTGAGACCACCTTGACGGACCCTGCAGCCACTCCCCAAAGCAGCCCCCAGCGCAGCCCCCAGCGTAAGTTTGTAGTTTACTTCCTGCTGTCGGGCGCGCATGGGTGCTCTTTTCTCTACTGATATCTTGCTTGTTGATTTGTGTAGGAGCAGAACAGCCTCACCAGGAGGGCCCGGAAGCCGCCCCCGAAGTGCCATCTGCTTCGACTACGCCGCCAAGGGAGGAGTCCCCGGCAAGGGAGCGCTCTCCGGCAAGGGAGAACTCCCCGGCAAGGGACAGTTCTCCGGCAAGGGACGGCACCAGTGATCCTCCGGCGGTTGAGACCGTGACCGCAGATCCTAGTACAGGTAATCTTCTTGCCTGAAATCTTCCCTTGGGCCCTTCTTCTTCTGAATTCCCTTTCTTGGATTTTTGCTTGACTTTTCTCCCTTCTTCGTTCTTCAGATCCATCTGCTGCGGAGCCAATGGAGACTGAGGACGCCGGCGAGGAAGGCGCGCGTGGCAGCAACGACGACGCCGCCGCCAACGAAGAAGGGGCCGGTGCTGATGAGCCCGCCGGCGAAGAGGCCGCCAAGGCTGCCGCCGCAGAAGCTGGCGAGCGGTCGGGCGGTCGCACTGACGGCCCTGAGGCCACAGGAGCGCCAGGCGCTGCGCCGACCGCCGATCCCTCCACCGCTGCCGCGGAGCCAGGCTCCGAAGAGCCCCAGCCCGGCGCCTACTTGAAGGCCGGCGACGGTATCTTCATCAAGCTTCCCTGGGCGTCAAGCTCCAGGGCGCCGGTCGAAGGAGAAGCTTTTGATGAGGAAGTGCTCGCCTCCACTAGGCTGGCGCTGGTCGATGCGCCAAGCAGCAGCAGTGGCGAGTCTGAGGAGGAGCGGCTGCTGCGGAAACTGTTGTCGCTCTACCGCGCCCGACAAACCAAGCTGGCGTCCCGAGAAGCACTCGTCGCGAGGGCGGGAGTCGACATCGAGAAGCGCGCGGAGGAGCTCCGGGGTCTTAGGCAGGAAACTCTCCGGAGCTTGGCAGAGGAGCGGGAGCAAGTCGCCGAGGAGAGGAAAGCCTTCCTCCTCGCGAAGGCTGAGGTTGAAGAGCAGCAGCGGCTTGCTGCCGAGAAGCTATCTGCGCAGGAGGGAGAGTTGGCGCAGCGCAAGGTCAACCTTGACAGCCACGAAGAGGAGCTTGCCGAGCGCGAGCAAGCGATTGGCGGGGCGCTCAAGGAAGCAAAGGACGCTGCCGCAGCTGCTGAGGCCGCCAAGAAAGAGCTGGAGGCGAAGGTGGCGCAGCTGGAGGCCAATATCGGGAAGAGCGGCGAGGAGCTTGCCGCGCTCAAGCGTGAGCGCGAGAAGGATGCTGCCGCCCATGGTGAGCTGTAGGGTCTTCTCGCTGAGAGGGGCTAGGAGCTCAGCGCCGCCAAGGATTCTAATGCAGACCTGGAGTTGAAGCTGGCCACGTTGACTCAGACGCTGGACGCCGCCAGGGAGCGCGAGGTGACCTTGTCGGAGAAGATCGAGGCCGACAAGGCGTTGCTGGCGAGTATCGCTGTTACCCAGAACTCATTTAGAGAGACTGTGGAGCACTGGACCGAGGGTCTGGTGAATATTGCCGCAGTCATCGACGGGGAGCTGGCACAGCTGGGGATGGAGGACTTTGGGTATCCCTCCGACGAGCATCTCCAACCCAGCGCCAAGCTCAGCCTGTTCTTCAAGGGCGTGGCGACGGCACTCCAGCGACTCCGGGAGAGGATCCCAAAGCAGCTGGCCGACGAGTCACGCAGGATTTACGCGGGGGCTCTCCAGAAGGTGCTGATGAAGGTGGCCTTCCGCAACCCAGGCCTCAACCTCACCAACGTCCTCAAATCCTTGCCGCCGGATGCCGATCTGGATGCGCTCAAGGCCCTTGTCGCACCCATTGTGGACAAGGTGAGCGAGATCAAGAGGGTTGAGGGCGATCGCATAGATTAGGCCGCCCGTTTTCTCTTTCTCCTTGTCGCTGCTAGCCATATTATAAGATCAATCTGTTAGAGCTGCGACAAGTTATTTGTAATATAACTCTATTTCTGGTATCAATTGCTACGTTATTTCCTTTACTAGATTCCTTCCTTTGTATGTTTTTACCCTACGCTTTTAGGGAACTTGTCGGCGCAGGCACCCGAGCCGCGAGCGCTGAGTGCGGGACGTCAGCAGCTTGCTGGCGGTGCCGCTTCCGACAAGAAACCTTGTCGCGACTAGTTGCAGCACACTTAAGTTGTTGAGCGGACTCGAAACAAAGTAAGGGCGCAACTAGCTACGAGTTGGTTCCTCCGCGCACAGGTTTTCCATACAAAGCACGGTCGTTCGAGGAAGATAACTTAAAAATTAAAACTAATTGCTCAAACTTTGGCAACTTAGCTTTTCTGTCGTTTGCTTCCCGGCAAGGTTTCCGTCAAGGCGAAACTTTCTTGAACGACGCCTGGTCCACATCATTATCTTCTCCTCCCCCCCGGCAAACTTGTGTGCGAGGGAACCTTCCTTCCTTTTGAGAAAAAGAAAGAAGAGAAAATAACGATATGGAGCCTTACGGCTCGTTATTGCTTACCGGGGATTGGTGCTGCACAAAGTGTCAGATAACACATGCAAGAAAAAGATATAATGCATGAAATTGACAAGATGTGCGGAGCACATGAGCTTTACTTATGCACGGGATCTGCGCCCGGCTTTGTACAAAGGATTACATGCAACATCGGCAAGACTTGTACAAAAGGTGGTTGCCGGAACGGGTTCCGGCAACCGCGCCCTACGGGTAAAACTTACGAAGATGCTCAATGTTTCAGGAGTTGCTCACCGGAATGCCATCTTCGGTCTCAAGGCGGACAGCGCCAGGCCTAGTGACTCGTTTCACCCGGTAAGGGCCTTCCCACTTCAGTGTCAACTTGTTGGAATTCTTGGCGGACTGAACGCGCCGAAGAACAAGGTCGCCTTCCTCGAAGCTTCTGGCATTAACTTTGCGGCTATGGTAGCGGCGCAAAGCTTGCTGGTATCGAGCAGCTCGTACAGCAGCCTGAAGACGATCCTCCTCAAGGAGCAGCGCGTCATCTTGTCGCAGCTGCTCTTGCTCAAGCTCATCATAAGCGAGCACTCGAGGTGACCCGTATACGAGTTCCGTGGGGAGAACTGCCTCTGCTCCATAGACTAGAGCGAAAGGTGTCTGGCCAGTGGCTCGATTTGGCGTCGTCCTGATCGACCAAAGAACCACCGGCAGCTCCTCGATCCAGTTTCTTCCGCACTTGCGCAGCCTGTCGAAAGTTCTGGTCTTGAGCCCGCGCAGCACTTCAGCATTTGCCCTCTCCGCTTGACCGTTGCTTCTCGGATGAGCAACAGAAGCGAAGCAGACCTTGGCGCCAAGATCTTGGACGTACTGCATGAAGGTGCGGCTCGTGAATTGCGTGCCGTTGTCGGTGATGATCCTGTTAGGGATCCCGAAACGGCAAACAATCGACCTGAAGAACTTGACTGCTGACTGTGCTGTCACCTTCCTCACTGGTTCCACTTCCGGCCACTTTGTGAACTTGTCGATTGCAACGTACAAGTACTCAAAGCCCCCGACAGCTCGGGGGAAGGGGCCGAGGATGTCGAGCCCCCAGACCGAAAATGGCCAGGATAAAGGGATCGTCTGGAGAGCTTGAGCTGGCTGGTGTATCTGCTTGGAATGGAACTGGCACGCTTCACACTTGGTTACTTGTGCAGTTGCATCCTGGAGGGCTGTCGGCCAAAAGAAACCTTGCCGGAACGCTTTGCCGGCAAGTGCTCTTGCGCCAATGTGGTGACCACATATGCCTCCATGTATCTCTGCCAATAGCTTTTGTCCGTCTTCCCGGCAAATACACTCCAATTTCACACCGTTGAGTCTTCTTCTGTACAGTGTGCTGTCGACAAACTGGTACATACTTGACTGCCGGGCTACTTTTTCCGCTTCTTCTTGCTCTTCGGGAAGTTCTCCTGTCTGAAGGAAATGGACAATCTGCTGTGCCCATGCTGGAGCTTGTGGCTCGACAACAAGGACTAAAGGCACATCTGCTGCTGCGGGAACATCCGCTTCTACGGCGAGAACCTGCGGCTCTGCCGGAGCTTGATGTTCCCCGGCAAGCTTGCCGGAGCAAAGCTTGTCGGGAGCGTCTGCTACGACGGAACAAACCATAAGGCTTGCCGAAGCAGATCGCTCCTCAGCATGCTTGGTGTTGATCTTGGGGACTTTCTTGGCGGCGGCTTCAGGGAGCTCTGCCGGAAAATAGTCACCAGAAATCAACTTCCTCTTCTTGCTCTGTCCAGTTGATGGTGTTACGATGGTTGAGTCAGCTTGAGCACAAAGATCCCTGGTTCCACAGGTAACTTTAGTGCGGCGCACTTCGACAGGCCATCAGCAATGTCATTCTGAGCTCTCGGAACATGCTCCATCTGTAGGCCGTCAAAGTGCTCTTCTAGCTTTCTCACTTCATCAACATATGCTTCCATCAATGGACTCTGATAGTTCTTGTTCACTTGGCGGACGACAAGCTGTGAGTCACCCCTGACAATGAGCTTCTTGATCCCAAGGTCTGCTGCGATCCTGAGACCGGCAAGCAATCCTTCATACTCTGCAGTATTGTTGGTTGCTTGCTCCTTGGGAAAGTGCATCTGGACTACGTACTTGAGGTGCTCTCCGGTGGGTGCGACAAGCAGCACGCCCGCACCGGCGCCTTGCAGCGAGAAGGCACCATCAAAGTACATCAGCCACTCTTTGCTCGCTTCCTTGACGGGGATGCTCGTCTCTGGAATTTCTTCATCTTGTGTTGGCGTCCACTCTGCTATGAACTCTGCCAATGCTCTGCTTTGGATAGTTGAAGTACTTTCAAACTTGAGGCCAAAGCTTGACAGTTCCAGTGCCCACTCGACAATCCTGCCTGTTGCTTCTGGATTTTGCAGTATCCTCTTCAGCGGAAAGCGAGTGACAACTGTGATCTCATGTGCTTGGAAGTAATGGCGCAGCTTTCTCGAGGCCATGAGGAGGCCGAAAAGCAATTTCTGCACACCAGAGTACCTTGACCTAGCCCCCTGCAGAAGGGAACTGACAAAGTAAACTGGGCGCTGCACCATTCTCTTCTGCATCTTCTCATGCTCCTGCGCAGATCCATCCTTGTCGGGACCAGAGCTTGTCGGCGAAGCCCCCTGCTTGTCGCTGGATGCATCTGCCGTGGTTGCTGGCTCATCATCTGCCTCCCTCTCCGCCACTAACGCAGCACTAACCACTTGATTGGTTGCCGCTATATACAGCAGCAACTTCTCTTGTGGCTTAGGTGCGACAAGTGTTGGAGTGGAGGACAGGTATCTCTTCAAGTCCTGCAGCGCAGCCTCCGCCTCCGGAGTCCATTTCATTGGACCTGCCTTTTTCAATATTTTGAAAAATGGCAGGGCGCGCTCAGCAGATCTAGAGATAAACCTGCTGAGAGCAGCCACGCAACCGGCAAGCCTTCGTACATCCTTGACGCGCTTCGGTGCTTCAATCTGCTCAATGGCCTTGATCTTGTCGGGATTGGCTTCAATTCCCGCTGAGACACGAAGAACCCGAGAAGCTTGCCGGAAGGGACTCCAAACACGCACTTCTCGGGGTTAAGCTTGAGGTTGATCTTGCGCAGATTTGCAAATGTTTCGTCCAAATCTTGAATCAGGGTCGCCCTGTCCTTGCTCTTGACCACTATGTCATCCATGTAGGCTTCCACATTTCTGTGCATTTGTGGCTCAAAAGCGTGGTGGACTACCCTTGCAAATGTTGAACCAGCATTCTTCAAACCGAAAGGCATCCGTACGAAACAGTACGTGCCACACGGGGTGATGAATGCGGTCTTCTCCTCATCCTCTTCTGCCATGAAGATCTGATGGTATCCTGAGTATGCATCAAGAAATGAAAGCAAATCACATCCGGCCGTGGAGTCAACAATCTGGTCGATGCGCGGCAAAGGGAAATGGGTCTTTGGGACAAGCTTTATTGACATCAGTGAAGTCGATACAAAGCCTCCATTTTCCGTTAGCCTTGCGCACGACAACAGGATTGGCCAACCACGTGGGATGGAGCACTCCTCTGACAAGGCCTGCTGCTTCCAACTTCTTGATTTCTTCTGCGATGAATTCTTGGCGCTCCACTGCCTGTTTCCTGACTTTCTGCTTGACGGGCCGCGCATGAGGACAGACGGCAAGGTGGTGCTCAATTACTTTCCTGGGAACACCGGGGATGTCAGACGGTTGCCACGCAAACACGTCGACATTCGCCCGCAGGAAAGCAACGAGCGCGCTTTCCTATTTGGGGTCGAGAGTGGCACTGATGGTGAAGGTACCACCAGTGCCGTCCTCCTTGGCGGACACCTTCTTGGTCTCAGGTGGAGCTGCCATTGCCTTCTTACACTTGCCGGTGGAGCTCGATGGTGCGTCCTCGACGGTAGCGCAGCACTCCGAAGAGGTGCGCTTGCCGGAGTGGGCATCAGAACTCTTGCCGGACTTGGTCTTCTTCTTCCCCCCGGGAGCTTCAGCGGCAAGTGATTTGCGATCTGTTGCGGCTGCTGCTTCCCGGTAGATCTTGTCGGCGCAGATAAGGGCATCCTTCTTGTCGCCAGGGACAGAGATGACACTTATCGGGCCTGGCATCTTCAGACATTGTATGCATAGTGAGAGGCTGCCATGAACTTGGCGAGTGCTGGACGGCCAAGTATCCCATTGTAAGGCAATGGAAAGTCAGCAACGTCAAAAGTGACCCTCTCAGTCCTGAAGTTCAGCTCGCTGCCAAATGTTACCGGCAACGTGATCTTTCCCTTCGGCTTGCTCCTTCCCGGATTGATTCCTTGGAACGTACCGGTCTCTTCGAGCTCGCTGTCAGGGATCTGGAGTTTCTGGAGCACCGCGGAGGAGATCAGGTTCAAGCCGGCCCCGCCGTCAACTAACATCTTAGTGACCTTGAGGTTGCGGATAGTTGGTGAAACCAACATCGGCAAGCACCCGACCGCAGTTATGCGATCAGGGTGGTCCTCAATATCAAAGATGATAGGCGTGCTGGACCATTTCAGAGGCTTGCGTGACTCGACGGGTGGTTCTGCTGCATTAACTTCCCGCACCCACTGCTTGAGCTGGCGGTGCGAAGTATGCAGAGAAGCACCGCCGTCAATGCACAGGACCTCTGTGGCTTTCTGGAACTCCTGCTCATCAGTCTCCTCATCATCCATGTCTTCATCGTCATCGTCATCTTCATCCTTGTCGCGGCCGCGAGGAGGTCTGTCTCCTTGCCGCTGCGTGGCCTTGCCGCAGCGTCCTCCTCGGCCGGGACGTTTCTTGCCGGACCCTCCCGCACCTTCCTGGGCCTTCTCCTTGTCGCGCCGCTCATATTCAGCTTTCTGTTGCTCAACAAGCTACTCAACTTTCTTGCAGCTCTGGATATCGTGGCCCTTGGTGCGGTGGATCTTGCAATACTGTTTGTTGGCGCCGTCCTGCTTGTCGGCGACCGCCACAGCTGCGGCAACCTCCTTGCCGGAGCTACCAACTTTGGCTTTCATGCCGGACTGCTCAACAACTAGCACATCTTTGGCTTTCTTCTTCCTGTTGTTCCGCCGCCGGTTCTTCCTTGCCAGGGCAGTTTCCTCACTATCAGATCCTCCTGCTCCTGTGTTCTCTCCGGGGAGCTTCCTCCCTTCCTCAGCACGTGCACACTTGTCGGCCAGGGCATATAGCTCACTAACGTCTCTGATCTTGCACATCGCCATCTCCTCCCGCATCTTGCGGTTCCGCACGTTCTGATGGAACGCGCTGATTACCGCGGCAGGGTGGACGTCTGGGATGTTGTGCTGTACACGGCTGAATCTTTGAATGTACTTGCGCAGGGGCTCTCCTTCCTTCTGGGCGAGCAAATGAAGATCACTCTCTTGGCCATGAGGCTTGTGGCCGCCTGTGAAGGCGCCGACAAACTGATGGCATAGATCGGCCCAAGAGGATATGGAGTTGTCCGGCAAGTGCATGAGCCAGGATCTGACATTGGGCTTGAGCACCAGCGGGAAGTAGTTGGCAAGGATCTTATCGTCCCGTCCCCCGGCAGCCTGCACCGCAATGGTGTAGATGCTGAGGAACTCCGACGGATGCGTCTTGCCGTCGTACTTCTCCGGTACGTCTGGCTTGAAGTTCTTCGTGTTGGGCCACTGGACTTGCCGCAGCTCACGAGTGAACGCAGGGCAACCTACCGCGTACGGCAAGTCGCCTGGTTCCCCTGGTGCATGCATGTCAACAGAGGGCCCAGCGCGCTTGTCGTATTGACGTCGTGCTTCTCTTCAGCGCTCGATGCGAGTACGAGCGTCTTCTTGCTGTCGATCGTGAAGAACTTGGCGCTGATCGCGACGAGCTCGTGGATCCGACGATGCGGTGGAGTCGCTGTCGAGGTGGATCCGGCGAGTCGGCGATCTTGGCCTTCGGGGTGGTGATTGCATGGTTGTTGCACCCCCACCAGTTTCGTCGCCACCGGCTCGCGCCTGGCAACCCTGCCGCGGCAGCGACGCGCTCGGCTGCCACGGAGTGTCGCCGTTGGCGTAGCCGATGAGACTCTGAATGGTGGCCCTCCATTCGTCGATCTTGTCCGACGTCGGAGGGTAATCCAGGAGCAGTTGAGCTCGCACCAAAGCTTCTGCCGGAGTGGTGGGTGGCAGTGGCGGACGGCGCGAGGAGCGGGATATGCTCGGACTTCTAACTATGTTAGAAGGAGCATTATCCCGTCCGGGCGACCGTGTCTCGCTCGTGCTGGCACGTTGGCGTGCATGCTGGTCTTGAGCGCCCCGGGATCCACCAGCTTGATCTTGGCCCAACAAACGTATGGTACTGCGAGTACCATGACGCTGTCGGTCCTGCGCCTCCTGAGATGGGCGCGGAACAAGCACGGACGTCGAGGTCTGCGACGCCTTGCCCTTGGACCTGGCGGCATCGTGAGTTTCCTCGTCGACGTCTGTTCTTCCGCCGGCGTCATCCCCACCACCTGTCTGCTCCAGTGGTGGTGGAAGTGACGCGGACGGAGCTGCTACCGCCGAAGTCTTCTTCTTCGGTGGCATGTCGATGAAGAGAATGAAGATCTAGCTCGTGTGGACGCCGGATCAGGTTCACGCAATCTCGACGCCCCCTGCCTGGCGCGCCAAAGATGTCAGGGGAAACTGATCCACGAACACCTATGGGGCCGGCGGACCGAGCCCCTTTCGGTTCGGTGGGGGGCGGAGGTCGCACGAAGAGCGGATCAAGGCGAAGCACGCTAGCAGTTTACCCAGCTTCAGAGCTCTCCGGAGAGATAATACCCCTACTGCTGCTTGTTTGATTGTATTGTGTTCTTGCTCGAGAGAGAGCTAAGTGTTTTTCTGGCTTCCGAATGATCCGAACCCTCTCTACGTTGTGCATGGGCCTCCTTTTATATGCTCAAGGGGTCACCGACAGGTGGCAACGTAAACAAGGGTACAAATGTAAAAAGCGAGGTGGTTGGGACAGTTACTTGTACAGTGTTTCTTACCTAACCCTGACGGCAGGGGACAAGGGCATTAAATGCCCGTCTGTGTAGCCCAAACAGTGCAGAAAAGGACCGTCAGGGGCGCCACCGCTCGCCACGATGGCGATCTTGTCAGCTTCGCATGCCACCGTGCACCGCTGGCTGCACAGCCTCTCGCCACGCGCGCCTGGAAAGGCCCCCAGAGCGACACGTTGTTGGATGCGCTGGAGCGTGGGCACAGAGTGGCCGCCTGCCACGGCAAGCGCCTTGCCGCGGCCGTTGTTTTGTCGGGCCCGGAAGCTTGTCGCTCACCAGGCCTCGAGATGCCTTGGTTGGTCTTCCCGGCAAGCTCCTCTTGCCGGGGTCTTGTTGCCTTGCTCGGACGCGTGGCGCATCGCGGCAAGTTCCTTGAGATGCCTTGGTTGGCCTTCCCGGCAAGCTCCTCTTGCCGGGGCCTTGTCTCCTTGGCTTAAATACTTTGTTCTTGAATGGCTCCAAAGGAACCACGGAGGACCTTGGCGGTCGCCCGGCAAGCCTTGCCGCGGGGCGCTGCAACTGCCCGTGCACAAGTTCGGGATACTAGGGTACCCCTATTCTAGTACACCGACAGCCTACCATGGAGCGACGTCTGCATGAAATTTTATTGCCACGCAAGGCTCGTCTCTTTTGCTCTACATGTTCAGTTCCATTGTTTACAATAACTGTCATGCATAGGAATAAAACATAGTGAGATTATGTAAGGAGTGCATGCAGAAATCCAGAGTGATGGTAGCAACCTATGGATAGACCCAAAACCAATAATAGCAGGCAAATAATTGCTTTAGTTAAAAAATATAGATAATGGCTTCTTTACTGTTTGTTTCCCACCCAACATGAAACTCATAATAGACATCGGAGATTAACCAGATAGTAGATAGATACTATTGATAGCGGCCCCGATATGTACCCCACAACCATTTAAAAACTCAAGTTTGACCACTAGTTTGGAGCTGATTCAGAGTCTAATCAGTGAACAAGACGATAAAGTAGCATGTAATATTAAGCGATGCATAACGTAAGCACACACGAAAGACTGCGACCTCTCTTGAGGAACCGTGTAGTCCTCTAGGTCATCTGCTCGGTTGATGATGGTAATGCAGTTTTCATGGCTGCTAGCAGCAGGGAAGAAGATCTGAGGAGGCGAAAGACAGTCTGGAGGCAGGATTCCTGCTGTGCTGGCCCTTCTGTCATTGGACTAGCTGAGGTGGGGTGGACGACGGTGCAGCAGGAGCGGGACAAACCACGCAAGGTTTTCTTTGACAACTATCTGTAAGAGAAGTAATTCTGTAAGGGCTCGTTTGAATTGGAGGATTCCAACAATGCAGTGATAGGAAATAGACAGGAATAGGATAGGAATGCACATGCAAAACAGAGAATTTAAAAACACTGGATTTCTGCCAATCTGGGTGTTTGATTCACAACAATTGGAAGATCACAGGATGCAAAGAAGCATGGTGATATTAAGTCAAACCACAAGAAAATGTACGGTTATAATGCTATTATGCTAATATCTCTTAGTCTTGTGCTTCATGAATAGGAATTTGAAAAGGAGGACAAGTGAAAATTAAAATTCCTACGTTTTTTCTTTCAAGGAGACACTAAAGGAACAAATCCGTGTTCTCAGTGAGCATTATATATAACATGTAGAGAAAAAAGAGATGCAACAAGTGTACAACCTCTTTGGCGAAGCCGTGTCGATCTCAGTGTGATTGGGTTGGCCGGTGAGGATGCTCTGACTGACTTTGCTGTCGGAGGAGGGGAAGAAGATCTTAGGCATTTGGAGATGGATCCCAAGGTACTGCTCCGCTATGATGGAGGGTTTCATCGTTGGAGCAGCTCCGGTGAGTTGTACGACGCCGAAGCTGAAGCAGGACAAGAGAGACAACGAACAACGTTAACCTGAGTGGAATTCTAATAGCATCTCGAATACATGACGTAAAATACATAACCACAAAGTGCTAGATGTAAAATACATCAGCCGCTCATCTCTGAACTTAACTGTCGAAACTGAACTTCACTATCGAAACTGAACTTAACTGTCGAAACTGAATTTTGCTGTCGAAACTGAATTTTGCTGTCGAAACTGAACGCACTAGCAAGGTGAGGCTACACGTCGGTCGGCTGACTTTTTCATCTCTGGTCAGTCGATTTTACAGCCGTTGGATACGAAATCAAGGGCCTGTGGTTCATCTTCAACCTCCACCCCCCGAGCCACCAACCACCACTGGCCAAACAACAGCCCCCCGCCGCCCGCGGCCTGCGGTGCGCCGCCCTGCCCGCCCCGAAAACACTCCCCACCGCCGGTCCGCCGCCACCCCGGCCATCCCTCGAGCCCCCCCCCCCCCCCGTGCCGAGCTTTTTCTCCGACAATCCCCACGCCACCGCCCCGCCACCGCCCCCATCCTGAACCCTAAGATAGATAGTGGGGTACCTCTCTGGTGAGCCCCCCTCCCCGCTGTGGCTGGTTCTTCCTTCACCCAGGCGAGCCCACCCCTTGAAAATCGACTGACCCAAAAGTCGATTCAGTCGACTGAAGTGTAGCCAAATCGGAGCAGCATCGCAAGCAAGAGCAAGAGCGAGAGCAGCAGCATGAGCAAGAGCAATAGAAAGAGCAGACCAGGTAGGGGACCGAGAGCAAGAGCAGAGCAGTAGCGCGAGCGAGAGCTCAAGCAGCATCAGCTCCTATTGATGTGGACGTCGCTGTCGAGGGAGCGACGCCGTGGAGGAAGTGGTCGGCGATGCCGCCGGGGATGGAGCCGCGCCGTGTCGGCTCGGGACCGAGCGCTGGCAGCACCGTGAGATCGAATCAAGAAGAAAATGCGGCGATTAGTGTACAACCTCTTTGGTGGCACCGATTAGGCTGCAGCTTCATCCGAGGAAACGATGATCATGATGCTCTTCCGGTGGTGCAGGTGAAAATGGTGGTGTGGGAATGGAGGTGGCGCGAAAGACGAGGGGAAAGTCGGGCCAGCTCCTTGGAGGTGGAGGACGGGGTCGCTGAACCGGTGGGACGATGAGATCGACAATGGATCCTCATCCGGTACGGTGGATGAGGGACGTCAATGTGTTGATGTGGACGACGTCGTCGGGGAAGAGGCTCCGGCTGGGTGACGGACGGAGCAGGGTGTGGGGTTTCGTCATGGGTTTTCGCGGCCTCGGTGTATGAATGGGTGGGTGGATGGGATAGTAGTGGGGAACCATGGCTTAGAGATGCTCTTGTCCGAAATGTGGGGTAAGTTACGAAAGTACCCCCCCACCGATTTGAGGCGGTTCTTTCGGTTCAGGGGTACCACGAGCATTTCGCGTGTCGGGATTTCACAGGAGGTGGGACTTTTCGCGCGCATTGTAATTTTGGAATAGCAAGGCGCGGGTTGAGATGGAGGGAGTTGTCAGAGCACAACAAGACAAAGATATATCTTAAATATTTCGGGCTAACAAGGCGCAGGTTCAAATTTTCGGACTAGCCTAACGTGTATTGTACCAAATCAATGGGCACTGCAAATGTCATTCAAATCTTTGAATTCATGTTATGTTCAATTAAAATATTTCGCTACGTGTATAATGCATGCAACCTACTACTCAAATGAACGTTTTAGTGCATTCCAATCGTATATACTACCGCTTCAATATGAACTAAATTTGAATAAGATCTACAGTAATGATTGTTGTGAAGTCAAAGCATTTGAATTTTTTTCTCTGTTTTAATAAGATCTACAATCATCATTATTCTCAAGTCAGACCATCGTTTGTGTATTATATTCACAGCACACCACATGATTAGTCTCGAGTTACATATGAACTATGTGTACTATATGAACTCGAACTAGATTTTTTGAATCCACTTTATTTTGATTTCAAATCACATTACATTTCTAGCTCTAGCTAGATCTTCATAATCTAAACCATGTCTCATATGTATAATGTGTTTATCCCATTATGTATGGTGGCCCGCCCCGTACGCCTACAAGTATTTAGATGTGAGTTGCAAACACCACACATGACCACAAATTCAAATAAAATGTGAGAATGTTTGATATATAGTATTGTTTAGATTCCTCGATATTTAGTTGTAAGCTGCAAATGCCGCACATTATCACAAATTCAAATAAAATGTGAGATTTTTTTATGTATAGTATGGTTTAGATTGTTCGGCATTTAGCTGTGAGTTGCAAACGCCATGCATTAACACATTATGGTATAACATGTGCACAGTACGTGTATCACCGCTATATTCATGCATGCAATGTTTAAAGCACTATGATCTCCTATTCAAATATATGAATCCGCTTCATATCAAATTATGATCTTTGTTAGTCTCTTACACCCACACAATCCTCTAACCTTTGTAGCTACCACTAACTTTCTCTCATGCATGCACACGCCCTCCTCACCCTCCCCCTCCCTCGGTGTTCTATCCACCGGGCACATTCATTTTTTTTATTTAGGTCATTCTCCCAGAGTCTCCACAACTCCTTTCCGACACACACCAATCGATAAACCTCTCCAGCGATGCCTGCCTACAGCATACACACACAGCTTCAATCTCCTCCTTTATGTGTCCTTGCCTCGTGTCTCTCATACGGTCAGACACACGTGTAAACTCTCACCCCTCTTTTCATCGATCTCACAACCGCACACTCCTCCCCCTATCTAGCTAGTAGCTGGGCCTCTCGCACCACCTCCTAGCTCCATTCTCTCTGTCTATCCGTCTCGCTGGGCCTTATTTGCCTCTAACAAATGGATGTGCACCGACCGATCTCTCGCTTTACATATAGCCAGCTAGGTCCTTATAACTCATTTTTACCCACACGTCGATCGATCTACCTCATTAGTTGTGTCTCTCCCTTCCTCCGACAAACAACAATTGATCTACCGATCTAGTTAGGTTTGCTTACCAAACACATGATTCCCCTTCATCATCCATTGTAACATCCCAAACTTTCAATTTGGAATATTATACATAGATCATCATTGCATATCATATTTTGTTGCATCTTTGGCTCGATCCTAGAAATTCTATGCAACTCAAGGACCCTCGGAGAGAGTTGGGGATTTCGTTATTTTCTTATTTGAGTTTTTCTCAAATTTTGAAAATAGGATCATTGATTTTATTTATTTTATCTTCAATTATCTCTACTACCAAATATTCAGAGAGGGAATAAAATGACTTTCCCAAAATAAAGAAATAACACAGATTTAATAAAAAAATCAAATAAGTTTTACTTTGGAAGTTTTTCGCCTTTTATTTGAATTTAGGAAAAATGTGCGTTTTTCAAAATTGCACTTAGGCCCCAAATAAATGTTCATCTTGTCCGGCTTGATTTTAGAAGCAGGGGAAAATTTAGTTTGGGATTTTTGGAGTCCGTTTAGTATTTCTTTTTATTTTTCTTCTGCGCGGAATTATTTAAAAAAAACGCAACCGACCTACGGGCCGTGCCCGAGCGGGACTCCGCCCGGGGTCGCCTTTAAATAGCGCCACCCCGAGCCCCCCCCCCCCCCAGGCCTAGCCGCCCGCCCCGCCAGCCAGCAGCCGCCGCCGGCCCACTTCGCCGAAACCCTAGCCAGCCGCCGCCAGCCGCGCCGCGCCGCCGCCAGCCGCCGCCAGCCACCGACTTCGCCGGAGCCGCCGCCGCCGCCAGGCGACCCCGCCGCCCGAGGTTCGCCGCCACCTCGATTCGCGTGTCACTGATTTTTTTTATAAAAAAACCGAGCGGGTTTTCTTTGTTTTTTTTGTTTTTTTCGGTTTATTTTATTAGATCGGTTTTATTTTTCGATTCGGTTAAATAGCGAGCGTTCGCTCGTTCATTCATTTTACGAACGTATTCGTCAGATCTGTTTAGTCAACGAACGTTCGTTCGTCAGCCTGTTCGTCGTTTTTCTTTTTCTCGGATTTAATCCGCGATTTTTCTGATCACGATTCCAGATCCGATTTTCGTTTTAGTATAACTTTTCGCTTGTTTATTGGAATCAGGCGATTCAAGCGCCTGGAGTTTCGTCTCGAAACCCTCTTTCCAAATAATCAACTTAAACAGGTTTTTGCTTCTGTAAAATTTGACTTAGATCCAGATTAGTAAAACGAAGCCGTTTTCTTTCGCCGTTTGACTTTCATTGCTTTGTTTGATTTGGTTCTTTTTGCAACCCGGAGTTCTTAAGTTGAACATTCTGGTTGGATCTTTTATTCGAGTTTTACCAGTGCATTAGATGAGTACTTATTGTATGTTTGTTTATTTGTTTGTCTGCGATAGAATACCCGGAGTGCGCCGCCTGTTACTTCGAGTCCCTAGGTTTTGCGGATCATCAGCAAGGCAAGTAACACTTTGATCATACCTTTTCTACTACCTAGTTTTTATGCATTACATCAATCCTCAAATAATTGCATGATTAGGATCTAATTAAATTGTGGGTTTTGGGAAGTAGATTGAGGTAGTACCTATTACCTGTTTTATTATCAAACCCTTGGGAGTTACTTCTACGTTTGCTTATTATGCCATGCTATGCTAGTAGACCTGGATTGGGTGAGTCTATCCATGACAGATGTGAGATTGTTAATCAATGGTTTATTTAAGGTGGCAACTTAAACACACATCTGGGTGGATTGAGGCACCTGGTTTCCATTAGGACTTGCCTGTATTTCTTTGGACCGCCACCCAGGCCCAAAGGGATCATGAGATTATTCAAACTAGAAACTTACGTGTGCAGCCACAAGCCATTATGGGCTCTGGCATAGTTGACTAAGTCGTGCGAACTCTTACGGGTAGACTAGCAGATGTAGGGGAAAGTAGGTGTACCGGTCTACCCACATGTAAGGTGCTAGTGCTTCCGAAAGACTATGTCTCGGTCATCCATTTCTCAAACACCATGTAGTGCGAGTGTCAGGACCCCGACTCAATGCCACATCGATCTAGCATGTAACACCTCATATCACTTTGCAGCCTCACGCATGGTATTCCCACGGGTGTCGCCTTACCTTTGCCCGGGACCGTTTGCGCCTTTTGGCACACGTATATGATAGTGTCGCTAGCATCCATATGATAAGGAGCCCGGGCTGACATGGCTAGTCGTAAACCCAAAGTGGCACTAACTTACAGGGACAGACATCCATGACCCAGCATCGAACGTGTCGGTCATCAGCGAGTGAATCCAGGCTGTAGCACTGGGCTAGCAGGACTCCAGTGAACCGGGCTGTAGCGGGCTAACAGGACTCCGGTATTCATCGCGTGACATTTCCCCGAAGGGACAGACAAAGGAACGAAGAAGGACACATGCCGGCCAGCCTAAGTGTTCCGGAGCAGTAGCAAGCTACCATGGCTCAGTGGAAACACTAGGAGACATTTCCCGGTAAGAGAGGCTACTAAGGATAAACAACTAGCTAGCCAGATCCAACACATACCAAGCATTTCAATCATACACACAATATGCTCGATATGTGCAAATACAACATGGCATCACAACATGACTCTACAACTCAAGTATTTAGTCAATAGGCTCCGAGGAGCGAGATATTACAAACAGGGGTCTCATGACCCAACATTCAGAGCATACATATCAAAGCACAAGCGGAAGCTATCATGTCTGAGTACAGACGTCTATAACTGAAAAAAAGGCTAAGAAGCCTGACTATCTACCAGATCCTGCCGAGGGCACAAGATCGTAGCTGAGGTATCAAGCTAAACGTCGAAGTCCACGTGGAACTACTAGTGAGACCGAAGTCTCTCTGCAAAAACATAAAATAGGCAAACGTGAGTACAAATGTACCCAGCAAGACTTACATCAGAACTAACTACATATGCATCATTATCAACAAGGGGATGGTGGGGTTTAACTGCAGCAAGCCAGCTTTGACTCGGTGGCTATCCTAAACTACGACTGCAAGCAACTCTTTTGAGGTGGCGCACACGAGTCCACATATTCACCATATCAATACACCACTATGGATCCGCTCCCGTCTCCCTACGAGAACGCCATCCATAGCACTCACGCTTATCTTGCGTATTTTAGAGTATCCACTTTCACTTGTCTATGAACTGATATAAGCAACCCAGAAGTCCTTTACCGTGGACACGGCTATTCGAATAGATGATGTTAACCCTGCAGGGGTGTACTTCTTCATACATGTTTCCACCACTTAGCGTCTGCACACGACATGTGCTCGGCAGACTTCAAGCGAAAGCCGACGTGGGTGTAGACCACGACCTACCTAAACACTCAAGTCTCTAGTCCAGGTTTATCGCCTATTCGGGTTCCATCCATGAGGAGATCCGGCCGGAGTTTCGCTCACAGCCCCAAACGATGTGAACAGGGTTCCGTGACACCAAACGGGCGCCCGGTATACCCGGCCACGTGCCTACCGCATCACAGCCCACCCCTCCGGTCAGCGCTGTGCACGGCCTCCAGCATACTACAAACACCAGAAACTACTTGCAACTCCTGGACAGAGGACTTGGGTGAATAAGAAGCCGAGCGGGGTCATATTTCAGGGCCCAATGTATGGTAGTAGCTGAATCATGGATCACAAACACAGAACTCAGTTCCTGAGGACGGCTGCAATGAGACAACCCACCATGTACTCCTACATGGCCTCTCACCGCTACCTTTACCAAATCGTGTTCACACACTTAGTTCACACGCAGTAGGACATGTTCACGCACCTCTGATTCATCCCCGATGAATCAGACCTGACTCAACTCTAAGCAGTAGCAGGCATGACAAACAAACATGAATGAGTAGGCACAACAGGGCTCAAACAACTCCTACTCATGCTAGTGGGTTTCATCTATTTACTGTGGCAATGACAGGTCATGCAAAGGATAAAGGGTTCAGCTACCGCAGCAAGTAACAGATGAATCGGTGTTGTCCTAATGCATTAAAAGAGAGCAGGAGCGAGAGAGTAGGATTGTATCGGAATGAACAAGGGGGTTTTGCTTGCCTGGCACTTCTGAAGATAACATTGAGTCTTCATCAGTGTCAACGATCACAACGTCGGAACATCGTCTACCGGGAGGGAACAGATACCGGCAACAAAGAAGAAATACAATCAATGCAATGCACAATATGATGCATGCTCATGACATGGCAATATGAATGTGTTTTGAGCTAATGCAACTAGCAACAGATTAAATGAAGTTGGTTTGAATACAAGATTCAAATTCAAACTCCATATGTGATTATTCAAATGCCAGTAATTGATTTGTGCTGAACAGCAGTTATAAGTTGTTCTAACATGCATGAAAATGGTACAGATGGATTCCTTGAATTTTTCTGATAATTTTTCATATATAAATTATTTAATTTGGAGTTACGGTTGAATTTCTATGATTTATTGAAGTTTAGGGCATATTCTGAAAATAAATAAATCATTTCTGATTTATTTAAAATCCCAGAAGCATATACTGCGTCAGCATGACGCCGGGGTGACGTCAGCAGGTCAAAGGCGTCGACCAGGTCAAACCTGACCAGTGGGACCCACTGGTCAGTGACCCAGTCAACTAACCAAGTTAGTTAGCCCTAACTAACTGGATTGGGCCCACTGGTCAGTGACTAACCTAAATATGATTAGCCCTAACTAACTTAGTTAGCCGGGCGGGGCCCGCATGTCAGTGGCTCACCTAATTAACTAAGTTAATTAACACTAACTAACCTAACACTAATTAGGCAGGCGCCTGGGCCCACACGTCAGGGGGGGTCAACCCCTGGGCCGATCAGGTCAAACCTGCCGGCGACATGTCGCCGGCGACGACAGTAGCGGCGGGGCGGCTCGGAATTGCGATACAGGGAGCCATTCGAGGCGCCGCTGGGCTCTACGGGAAGCTGGCGATCCCGCGCATCCAACAGTGCAACCGGGGCGAGCTGGGGTGGCCGTAATCCTCGCCGGCGTCGAGCTCAGCGGCTGCCGGACCTCGGGCGTTGGCGGAAACGGTGCTACGGTGCACAACAGGGAGAACCCGTGGGTGCTGCAGGTTCACAGGAGCGCGGCGAGCACGCTGGTGATGCTCGGGCGAGCGGACGAGCTCAGGAGCATGGAGCTCGTCGGCCGTGGCGGCGGCGAGCTTCGGCGGCGGTGGGGAACGGGGCTAGAGCAAGAACGCGAGCAGGAGAGGAGGGGGAATCGGTCCATGAGCTCACTGTGGTTGCAGAGCGCGTCTCAGTGGGCTCGGGGGCGACCTGGAGACGGAGAATCGGGCCGGCGATCTTCGATGCCCGTCGGTGAAGATGGCGGCGATGGCGTCACTGCAGGGCTCCTGGTGTTGCTTGGAGTGGTGGGGAGGAAGAGTAGGTCGAGGCAGAGCTTTGGGAGGCGTCGGGGAGGCGAGGCGGTGGTTGTGGCCGCGGCGAACGGCGTCGGTGGCGACGGGGCTCCGCTCGGTGGAAGAGAGAGGGAGCCAGAGAAGGGGGGGAGAAGGCACGGGGAGAGTGCGAGGCCTGGGAGGGTGCGTGGCGTCGCGGACGGGGTCCAGGGCGACGAGAGGAAGCAGGAGGTGGCCAGGGGAAGCAGGAGGTGGCCGAGGCCTCTCGGGCGCGCGCCACGCCTCGGTCCTTCTGGCGAGGAGGAAGACGACAGGGGGAGTGGAGATGGGCTGGGCCGTGCTGGGCCAGGTAAGTGGGCGCCAGGTAACTTCCTTCTCTCTCTCTCTTTTATTTCTTTTCTATTTCTGTTATTTTGTTTTTGATTTGATTTAAAATACCAAATCATTTAATAAAATCCTGGAAACAATTGTGGGTGCTTTCTGAATTATTTCAGTGACCCTTAAAAATTTCCAACATTTATTTGAACATTTAAATTATTTATAGTGTTTAAATGCCCAAAGTCAAATACAATATGATTTAATTCAGAAATCCAAAAATGACCTAAGAATATATTCATCATTTTTGGCAGAGGTTTCCACCTTAACCAGAAATCATGAACTTTTCTTAGGAACTTTTTGGGTTTATTGAAAAGATTTTAATTCACCCTAGTTGAGTTGATTTAATGCTAGGGTTTGAACATCCCCATTCCAATTTTAGGCAAAATTTAAACATGATGCAACACATGACTAGCTAGCTCAGAGCAAACCAGAAGTTAGGGATGTGACAACTCACCCCCACTAAACAAGAATCTCGTCTCGAGATTCAAGCGTAGGGTAAGATGAAAGGGGAAACGCAAACTAGTATAATCTTCACGATCCAGGTTGCACTTCAACTGAACGTTGATTCGTTCACCATCATTGTCTCGAAGTCTTGCTCTGAGAACTCCTGCCAACATGACATGGAGAGAAGAAGGAGACTCTAGAAGGGTCGATCTTCTCGAAGATCGAACAACTCAGGATTAACTCACGGAATGAGACATGGCAACCTCTCTCGAGCTGAGACACGAAACATTCATCCAAATGAATGGAGTGGAACAGATGTCGAAGGTTCACTAGGTAGACAACAATTTCACACTTAAAAAGGTGGTAACCGATTGTCAACGTAGCGAGAAGTTGAGTTGCCATGATACCACAACGAGACACCTTAGGAACCGTGACTCGTAGATATATCCCCTTAAGTGGCAAAAAGAATTACCTTTGATTCAGAGATCATTGAAACTCTTTAAACCAACCTAAGGCAATTCTCGAGCGATCGTTTAGAGGGGTTCGGTAGAATGGCATACTCGGACTTGGATGATG
Organism: Triticum aestivum; assembly: GCF_018294505.1. NCBI lineage: Eukaryota > Viridiplantae > Streptophyta > Magnoliopsida > Poales > Poaceae > Triticum > Triticum aestivum. The sequence continues at coordinate 311,709,323 of NC_057798.1, forward strand.
TGGATTACCTTGTTGAAGACAACGTAATGGATGAATTTGCTTATCACCGGAAATGGAAGAGACCCGTGGTAGAATGGCACATTGGCGGTGCAGGCTGGGAACAAAATGCAAATGCTGGGAATGGTTCTGGTAACTGGGGAAGAACCCAACAATAGAGAGTGAATTCACTGTTTGAAAAGGTCACAGCATTGCCGAGGAAACTGAGAGGAATCCCAGTTAGTGCCGATGATAACACGTAGCGCTTGTGCGTGCTCTCAAGAACTTGAGCATTTCCACAATCATCAAGGTTTTATCAACAACCGCGTCAAGGGTGCTGACAACACAACATACTACCACGATGAATAGCGATGGACGATGCAGATGCAAAGGAGGATAACACTTTCTCAGATTTCACCTTAGCGAGGCCAAGCAAATAAAATCTGGATGATCGACCGAGAGACATTTAGCACTCCGCTTCTAATGTTCTCCTTGATGTGCTAGTGTAACCCATTCATAGATATGGTTTGATATCTAAAACATCAAGTAAAAAGGTCGGACTTCGGGAACACAAAAATCCATAGGGGCAACTAGGGAGTAAATCCTACGAAATCCCTATGGGGAGGTGGCCAACTTCTTCAATCAAGATACTGCAATAATAGGTCTTTCGGCTGGGAGGTGCTGGCCACGACATCCACTTGATCAGTTATCGAGGGACCAATATTATAGTTCTTGGGAAATGTTCCAAATCATCATATCTTCCTGAGATTTAGATCTGGTTGGTGTCAGGATATTCCAGACTCATCGAGTCTAGGAAGATAAATGAAAGTTTGCAACAACACAATTCGACGAGATAACGTTGCGAGATTCTCGGAAAATGAACTACGATAGCAAACTCCAAAACATGAGCTGGTTCTGCTACACACGTGTGAACACGATGTCCTAGACAAGCATGACCACGTGGTAGTCTTACAATAAAACACTACCGAGTTCAGGTAGGGAACCATCAACGAGGGTATCGAAGTCCTTACATAAGTCCGGATTAGCTCTTATGAAGGAACTCCTTCTCCTTGAACAAATCAATCAGTGGATTGGTGTGCTAGGGACACATATAGATTGAAGGTTTGCAAGTCTTCAAACCACAGAATTCTTCGCACGTGTGCATGACTGACTTGCGATGATTCCAGAGGAAGCAACATTCACTTTCTCGAGTCCACGGCGGCAACTTGCATCAAATGCACATGAACTAGAGGAAGTCACTTCTTACATCCGAACATATGCTTCATGAGCTAGCATGAACAAATGCTTTCAAAAGTTTCCAACACTAGCTTAATGTTCAGCAAAATTATGGAGAAGACAAGGATGTTGTCAATGAGCACAACAACAATTCATCTGGGTTTCCTTTCAAAAGGAATTCCATAGTTAAGTGAACACGGTGATAGCATTGGTTAGACCAAATAATATAATGGTGTATGCTCGAGCAAAAACCACGAGTAAGACAACATTACAAATATCGTTGGTTCTGATTTGATTTGACGATAGCCCATACTCAATCAAAGGATTGATAAGACAATAAGTCCATCAACTGATCACAGGGACCCATCGATGAAGATATCATCTTTCTTCAGCACACTCTACACAAGAATATCCCTTTGGAACGAACTAAGTTAGGCAAGCTTTTATCTTCCAATTCTCCAAGTTGTTGTCTAGCTTAACCAACTAGCTCCGGGATATCCAACACAGATTCTTGGAGAAAGGGTGGTTCACAAGAAAACGACTTGATCACGAGCTCAACATAGCAGTCAGGGGACAACCTGGTAATACTTCCGAGAAAATATTCGGAAAACCACGAACCACCGGTATGTTACTGAGCTCGAGAACAATCTTGCTTTTTGAGGCAAGACGATATGATCAATAGAGCGAAGATTTGAAATAATCCTAACTCATCGATCGAGGAGTGCACCGAGAACAAGGACTAGGTAGCATGATCAACCTTAGAATGATGATTCAAAACCAACACGCCAAGAATGAAATTATTGTCCATTAACTACCAAGCAACAAGGTTGCTAGGAGTATTGAATTCACACATCACGATTCACTTGTCGGCATTCTGGTTGCGACAACACGGAACCGAGGGATGAATAATGATGGCGAGAAGTATCACTACATCAAGAATTCACAAGAGCCGGTGCAATCCCCATGAAAATCCTGACATAAAGACGGTAATATTTCAGGGTAGAACAGAATCAAAAGCTGGATTAGCAATTTGTTCTGCGGAGCACAACTTCTTTGACCCAATCCTGGATATGGAAGAGGTACTGGAGTTTGTTTCTCCTAGTCATTCCGCGATAGAATGGCTTGACGGACCACAAGAGTAATAGGCATCGATAAACGAATGCACGCATACTCTTGACTATCAATTGATAGACGAGGGTCAGAAGACAACTAAAGAGGGACAACTCAAAGGAACATATGATTTTCTGAGTTGCGGATGCATAGATTAGTATGTCGAACCAAGTTCAACATTTCTTCCAGATAACCCATGCGGAAAGGTAGGACTGGCAGAGCCACAATATATCATGGAGAACTCATCGAGAGCACTCTTGTTGTCATCTTTTGGTTCAGAAGAACTCCTGCCAAGAATGGTTCATGGTAATTGGAAAAAGGATGTATCATGAACCTCAAGGATTATCGCAAAGGTTACTAATATCCTAAAGGAACTAGCAAACACTATCAACATGAAGTAAGTAGAGTGAATCTTGGGTTCAAGAACCCAGGAACAGAATGCCTACTAACTAATAACATCACGGGATGCTTTCAAAAATAATGGCCAGAATCATCACACCGGGGATACAAAAGCTTTGCTAAATTGCTAGGTGACTTCCTAAACACCTAGGGTCATAATAATAGCTCCAACATCTACGCCGAGGCAACAAGGTACCTCAACCTACCGATTAGTGTGCTTATTCCGACCAAAAGGGACATCGGAGACGGAAGGAAAGGATTTGCAAATGCATCAGACTATTTAGAGACCTGGGATGACTTGGACAGCATAACGGCTGTAAATGCTCAGAAGAGATTTGAGACATTCACAAAAATGGTGGCATAACCACTCAGAAGCACAATATCAAGGTTTCGAGATCAACAATTAACATACGGAAGTAGTAGAAACTGAACTCAAGCTTAAATCCAACAATCTTACAAGTCTACGGATTAGTAACGCGTGATGCTGATAGAAAGAAGAGATAGCCTAGCTCTTAATCCCCGTAGGAAAGATAAGATGACTCAGATCAGAAGGGCATGAGGTATAAGGAGTAAAAAGAGCCTTACGTTCCATCCCACAATCAATTCCCTTATATAACTAAAGAATTTCTAGACTCAACTTCGACCAGTTTGGCTTGGTAATCCTACAGGCAGTCAAGCTCTGATACCAACGCTGTCAGGAACCCGACTCAATGCCACATCGATCTAGCATGTAACACCTCATATCACTTTGCGGCCTCACGCACGGTATTCCCACAGGTGTTGCCTTACCTTTGCCCGGGACCGTTTGCGCCTTTTGGCACACGTATATGATAGTGTCGCTAGCATCCATATGATAAGGAGCCCGGGCTGACATGGCTAGTCGTAAACCCAAAGTGGCACTAACTTATAGGGACAGGCATCCATGACCCAGCATCGAACGTGTCGGTCATCAGCGAGTGAATCCAGGCTGTAGCACTGGGCTAGCAGGACTCCGGTGAACCGGGCTGTAGCGGGCTAACAGGACTCCGGTATTCATCGCGTGACATTTCCCCGAAGGGACAGACACAGGAACGAAGAAGGACACATGCCGGCCAGCCTAAGTGTTCCGGAGCAGTAGCAAGCTACCATGGCTCAGTGGAAACACTAGGAGACATTTCTCGGTAAGAGAGGCTACTAAGGATAAACAACTAGATAGCCAGATCCCACACATACCAAGCATTTCAATCATACACACAATATGCTCGATATGTGCAAATACAACATGGCATCACAACATGACTCTACAACTCAAGTCTTTAGTCAATAGGCTCCGAGGAGCGAGATATTACAAACAGGGGTCTCATGACCCAACATTCAGAGCATACATATCAAAGCACAAGCGGAAGCTATCATGTCTGAGTACAGACGTCTATAACTGAAAAAAAGGCTAAGAAGCCTGACTATCTACCAGATCCTGCCGAGGGCACAAGATCGTAGCTGAGGTATCAAGCTAAACGTCGAAGTCCACGTGGAACTACAAGTGAGACCGAAGTCTCTCTGCAAAAACATAAAATAGGCAAACGTGAGTACAAATGTACCCAGCAAGACTTACATCAGAACTAACTACATATGCATCATTATCAACAAGGGGATGGTGGGGTTTAACTGCAGCAAGCCAGCTTTGACTCGGTTGCTATCCTAAACTACGACTGCAAGCAACTCTTTTGAGGTGGCGCACACGAGTCCACATATTCACCATATCAATACACCACTATGGATCCGCTCCCGTCTCCCTACGAGAACGCCATCCATAGCACTCACGCTTATCTTGCATATTTTAGAGTATCCACTTTCACTTGTCTATGAACTGATATAAGCAACCCAGAAGTCCTTTACCATGGACACGGCTATTCGAATAGATGATGTTAACCCTGCAGGGGTGTACTTCTTCATACATGTTTCCACCACTTAGCGTCTGCACATGACATGTGCTCGGCAGACTTCAAGCGAAAGCCGACGTGGGTGTAGACCATGACCTACCTAAACACTCAAGTCTCTAGTCCAGGTTTATCGCCTATTCGGGTTCCATCCATGAGGAGATCCAGCCGGAGTTTCGCTCACAGCCCCAAACGATGTGAACAGGGTTCCGTGACACCAAACGGGCGCCCGGTATACCCGGCCACGTGCCTACCGCATCACAGCCCACCCCTCCGGTCAGCGCTGTGCACGGCCTCCAGCATACTACAAACACCAGAAACTACTTGCAACTCCTGGACAGAGGACTTGGGTGAATAAGAAGCCGAGCGGGGTCATATTTCAGGGCCCAATGTATGGTAGTAGCTGAATCATGGATCACAAACATAGAACTCAGTTCCTGAGGACGACTGCAATGAGACAACCCACCATGTACTCCTACATGGCCTCTCACCGCTAGCTTTACCAAATCGTGTTCACACACTTAGTTCACACGCAGTAGGACATGTTCACGCACCTCTGATTCATCCCCGATGAATCAGACCTGACTCAACTCTAAGCAGTAGCAGGCATGACAAACAAACATGAATGAGTAGGCACAACAGGGCTCAAACAACTCCTACTCATGCTAGTGGGTTTCATCTATTTACTGTGGCAATGACAGGTCATGCAAAGGATAAAGGGTTCAGCTACCGCAGCAAGTAACAGATGAATCGGTGTTGTCCTAATGCATTAAAAGAGAGCAGGAGCGAGAGAGTAGGATTGTATCGGAATGAACAAGGGGGTTTTGCTTGCCTGGCACTTCTGAAGATAACATTGAGTCTTCATCAGTGTCAACGATCACAACGTCGGAACATCGTCTACCGGGAGGGAACAGATACCGGCAACAAAGAAGAAATACAATCAATGCAATGCACAATATGATGCATGCTCATGACATGGCAATATGAATGTGTTTTGAGCTAATGCAACTAGCAACAGATTAAATGAAGTTGGTTTGAATACAAGATTCAAATTCAAACTCCATATGTGATTATTCAAATGCCAGTAATTGATTTGTGCTGAACAACAGTTATAAGTTGTTCTAACATGCATGAAAATGGTACAGATGGATTCCTTGAATTTTTCTGATAATTTTCATATATAAATTATTTAATTTGGAGTTACGGTTGAATTTCTATGATTTATTGAAGTTTAGGGCATATTCTGAAAATAAATAAATCATTTCTGATTTATTTAAAATCCCAGAAGCATATACTGCGTCAGCATGACGCCGGGGTGACGTCAGCAGGTCAAAGGCGTCGACCAGGTCAAACCTGACCAGTGGGACCCACTGGTCAGTGACCCAGTCAACTAACCAAGTTATTTAGCCCTAACTAACTGGATTGGGCCCACTGGTCAGTGACTAACCTAAATATGATTAGCCCTAACTAACTTAGTTAGCCGGGCGGGGCCCGCATGTCAGTGGCTCACCTAATTAACTAAGTTAATTAACACTAACTAACCTAACACTATGTCACACCCTAGTTAGCCATGCATTAGAGTGTTGCATCATGTTTACTCTTTCATCAGAAACCTGAAATGGGGATGACAGAACCCCCAGTCCCCTCTGAAACCAATTAGGGTTTACTAAAAACTTTTTCAATGAACCTGAAATGCCCTTCTAAAATGCCCATCATTTTTGTCTTGGTTCAGAACCTCTGCCAAAAGTGATGCACATTTTCCTAGGCCATCTTAGGGTTTTTGAATTAAATCATAAATATTTGAATTTGGGCATATAAAATTATATAAAATATTTAAATGCTCAAATATCTCCAAACTAAAATGTTTCATGTTGGAAATAATCCAACTATGGACCAGGAGTAGTTTGGTGATTTTAGGAGTTGCCTAAGTATTTTATTTAATTCAACAAAGTTGCAGAAGTATTAAAAAAACAGAAAACAGAAAGAAAATGGAAAAACTTACCTGACGCCTGCTCCCGGCCCACCTGCCGGCCCAGCCCAGCGCCGCTCCAGCGAGCTGCTTGCCGGCCAGGCAGGCAGGCAGGTGCCCGACGGCGACCGCAG